>NC_069659.1:205168750-205490000 GCF_027244095.1 Hemicordylus capensis
TAACAAGCCTTCATAAACAACTATCAAAACAGTTCAATCACATTTTGCAATGAGGTGATATTGAACAATGACTAACAACTGGGAAAACTCATTTCATAATAAAAGACCCAGCAAAAGGTGCCGTTCCAAGTATTTACAGACAAATAACCTGCCTGCCAACCATGTTCAAATTATTAACTGGAATAATAGCAGAAGAAGTAATGCAACACTTGTTAACTAACAAACAGCTTCCAGTTGAACAAAAAGGAAATTGTCCAAACACCAGAGGCACAAAAGACCAGATGCTGATTGACAAAATGATTTTAGAAAATTGCAAGAGAAGAAAAACCAATCTAAGTGTTGCATGGATTGACTACAAGAAAGCCTTCGAATCATTGCCTCACACATGGATACTAAAATGTTTAGAAACAACTGGTGTCAGCAAAAACATTCAGATATTTATTTAAAAAGCAATGAGCATGTGGAGTACACAGTTAACAATCAATGGCGAGACACTTGGACAGTTTAGCATTAGAAGAGGTATTTTCCAAAGGGACTCACTATCCCCTCTGTTGTTTGTAATCGCCATGAATCCACTTTCACAAATACTAAACAAAACAGGCCTCAGATACCAAACATCTAAAACATCAAGTAAAATAAACCATCTGCTGTACATGGATGATCTGAAGTTGTATGGAAAGTCCCAGTCAGAAATCGAATCACTGCTAAACACTGTCCGTATATTCAGTAGAGATATAGCAGTGGAGTTTGGACTAGACAAGTGTTCTGCATTAATAATGAAGAGAGGAAAAATAACAAAAACAGAAGGAATAGAACTGCACAATAGAAGCAACATCAAGAACCTGGAAGAGAAAGAACATTACAAATACTTGGGCATTCTCCAGGCTGATAACATCGCAAACACTGAAGTTAAAAGAAAAATTGGAAGTGAATACATCAGGAGAGTTAGAAAAATCCTCAAGTACAAACTCAATGGCGGGAACACCATACAAGCCACAAACACCTGGGCTATACCTGTTATCAGATACACTGCAGGAATAATAGACTGGACCCAGGCAGAGCTAGAGACGCTAGATCGTAAGACCAGGAAAATCATGACCATCAATCATGCTCTGCACCCCCGCAGTGATGTAGATAGGCTATACCTCCCTCGCAGCTCAGGTGGAAGAGGAATGCTGCAAGTCCATCAAACAGTAGAGGAGGAGAAAAGAGGCCTTGCAGAATATATCAAGGACAGTGAAGAAGATGCACTTAAAATTGTCAAGAATGCGAAACTATTCAACACCAATGAAACAAAGCAGGCCTACAAGAAAGAACAAGTCAAGAACCAAGCAGAAAAATGGAAAAATAAGCCCCTGCATGGTCAATATTTGTACAATATAAGTGGAAAATCAGACATCACCAAGACATGGCATGGCTTAAGAATGGCAACTTGAAGAAAGAAACAGAGGGTTTAATACTGGCTGCACAAGAACAGGCACAAAGAACAAATGCAATAAGAGCAAAAGTCGAAAAGTCAACCACAAACAGCAAGTGCCGCCTTTGTAAAGAAGCAGTTGAAACAGTGGACCACCTAATCAGCTGTTGTAAAAAGATTGCACAGACTGACTACAAACAAAGGCATGACAAGGTAGCAGGGATGGTACATGGAACATCTGCAAAAAATACAAGCTACCTGTAGCCAAAAATTGGTGGGACCATAAAATTGAAAAAGTGGTAGAAGATGAAGACGCAAAAATATTATGGGACTTCCGACTACAAACAGACAAATATCTTCCTCACAATACACCAGATATAACTGTAGTCGATAAGAAAGAAAAACAAGTAAAAATAATCAACACAGCAATACCAGGGGATAGCAGAACAGAAGAAAAAGAGATAGAAAAAAATCACAAAATACAAAGATCTACAAACTGAAATTGAAAGGCTGTGGCAGAAAAAGACCCAAATCATCCCAGTGGTAATTGGCGCCCTAGGTGCAATTCCAAAACAACTTGAAGAGCACCTCAACACCATAGGGGCCACAGGAATCACCATCAACCAATTACAAAAATCAACGTTACTGGGAACAGCCTATATTCTGCAATGATATCTATAATAACAGCAACAAAATTGATAATAAAATTCAGCCATCCCAGGTCTTTGGTAAGGACTCAATGTCTGGATAAAACAAACCAGTCAATAACACCTGTCTGACTGTGTAAACAAGAGATGATGATGATGATGATGATGATGATGATGATGCAAGTTCTAGCTTCTACTCTGAGCAACCCTGCTTCCAGTCATAGAAGAGCCCTAGATATGCAGTTGTGAACCTGAAATATATTCTTCAGGAAATTGGATTGAACCACTTCTAGTTTAGAGAAATTAGAGTATATGCCCAGCTGTACTCCGACAAGAGCTGGGCTCAAACTTTGGTCTCAAAAAGTTTAATACCAGCAGGGATAAAGTCAGCACCCCTAGAGCGGTGATAAGATTGAATTGCCTGTGCGCTCTTACTTGCGTTCTGTCTTACATATTCTCTATGCGCAGATCTACAGCCTGAGGCCTGAAATACTATACCAAGGTTGTATTGTTTTACTTGTTCTAACTTGTACGCATTTATTGTCCAATTGTACATTTTTGGTCTCCACAGAATGATAGGCGGACCTAAATATGGTGCCTGGCTACCTGGCCTCACACAGGTCTAATTTCATGATATCCCCGCTACATATTTGACTCAGCTGGAAATTCACCCTCGCCCGCTGTCATGCCCTTCCATCCGCTGAGCTGGAAAGCAAATTTAAGAAGATCCCATTAACATAAAGGCTTTGCCCCTGTGCCTCTGGGGAGGTGGAAACCACTGAACACGTTCTCTTTTCCTGCCCATTTTATAAAGATAGCCGAGAGAAGCTCATATTCTTATATATTCATAGATATAAGCTGATATATTCTTATATATTCATGGATATTCATAGCTGGGCGATGAAACAACTTGAGCGACGGCTGGAACAACGCTGGAGGGAGAGTCATGATGAATCCAACCGAACAGGGGCTACAGCCCATTTTAGGGACTACTCCATGGTGGTGGGGGTGTTGAAGAAATGCTTATTCTCCGCCTCCATTGCATCTGCTCAGTGCAGACCGGCAGAGCTGTTTCGTGTAGCTATGACATTGCTGCACACTGCCTACACACCAGGTAATGGGGGAGGAACCATCCACAGCCTGCTCTGATCAGTTTGCATGCCACTTTGTGGATAAAGTTGCTCGCATTTGTGCTGATTTGGACTCCAGAGTTTTGGCAATTCCAGCAGATGTGCCTCTGGTACCATCTGGTCCTATTGTATTGGATTTTTTTTCAGTTGGTCCAGCCTGAGGATGTGGACAAGATCCTGGGCAGTGTGCGGGCGACATTGTGTGCTCTTGACCTTTGTCCTTCAAGGCTAATAAAAGCTGCCAGGGAGGGGACAGGTAGATGGTTGGAGGTGATTATTAATGCCTCATTAAGGGAGGACAGGATGCCATCGTGCCTCAAGGAGGTGATGGTAAGACCATTATTTTAAAAGCCCTCCCTTGATTCCTCCAACCTGGACAAATATAGGCCGGTCTCTAACCTTCCCTTTTTGGGCAAGGTGATAGAGCGTGTGGTGGCGTCCCACCTGCAGAGGGTCTTGGATGATATGGATTATCTGGACCCTTTTCAATCTGGCTTCCGCCCCGGATATGGGACTGAGACAGCCTTGGTCGCTCTAGTGGATGACCTATTATTTATTATTATTTATTTATTCAATTTCTATACCGCCCTTCCAAAAATGGTTCAGGGCAGTTTACACAGAGAAATAACAAATAAATAAGATGAACTCCTGTCCTCAAAGGGCTCACAATCTAAAACGAAACATAAGATAGACACCACCACCAGCCGTCACTGGAGGTACTGTGCTGGGGGTGGATAGGGCCAATTACTCTCCCACTGCTAAATAAAGAGAATCACCACGTTAAAAGGTGCCTCTTTGCCAAGTTAGCAAGGGTAAACTATGCCGGGAACTAGACAGGAGAAGTGCGTCCCTGTTGGTTCTGCTGGAACTCAGCGGTGTTCGATATCATCAACCATGGTATCCTTCTGGGCTGCCTCTTGGGTATGGGAATCGGAGGTACTGCATTGCAGTGGTTCCGGTCCTTTCCTGGAAGGAGGGTCCAGAAGGTGGTCCTGGGGGACTACTGCTTGGCTCCATGGCCATTGGTTTGTGGGGTCCCGCAGGGTTCGGTCTTGTCCCCTATGCTGTTTAACATCTACATGAAACCGCTGGGAGAGGTCATCTGGGGGCTTGGACTGAGTTGTCAGCAATATGCAGATGACACTCAGCTCTATATCTCCTTGTCACCTGATCCTAGGGAGGCAGTGGATGTCCTGAATTGGGGGCTGGAGGCCGTGATGGGTTGGATGTGGGCTACTAAACTGAAATTGAATCTGGACAAGACGGAGGTAATGTTGGTCAGTAGGAGAGCCAATCGGGATGAGGAGATTTTACCGGTTCTGGATGGGGTTGCACTCCCCTTGAAGGAGCAAGAACGCAGCTTGGGAGTATTACTGGACCTGGCTCTGATTTTGGAAGTTCAGGTGGAGGCGGTGGCCAAGGGTGCTTTTGTATGGCTTCGGCTAGTGCGCCAGCTGTGTCCCTTTCTCGAGAAGGCAGATCTGGCCACAGTTATCCATGCCTTAGTCACATCATGGCTGGATTACTGTAATGTGCTCTATGTGGGGCTGCCCTTGAAGAATATCCGGAAACTGCAGCTAGTGCAAAATGCGACAGCTAGGGTTTTATCTGGAGCTGCCTGGTGGGAGCCCATCACACCCATTTTGAAAGAGCTGCACTGTTTACCAGGTTGTTTCCGGGTCCAATTCAAGGTGCTGGTTTTGACCTTTAAAGCCCTAAATGGTTTGGGCCTGGGATACCTGAGGGACCGCCTGCTCCCAAGGGTTACTGCCCACTTGATGAGGTCAGCAGAGGGGGCTCTGCTCTGGGTGCCGACAATGAGTGAGGTGAGGTTGTCGTGCACGCTGGACAGGGCCTTCTCTGTTGCTGCCCCCAGACTCTGGAATGCTCTCCCAGTGGCTATTCGCTCCTCGGTCTCCATCACAGCTTTTAGAAAGAGTGTAAAATCTTGGCTTTTTGTCCAGGCATGTATTTGATTCTCTGCTGCTGCTCTTTATACTCTGTATTGCTTTTATGCTTTTATTTAAAAATTTTAATCAGATTTGTTTAATATTTTTCACTTAATATTTTAATTGTGTCTTTTTTACCATCTTGTTTTTAAATTTTGCTGTAAACCGCCTTGGGATTGTTTTAATGAAAGGCGGTATATTAATTTAACAATAAATAAAATAAATAAATATTTCCTCTACTTCTCAACTACCCTGGCTGCTCCTGTCAAGCTTACACTAAGATGCTGCTCTCGGATGAAAAGCGAACCTTCATGTACAATGTTGCTAGGTTCTGTGCGGCAGCCTGCAAGATCCATTGGACTATGACTGCTAGCCCATAATCCGTGATTTAAACTACTGGATATCCCAATATGTCTCTTTATATACTTCTCTTTTCTTAGATGTATTTAACTCATAGATAGTTAACTTTTACCATTTTACTACTCATCCTATTAGAGTTGTATTTTTCATAGACCAATTTTTACATATTGCTTATATTAGTTATGAGTTTTATTACTTATCAGTTAGCTATCTTATTTTTTAGCTATCTCTCTTTTACCCTTTAGTATATTTTATAGCCTATTTTATACTTTTTAGACATTTGTATACTCATTGATCGTTGTATGCATATATGTTGCTACTTTCAACATGGCTCTATTATCTATTCGGGTCTTTGATCGTAATAAACTTGATTGATTGATTTTTGGTCTCTTCGCAAACACTAAAATCTTGGTTTTATTATAATTAATTTCCAGTGTGTTCTCCTTTCAGTAGGGAGCCAAAGAGCACAATGCTCTTCTCAAACCTATCAGAGTTTGCAAAAGAATGATGGTGTCATCAGCATACAGGAAGATAGCAAGATGCTTATCCACTAATTGGGGAGTGTGATGGTCCAAATTACATAAATCAGAAGAAAGGGAGTTAATATAAAAGCTAAACAGTAGAGGAGCCAAAATGCATCCTTATCTATCTCCCCTGAACATTAAGAGTTTCCTTGGTGAGGTGCCCCTGTGCACTACAGTGCACTCTTATACAGGAATTTGCATGTAGCTTAATTATCAAACCTAGTAGATGATGCTCTGTTGATGAATTTAGTAGCTCAGGGTTTCTTAACCTTGGGCCCCCAGATGTTGCTGGACTACAACTCCCATCATCCCCAGACATGGCCTTTGTGGCTGAGGATGACGGGAGTTGTAGTCCAACAACATCTGCGGGCCCAAGGTTAAGAAACCCTGTAGTAGCTTGTACCAGAGTTTCTCTCTGGGTATTTACAAGCAGCCAAGAACAGTTAGATTAGATTCTGAAAGGTAAGTGTGTTCTTTCTGTCAGGCATATCCTGTTTTTTTTTTAATACTCTTTTCACCATAATTCTTTTTTGCCTTAGAACATAAGCCTTCTGTGTAGAAATGTACACAGAGATAGGACAAAATCTTACCTACCGGTCATATTCCTGATCTCCACACATTCAAGTGGCTGTTTGCACAGAGGCTTAATCCAAACATATTGATGTTCTATGCACAATCCATGATCTCCCTTTTTGCTGGAGTGTTAATAAGTTTGGGTATAAGCGCTTATGCTCCTGTGCAAATGGGTTCTTGAAATGTGTTGTGGTCTAGGGCAGGCAAGGCTAGGCCAGCAGTCACAACCCCAAATTGTTCCCTGCATAAATTCATTTCTACATGGAATGAATGCCCATGGACCATGTGAAATATTAGTTCCTCAGTCCTTGTTCTAATGTAATGATGGAAAAACTGCTGACCTGTAAGAAATATTATTGAACTGCTGATGACCCTACCAAATGTTAATCATAGTATGGTAAAAAGATTTGCTCACAGTTTCATTTCAGGAAAAGAACGATATGCTTTTAAGTTAAAGAAGCAGAGATATTCTCTGCCTTGATGTTATGTTTCCTTTCATGTTGTGTGCAACGTATCTGTAAATGTACATATTTGTATAGAATGCTGTAGCTGAGGACATTGTTACTTTATGTATAAAATGTTTTTCTATTTTCATATTTAAAGTGCTCATTAAACACTATGAATATGAAATGTTTTTATTTTATTTTACAATGTGTAAAATAATACATTCTAGCAGAAAACAGCTAATTTGTCTTGGATAGCTTAGGAGAAGCCCTCTCAAACTGCCAAATGTTTACAGACTGGGAGAAGGAATACAAAGATGCAGCTCAGTGGACAGCCTCTGAGCAGGGAATTTCACATAATTGGCACTATTGGCCAAAAATAAAAAATAAAAAAATGCTCCATAACCAGGAAGCTCTTACTGCTAGATGCTGCTGGTTTTGTAACCGAGCTTGACCATACATGAGGAAGTCACTTTTTGGTGGCAAAGTATGTTTCTGATACCTAGGCTGCTGTCCAGCTCCCCGTTTACAGAAATCGGTAATCTCTGTCCAAATGAATTATTAGGTTCAGTGGCGCTCTTAACCCTGGACTTTGGGGCCAGAGTCCAGGGCCTCCACACCCCCTGGGGCCCCCAGATCTGTCCTGGCTGGTGTGGTCACCATTGGCCCGCATTGTGCCAGGCAGCCAAGTGTGATTATGACATGTACCAGGTGCTTTAGAGGCAGGGGGGCAGTGGGGAAAGCAATATGTGGGATGGGGATAGGTTAAGTTGCATGTTGATATGTTTCTGCTAATGCATGTTTGCATAAAAATACCTGTTTTATATCCTTACATTCTTGTGAGTCCAGTGGCTGCTTGTGCCCTCAATAACCCCTGTGTTAAAAATAGTACATGTATCATGGTGTGTGTGCGTGCATACAGGGATGATGCTTAACTTGCAGCCAGGCCAGGGAGGGGGGTCCTCCAAAGACCTTTAGGTCCAGGCTCCAAAATGACCTAGGTGCACCTCTGATTAGGTTATATTAAGCTGCTGCCTTCACATATGCCCATAAATATGGTGGGACCAGCTAAATTCAGCGAACTCAGAATAACCTTGTATATCTCCTTCTCTGTGTAGTGTATAAGCCGCCTCATTCTCTCAGCTTAGTAACTACTTTTCAGTACAAGCATGTTGTCGTAGCTCTTAGGATAAGGATTGTTAGCCTTTCCCTTTTGAAGACCTCTGGTGGTTTGTCAAAAATGATTAGAAGATATTTGCCTAGTACCATTGTATTAATAGAAAGAAATCTAGGATTGTCTACTGGCACCTTCCCTTTCTGAACTCTTGCCTTAAGGATTATGCCAAAGTTTTAGTATTAAAGTGTTAATATTATGCATGAGAAATTAGTTATGCTATTGTAAGGATAACTGGAACATGCAGGAAAACCCACCATTATAAGTGACACAGTCAAGATCGTATGAAGCAGACCATGTGTTTTTATAATCTTGGTATGTAAATATCAACCTTTTCTAGATTCCTTCAAGAACATGTTAACTGCTAATCACTGAAATATAATTGCAAGAAAATAGCCTAAATACATATTCAGGCTACTTTCAAGAAATAAAAGATATTATCAAGATGTTATTTTAAAAGATTGAGTGTGGCTGAGAAAATAGTTTTCTTTTCTAGTCCTCTTAATTTAGTGCTTTAACTGCATTTGGTTTGTTGCTCCATATAGGCTTCTGAGACTGTTTAGTAACCTTTCTGGGAAACTGGAATGTCCAGCCTCTTAGGTTGTGGGGCTGCTACTTTAGACTTCTGGGCCACTTTTGTTTGCTCATTCTCCATACCTTCTTTCTTACTGGAACTTCATCTGCCTCCTGCATCGTCCTGCTCATGCTCTTGATTTGTGCTTCACCCATTTCCCAGCCTCCTGACTTGTCCTGGACAGCAAAAATTGTACCTGTCAAATGGCCTTGGAGCCATTGTTCCCTCTAAGGCATGTGTGTGTGTGTGTGTGCTCACAGGTTTTCTGATGTCCGCTCTGTTAATTTTATATCCAGCTCAGGTTGATTGATTGATTGATTGATTGTTAAATTTATATACCACCTTTCATTAAAACAATCCCAAGGCAGTTTACAGCAAAAATTTAAACACAAGATGGTGAAAAAGACACAATTAAAATATTAAGTGAAAAATATTAAACAAATCTGATTTAAAAATTTAAATAAATAAAAGCATAAAAGCAATACAGAGTATAAAGAGCAGCAGCAGAGAATCAAATAAATGCCTGGGCAAAAAACCAAGATTTTACACTCTTTCTACAAGCTGTGATGGAGACCGAGGAGTGAATAGTCACCGGGAGAGCATTCCAGAGTCTGGGGGCAGCAACAGAGAAGGCCCTGTACCGCATGCATGACAACCGAGCCGAATTAGGAAGGATCCACTCTGAATGCAAGTGTACAGTGTACACATGTGTACAGTGCCTTGATATTGCCACCCAGAACAAAACACATTCTGCACAGAGATGAAAAAAATTAGAGGGACCACTGCTTGTCTTGGTTTGTGAAATGCCATTCTATGAATATTATTGGACTTGCATTGGGCTTTGCTCTTGGAACTAGGGGTGTACATGAAACCAATTCCAGTGGTTCAGTCCAAATCCGAACCAGACTGATGGACTGCGAGTTGGTTCGAGTTGAACTGGTCCCCGTTTCAAGGTTGGAATTGCCGCCAGCGCTAGTGGTAAGGTTCCCTCTTTCAACCCCCCAGCCACTATTAGAAGAAGTATTTTAAAGGCAGGGTTCCCCCCTTTGCCTGTAAAGGAGAATCCTCACTGTTATTCCCCTTTGAACAGCAGAACTGTTTCCAAACCAGTTCCTTTATTACTGGGGTTGGTTTGGTTTAAGTGGGAAGGAAGTGATCATATATCAGACATCACACTGAACTCTGGAGTACTCAAAATGGCTCTGTGACCCCATGCGACTGCAAGGATGAAGCCCCTCTCTCTTTTTAGTTTCAGGTTGCGATGAGAGTGGGACTCACCTCTTTTGCATAAGCTTCGGAATAGCAGCAAGATATCTTGCTGATTTCTGAGTGTTTCCAAGGCTCAGATTGAGACCAGGGAGTTAGCCCACACCTTTTTAGGCTCCAGGGAGATCGGGAGTGGGGCTCTCACCAGATTAAAAGATTAGTTGTAATTGTGGATCCCTTGTTACAGAATTATCATAATTTGCAGTATTTGGTTATAAATATTATTTATTTATTTATTTAAAATATTTTTATACTGCCCAAAACTTATGTCTCTGGGCAGTTTAAAACAAAATAAAAACAGAAAAAGTAAAACATTAGTTAAAACAAAAACCAAAAGTTCAAAACATTACAACAATTTAAATTTTTTAAACAATATTTTAAAACAGCATTAAAAACATTAAAACAGTATTAATTAAAAGCCCTTGATGAGGAGAACATTATTATAATAGCCCTTGATGATGAGGACCATATTAAATCTAGAACAGTGCATTCTGCACCAATCTGTCAAAAGCATTGATTGATTTACCTGTATCAGTACACTACAGAATCCTTTGCTGTTCATCTTCTTTTTATGAAGTAATTTGATTTTTTTATTTATATAAGTAATAGTAGAGTTTGGCAACTGGATGTGAAACATACTTGCTGTCTGTTTTCTGTTCGTTTGTTTTTCTCTTGTTAGAGTCATCAAAATGTTGACAGCTGCATAACTCTTTTTAAAGTATTCATATCCTGACAGATATTACAGATATTTGTCATTTTACTTACAGTAAGTGACAGCTAAATTAGCTTTATGCTGTGTTGGAGGATATTTCTGATGTAGTGAGCCCAGTCATATTTGGATTGAATTTCTCCAATGTGCAGCTGAATCCAAGTGGTTATTAAGCAACAACTAATGCAGGATTGAGCAAAATGTATGGTAGTCTGAATGAGCATAACTGTTCTCCATGGGATGTTGACCTTTTGGTGTGTTCTGGCCACTGCCATTATAGCGGCATCCCCAATCAGAACTAGGGTGGAAAGGAAGTCTGGAACCAGAGAAAAGAGAAAATTAGCTGGCCACAATATTAACTATTTTTCAAAACTGTGCTAAGAAATACCTCTGTCTTGCTTTATTAAAACCAGGTTGGTTGGAGTTTTGTGTATGTCATCCAGATGACATCCAGACTTCTCTGTTATCCAGTCTAGGTCTCATGCTTAACTATGTTGGAAGGACTAGAATGAGCCAGCATGAATATATTTATCCAGTTTTATAACAGTTTTGCTGGCTACCAGTCTGATTTTGAACACAATTCAAAACACAGTTCAAAATGCATGGTTTCACCTTTAAAGCCCTAAGTAGTCTGGATTCATATGATACTGCCTCTCCCACAAATTGTGGAATCAACCCAGTCTCTGCATAAATTTCTATCCTTTTCCAAATGCTGGTTGTTATTGCAAGGAGCAGGACCTTTTCTGTGGTTGTCCCGAGAACTATGGAATGTTCAGGGGGATTTGTTTGTCATCTTCTCTTACTTACTTTCTGAAGCAGTTGAAAACATTCTCATTCCAACCTTCTGGGAGATTAAATCCAATCTTATTTCTGCTGCTGCTGATACTTTTAAAAGTTTTTCCCCAAATCATTTTTAAGTACTGATGTCACCAAGCTTGTAATTACCTAATTCAGATTTGGTATAAGCGTAATGCACGCCTGTATTTTGAATCTGGCTCATTTTCACCACCGGTAGATCTTTTTCCAGCACAGAAAGGCTGGAGAAGAAGTAGAGGGGAATTGGTGGTTCCTCCCTCCCACTCTCTTCTACCAGGTTTTAGCTGGGGCCACAGTGGCAGGGAAGGAAGCAGACTTCTTTCTCCCTGCTCCAGCACTTGGAATACTGCTCTGTAGAGCCTCTGGATATATAATTTCTCATTGTGGCTCTTATTCTCTTTCTTCCCCTCTCCCTTCTTCCCTGGTGATTAGAAGGCAGCTATAGCTTCTTCCCCCTTCCCCCTTGCACCTGTGGGGAAAACATTTTTTTAGGATTACTGGCACTGACATTCAGTTGTAGGAGTGTTCCAAGCACCAGAAAAGAAGAGGATGAGTCTCTCTGTATATGTTGTGGGGGGCTGCGGAGGCTCCCCTCCTCTTGCTGCTATTGCAGCTGTCATAGCAGTCCAGCAACCATCCACAGTTGCCTGCTAAGGTGGTTGTAAACTCAAGAGACTAGCAGAGGCGGGGATGGCTATTGGAAGGACATCTAGAACTCTAGAACTAGAAAAAAGTACTTTCCCTCGAGCGTTCTTCAACATTATTAATTGTCAGACCAAACTGAAAAAAGATGTGGGGAAAGCATTCATCAATATTTATATATATTCATATACAGTAGACCGTCATTATCTATGGTTTTGTGGATTGTGGTTTCATATATCTGCGGATGGTCTTAGAGACCTGTAAAGGCAGCGGGTTTTTGTTTGTTTTTAAGAACAACCATGCAGATTGCAGTATTTTAAAATCTTCCCAAGTGGCACATTTCTTTTCTCCTCATCTTTTGTTTACAAAATTTGAACTATAGGCCTACTAAATGAAGAAGGGTCGCAGTTGAGGGTCAAAGATGTCTACTTCTTCAGAAAACCTAATATAACGGATAGGCACATGAAATTTTGGGAGAAATGTAGCAAATGCCTGAAGTTTGACAACTGCTTTTACTTTCCATTTGAAATTAATGTTCATTGTATAAAAACAGTAAAGCATATAAATCCCCAAGGGCTGGTCTGACATTTTAAAGCTCTCATATGCTTGAATTCACAGCACTGAAGGTGGGGATTTACTGATGCTCAGGAGATGCTGCATTGTGATGTGCTTAGGATCACAGTCTTATTCCTTGTGTGTATAAGGCTGAGCTTTCTTCAGCTTGGAGAGGGAAATTATATAGCTTATTTAGTTCATTCTAAAAACAATAATGGGACCTATTCAGATTTTATCTCTAATTTTACTTGGTTGTTGAGCAGTATTAATAATACTGTCATAAACTACACTAAGGAGGTGCTCACAGAATTTCCTCGGGTTTAGTGTGGGATAAATATTCCTCGGGAATAGGAGAGTAGAACATACGGGTTGCTTTGCTCTGGGTTAGCTGAATCTGCCCAGAGCACAGCAGTATTCGTGTCTTATATCCAGCAGATTTGTCAACAGCATTAAGGAGTTAAATATTTCAAAATGGTTTTATAGAAAGTTGCTGTAGTGCTGAACAGGAATAATTATGGACAAAATACATCACACTTAGTACAGTATTAAATTCTTGCAATGTAGCGATGCAAACTAGTTCACAACCTTATAAGAGAATTGTGTGCTACAGTAATCTTGCAGAAATAATGTAAGATCCAAATTCATGAGGACAAAAATATCCCACAGTCTCTTTTCTGTGAGGCGGCGACACTCGTATTGTCCATGCACTTCTGTGTGGTCACAGCCAGGGGCAGATCCGGGGGTGGTGGTGGTACAAGGATGCAGTTGCATCCCCTGTGAATTTGAATTGAGTTGACACCCCCCACCCACAGGGCAGGCATACTGTTGCCATCGCCGCCTCAGCCTGGCCACTAGAGAGTAGAAGTGTACACAAAACTGGCTGGCCTGGTTCAGTTTGAGCCAGACCTGTTTTACCCCTCAATGAACCCCCCCAGTTCAGTTGGGGGGGGTGTTAACAAGCATTTCTCTCTCCCTCCCCCTTTTTTAGTACTTACTCCCTCCAGAGGTGCTTAAGCAAGGCGCCATGGTGGGGTCCACAGAGGTTCCCTCTCCCACCATAGGTCTCCATTTTCGGGCATTCTTCAGCCCGTTTCAGGCATTTTCCCCTCACACCAGCCATTTTGGAAGCTGCCACCCGTGTGCAATGGGCCTCTGCATCACCTGGGTTATGACATGACCCGGCCACACAGGGGCCCATTGCACATGCACAGCAGCCTCCAAATTGGCCACCGTGACAGAGGAAAGGCCCAAAACAGGCCGGAGAACACCCAAACCGGGTGGTTTTTGGGAAAACAGAGGCCGGTGGGGAAAGGGAAACCTCCATGGTTCCCCCTCCCCCCACTGGCCTCCTAACCTCAACCCTCAGAGAAGCTCTCCGGAGGGATTAAGTACTAAAAGAACCCATTTTTTTAAAATAAAAAAAACGCTTGTGAACCCCTCAAGCAGCCGGGGGTGGGGTTTCAGTCCAAGGTTGAGTTGAACTGGGGGTGGTTCGGCTCAACCCCAAACCGGTTTGCACATCCCTACTAGAGTTAGAGAGCGAGAGAGGCTGCAAGGTCACTGCTCTCCCTCTCCCTGCAACTGCCTTGGCCAGGGCTGAGAGTGAGGGAGCATGGGGGCGGGGTTGCTCTAAGCCTCACTCTCAAACTGACTCAGGGCTGGGCTGCTCCACTACTCTGAGTCACGCTTTCAAACTGAGACTGGGCTGGGAGGGAGGAAGCATTGGGGCTCTCCTCCACCCACACGACAGCCACCACGCATGCTGCACACATGCTGTGTACAGACAGATGACACATGACTCTTACCACCAGCCTGTGGCTGTGCTTTCCCTGGCTCTGGTTTCTCCACATGTTCCTCCCTCGAGCTCCCTGCAGGAAAAGGGTGGCAGCACAGCAGCAGCAGCAAAGATCCGCACTTAATGCCGCCTCAGAGTTAGAGAGAATTATGACAGTCAATCTGTTGGCCACTCTGTTGTTCTCCAAATTTGCTGGCATAATTTGGTTAGAGCCTTGACTGATTCTTCTTCTGTTTCCTGCCATATTTCTGTAGCTATTCCATCAATTCCTGTAGCCTTCTGACTTGGTAATGACCGGAGTGCTGATCTAACTTCATCTTCCCATAGTAGAGGTTCTTGCAAGTAGGGAATATCTTCTAGAGTCTCTTGGATGTTGACGACCCTGCTGTACAGATTTTCAGTATACTCCTTTCATCTCTGTTTGATCTTCTCTGAATCAGTTACTATCTGTCCTTTGGCATCCCTTAACATACCAATTCGAGGTTGGAACCTCCTTCTGAGTTCAGAGATCTTTTGGAAAACTTGTTTTCCCATGTCTATTTCCATCCTCAAGGTCTTTACAGATGTCATTGTAGTACTGCTCCTTGTTTCTTCTAACAGTTTTCTGAAATTCCCTATTAGGTTCCTTCATGAGGTCTTTATCTTTCTTTGTCTTCTCTGCTCTTCTTGGCAGTTTCCACCATTTGTTTTGACATCCATTTTGCTTTCTTCTGTTTCTTGGTCTTTGGCAGTCTCTTTTCACATTCGTCCTTAACAACTTTTTTGATTCCATTCCACAGTTCCTCTGGTTCCCTATCCATGAGGTTCAGAACTTCAAATCGGTTCCTGATGTTCTCCTTGAAAATGGTGGGTACATTCTCAGGATCATATTGTGGCAGCTGGATAGCTTTATTTTTCCACTTTAGCTTGACTTGGAACTTGCACATGAGCAGTTCATGAGCAGTTCCACAATCAGCCCCCCGGCCACATTTTTGCTGTTGTAACTGAGCTCTTCCACCTCCTTGCACCAATAATGTAATCAATTTGAATTCTGTGTACTCCATCTGGTGATGTCCTTGTGTATAGGTGCCACTTTGGTTGTTTGAAGAATGTGTTAGCAATGAAGAGATAATTGGCTATGCAGAAACTAATAATACCGCCCCCCCAGTCCTTGTATGCTGCCTCATTGTGGTGGTGGGGTGTTCCTGGGAATGATGAGCGAAGTATACTCCCAGTTAGGTCAACCAAAGCATGAAGGTCATCCCAGCTGCCCAGCTAAAGCAAGCAGACACCTATATTGGGCTGCGGTGATAAAGGAAGGTGCTGGAGGCAGACGATCACTTCGGTGACAACGAAAAAAGCATCATTTCAGACTGTGTGGAAGAAGGCAATGGTAAACCACTCCAGTATTTTACCAATACAACTACATGGATAGACAGAAAAGAATGATTGTTGATGTAGTGCTGGATGATGGTACTCAACATGCTACTGAGGAAGAGCTGAGGATCTCTCAGAGTACCAATGGTGTTTATGGTGCGGTTAGACTAAAGCCTTTTGGACGTCTAGCAGCTGATGTTGCCGTGCAGGAAAAGAAAATCTGAAACTGCAAAGACAGAATTACAGTGGGACTGTGGAACGTAAGAAGCATGAATATGGGAAAGCTTGACACAGTGAAAGATGAAATGAATCGACTAGAGATTGACATCTTGGGCATCAGTGAATTAAAATGTACTGGAATGGGAAACTTTCAGTCCGAATATCATACCATTTACTACTCAGGACATGAAAACCAAATAAGGAACGGTGTTGCTTTCATAGTCAGGAAGGATATATCAATTATTATTATTATTATTATTATTATTATTATTATTAATTCAATTTCTATACTGCCCTTCCAAAAATGGCTCAGGGCGGTTTACAAAGAGAAATAAAACAAATAAGATGGCTCCCTGTCCCCAAAGGGCTCACATTCTAAAAAGAAACATAAGACACACACCAGCAACAGTCACTGGAAGTACTGTGCTGGGGGTGGATAGGGCCAGTTACTCTCCCCCTGCTAAATAAAGAGAATCATCACGTTAAAAGGTGCCTCTTTGCCCAGTTAACAGGGGTATGCCCAGTTAACAGGGTCAATGACAGTACCTTGGGTACAATGCAGTCAAGTGACCGACTAATATAAATTAGATTTCATGGACAGCCCTTTAACATGACTGTTCTTCAAGTCTATGCCCCAACGACTGATGCAGAAGAAGATGAAGTTGATGAGTCTTATGCTCAAGTTCAGTCTGAAATTGATAGAACATGTAAGCAAAATGTGGTCTTAGTGGTTGGAGACTGGAATGCCAAAGTTGGAGAAGGTAAGGAGGAAAACACAGTCAGACTATATGGCCTAGGAAACAGAAATGAAGCAGGAGAATGATTTATTAGTTTCTGCCAAGCCAATGATCTATTCATAGCTAACACATTCTTCATATACCCAAAGCGGCGCCTATACACATGGACATCACCAGATGGAGTACATAGAAATCAAATTGATTACATTTTCAAGATTAGCAAGATTTATTACTTATAAACTTTCATAGACTAGAGTCCAAGATTGTTTTTTTGTTTTTGTTTTTTTTGCTTTCACAGGATAGCATACCTCAAGCAGAGGGCACCCCAAATCATTAGGCATTTCTGAGACTGTAAATCAGACTTGTAAGAAGCCATCTGTCTAACCATTTACCTGATTTGCTGATGTTGCAATAGAAGAGCTATCAGGTGACAGCCAGACCAGGTGACTAGTTGCTGGATGGGCTAATAACAATATTCTGGACTTCTTGCAAGTATGACATTAATCCCCAAATACAAGTGGCCATGCATCATGAACACCATGAAATGTGGTAACACAAGGTGGATGAAAGCACAGATATAGACTATTCTGCTATGTGCTATGGGGATATAGCTATGCCATAGCACAGTGGTAGAGCCATTTGCTTAGTATGTAGGACGCGAAAAACTCAGTCCCAGGTTCATTCCTTGGCATCTCCAGTTAGGGCTGGGAAAGACTCTCCCTGAAACCTTGGAGAGCTGCTGCCAGTCAGTACAGGTAATACTGAGCTATACTGACATCTGACTCCGAATAAGTCAGCTTCCTACTTAACTTTTACACAGCAATATGTTTAGTTGTGAAAATGTGATGGAGAAGACTATCTCTGTTGAACATTTAAATCAAGCCTTCTCTCCAGAAAGTTCCAAATCTTTGGCATAAGGCATCATATATTAATAGGAGTGGCTTTCGCTGAGATAGTAAACATGAGTCTGGATTGTACCACTTCATGTTGCAAAATACAAACTTCATACAAAAAACAAACACAAAATGCACCCCAGAAGATTAAGTTCCAGAGAAAGAGTTCTAGTCTAACTTTCTACCTCACATGATCATTTTCTGTACACAATTAATTTTTTTATATGGAGGAATACTTGATCACATGAGCCCCCCACCTGCAGTCTGTACCACTTAAGTAGTATAACCCAGACAGAGTTGCCATATCATTCACTCAGCTTAGGCCACCAGGTGAATGCTGGTGTGTACATGTGAAACTAGAACTCCCAAATGCTACCACTGTATCCTCTACTCACTGTGTTACCTCAGGTTTCTCCCCTTTCCCCAATACCCCACTATTTTATTTAATAATCTTATTGAATCTGATTCTTCCTCCAATGACTTCAAAGGAGAACCCCATATATGTAGGTGCTCCCCCCTCCGCTGCTTTACTTTATCTTCATAACAGTCCAGTGAGGAGGTTACACTAAGAAGCAGTGACTTGCCCTAGGTTGACTTCACAGTTAAGCAGGGATTTGACGCCAATTCAATATTCTCTGCTACACCATGCCTTCTATGTACATTGGCCCCTGTGCAAATTATATAATATCCCAGTGCATGCATGCAGAAATGTGGAAGAGGGAAGCTGGCTATATCGGAACAGTGTTCTACCCCAGGGCTACGTGGCAGCAGTGTCCTCTCTTAAGGCATTGTTCCACTATCTTTCCTGGTAGGGATGTGCAAGCCGGCCATGATACCAGTTCGATTTGAATCCGGACTGAATTCGAACCAGCATGGTCTGGGCTTGGGCTTGGCCAAACTGGGTCCACTGGCTCTTGGGCCATCTCAGGGGGAATCCAGCAAAGATTCCTATTTACAAGTAAAGGGCATTCCCTAGAGCAAGTGTGTGTGTGTTTGGGGGGTGGGGGGAGAAAATGTAGTTTTTACCATTAAAACTCAGGCGGTGGGGTCGGCAACAGAAACATTGGAGATGGGGGCTCCTCCAACCCTCCCCCCCCAGCCTCCCAAATGACATCCTGGGCCAGCTGTGGCCCAGTTCAGATCTCTGCACATGCATGGAGGCCATTTTCATGATCTCTGCACATGCACAGAGGCCATTTACAATACCACACGGTTTGCATGGTGGCACAGGCAACTTCGCTGTCCCCAGCACCTAAATTTTAAAGGTAAAACCTACCTTTTCTCTCAACCGCCACTCCCCACATTTACTCTAGGGAATGCCCTTTACTTGTAAATGGGAATCCTCACCATATACCCCTGAGCCAGCCTGTGAGCCCAAACCAGGGTTTGGTCCAATTTGAACTTGAACCAGGCCAGCTCAGTGTCAAGCCCAGTTTGAAGCGAGCTGCCTCGCACATCCCTTTTTCCTGGCATAGTGTTAGGGTGAAGCAGCACTGATACAGAGCAGGGAAGTAATCTATGTCCTCTGCTCCTTCAACTGAAAACTGGGAGGAATCACTCACGCAGCCTGTATGGCATTAGCTACTGTGAGTGGGCTGGACAGTTTAGGAAAAATAATCTGTTGACTTGGTATTCCTAGGGAATTGCATCAACCAGCATTTCAGTTTTGCAGGTTGCCCAACAGTTTGCATTAAAAAGTGAATCTATCCCAAGTTTGGGTCCTCAGCAGCTTTTCACCTCTGACCTGTTCTCACTACTATTCTACAAGAAGCAGGTTAAAAGTGAGTGACTGGAGTTTGCCATCTTGATGCTGTTCTTTATTATGTCACACAACTGAGAGAGAGGAAAAGGGCACAGTTCTGTCAGACTTAATATAAGACTTAGCATATGATCACATCTTTGTTTTTGTTTCATACAACATGATGAGATGATGATTAAGCATATAGAACTGTGAAGGAGAAACTCATAGGCACGGTCTTGCATGCATGCATGCACACAGACGCCTTCCCTCATTGTCATAGCGATTGAAATGTGTACCACTTGAAGATGGAAGGTACTGCTGCAAGGGATGGGACCAGGAATGCTGCTCTTTGTTTTCCTTAAAATGTTAACCTCCTGGATAAAATGTGTTTAATCTAGATCCTGCTCACTTCTCTTATAAAATGATACATGTGGCTGGTATGGTTTGTAGATATGGGGTCAAATGAAAAGCATTCAGGACTAAAGTAATGATGAGTCACTGATGAAATTTCAAGGGTCCAGCTGCAGCATTAAAGAGGACCTGGTGAGGCCCATAGATAGAAGATTCTTTGCTCCAATTCATATGTTGCCCAAACAGGGTGGTGGTTTATTCCTCCTAACAGCATCCCCTGCCACTCTGGTGATCACTGAAATGAAATCATATAAGACGGATGGATTGTGTGGGAAGTTTCCCATCCTCTGTACCTCCCTGGGGGCTGATTTTATTAGCACAAGCAGATTTCATTTGATCAGCCCCTCTCAGTGTTATATTTTAGCCACAGGGAAGCAACAGTCGCACTGATTGTTGGTCCACTAATATATGGATCAGGTTATAGTAAAATCAAATTTAGGAGAGAGCAGAGATGATATAAGATGAAGCGCTTTATTTCCTTAATACATTTTAATCATGCTTTCCCACCCAGCTAATAATTTTAAAAACCCAACATGAGATCACATTAAAACAATACTAAAACATCACAATGGGGCTATTCTGACTATCACAAAAATCAGGCTAGGAAAGCCTAGCCCGATTTTTGCGGGTCGTCAGAACCCCCGGGCTCGCAGCCAAGCCCAGTGGTTCTGGAGCGGCTAACCCGCTCCTGTAGCCCGCCCCTTAGCCCAGGTTTGCGGAGCGAGCACTCCGCAAACCCGGGCTATCTGCTCGTGAGTAGGTGCGGCTCCGTGCTGCAGCTACTCATGAGTAGACCCCTGGCCGGGATGCTTAAAAGCAGCCTCCCAGCTCGGGGGTCTCCCCAGTACGCCTTGCGCAGGGCGTACTGGGGCTTCCGGGGGCCGCTTGGCCCCCAAGCTCCCCAGCCCCCACTGGCTCCATCTTGGAGCCGGCATTTGTGTGGGTGGCATATCCGGCCACCCAGGGCTCCCTCCCCACTCATGAGTGGGGAGAGTGGGCTTAGCCTGCTCTTCCCACTCACTTCCCCAAACCGGGTCTCACAGATCGTGAGACCCAGTCCTATATGTTGTTAACAAGTATAGTTAACAACTATAGGGTTAAAATTTTGTTCATGCTGTGCTGGAGAGTTTGGAATCTAGAGAGCTGTCAATCATAAGTGAGAGGACAGTTGGAACAACAGTGAAATAGTTAGATAGGGTTTAAGTTGGTTAGGATGTCAGCCGCTGTGTTTTTTATTTTGGTATTGTAGAGAATACCAAAACAAAGAAATGTTAGTGGTGTGATTCAATGTTCTCTAATTTTTTTTCATCTGTGTGCGGAATGAATTTTGTTCTGGGCAGCAGAATCAAGACAGTGTGTGTGCACATGCATTCAGAGTGGGGCATTCCTGATTCAACCTGATTGGGATCTAACATTAACTGAGCGGACATCAAAAAACTTGTGTGCGCACTCATGTGCACACACCTTAGAGGGAACACTGGTGTGATTCTTTATAAGCATGTGGTATGTGCTTGATATGAAGAAGTAAATAGAATTATAGGGCTCATGCTTATAATGCCTGCCTCTTCAAAACTAAGATGTCACAATCTCAGAAACTAAGATGGTTGTTGTACCAATGCACTAAGGTCTGTTCTAAATAAGGTTTTTGGGTGGAGACAGATGAGAGGTTTTTGCCTCCAGCATTGATATGATAGAGCTATCATTGCTCATGATAATCTGTACTCTCTTCCCTATCCTACTACCATCTGTGGTCAAACAGATTGTATATTTTTGTTGTTGTTTGTGGTAGAAGCTGTATAATAATGCTTTGTTAAGTGCCAGAACATGCTTAGACTAAGGTTGCACTCACACAACCCTCTAAGAACATAGGAGGCTAGGAGCCCTCCTGGTCACATGACCTAACCATGTGGTTCTGGTAGTGTGGACAAGCACCACGGGGAAATGATTGTTATGCAAAGTATGTGCAGATGGAGTCCTCATATTTTATATGTGAAGACAGTTCACGAGAGCTGGCCATTTAAAATGCTACTTGTAAGAACCTCCAAGCTCCAAGGACAAATAAGATCTTTCCCCTAAGGAAAAATGCAGTCAAGACTTGTTGGCTGCAAAAGTTTACAGAAGCTTGTCTTGGAGTTTAATATGTAAACATGGTAGATGTTCTCAACTTGTAACCCTTCACAAAGTTTGTTTGTATTACCTAATATATGAAAGAGTGAAAATGACTGATAAACTTTTACAACCCTTATACCGCCCAAGCATTAAGAACAAAAGCAACAAACTTTAATACCAGGCATTTTGCAATTAAGTAGTTAAAATACTTTAGAACAGTTACCTTATTGAAATTGGTGAGATTGTGTGAAGTGTTTATAGAGCTTAATGTTCTCAAGCAAGGGGGTGGCTGATCTTTGTATCCCAGGTGGCTTTATCTTCTACTCAAATAATGTGCCTTGGCAGAAATTAAAGGAACATCAACTCCTACCTTCTACCGAGTCTTGTCTTACATTGTTATATGCTTATAGTTTTGCTTGGATTGTTTAGCTCTGTTCAAGGAAAAAAACAATTTTCCCCCAGTTCTGTTAGGTACACTAGGGGCTTTAACCAATCTCCTCTAGCATCTGGCTGTTCAAGCTTAAAACTGAAAATGGAGCACTAATGTAGAGTTTATAAGAATGATCTGCAAAACAGGAGACCTTGTGTTCAAATTTTGCTATGAACACTCCAGCTGGCTTTAGACAAGCCAATATTCACTTATCTTTTTTTTAAAAAAGCTTAAATAGCAGATGGGGAGGATCAGTATTGACAACAGTGGGAGTTTCCCCTCAGAGAGTTCATAGTAGCTTTAGGAGTGTCACTCTTTTGTCATGGTTGGGACTGTGGTGTGGCAAAGAAGGGTTAAATATTCTCTTCCTCAGGGAAGAGAAGGCTTCCTGCATCCTGTAGTCTCTATCCTGATCGGACTCAACCCTGTGGCAGCTGTTTTTAAGCAAAAAAACACCCACATGGCTAAACTATATATTTAACTAATGTGTAGTGTGACCTGCAAAGTATTCTTAAATGTAGCTTTTATATGTACAAGTAGATATTCATGCAGTACCTATGTTTCCCAGACTATGGAAAACACCTATATCGGGCAGCAGCAATATAGGAAGATGCTGAAAGGCATCATCTCATACTGCATGGAGATGGCCATGGTGAACCCCTCTTCTAAAGACAACCACAGGGCTCTGTGGTCACCAGGAGTCGACACTGACTCGACAGTGCACTTTACTTTACTTTACTTTACCTGCTGTTCAGTAGAAAATGGTGCCTTGACACCAAAATTACATTTGTATCCTCCTTGAAGAATTTGTGGGGCAAAACCTCTGTTGACATATCTACATCCTCTTTGTGAATCAATGCAGAAGTGCTAAGAAATTCGTTGACCAGTTTTATTATCCCCAAAAGGAGCTAATTATAACAAAGTGCAGTTTCAGTGGTCACTCTAAAATCAGTGCATTTGTTGTTGGAAATTAGGTTGTTCAGCACCTCAGGCAATTGTTTGTAATCTCTGCTGAATTATTTTTGGTTTGTACAGCTTGCTTCCATAAGATTCCAATGATACTTTATGGGTGTCATTAGAATTATGTCCAAAGTCTTGTACTCTTTAGTAAGTGCTGCTTCTGCTGTTTCTCATAGCAGAAATGCTGTGGTCTGGCTTTCCTTTTTGCAGACTGCTGGCAAGGTTTTCCAAGTGTCTGTATGGAAACCCTTTCCATGATCTAGTGCTTGCTGGTATAGTTATTTAGCAAAAAAAAACAGCCTGAATGGTGGGAGTCATTAATTTAGACACCACAGATGAGTTATTTCATGCGCATGCTCACTCTCTCTATGAGCAGAGGGAGTGGAGATGCAACAAATAAGCTATCTCCTATTTCTGTAGTGTGTCATGGTTGTCAGCTGTCTGTTGCCAAACAACCACAATGGAGCTAAATATTAGTGACACCTTGCCCAGTCTAGGTATAGCACAAAGCCTGCAATGGAACTCACTTTGTGACAACCTGTGCTAGTTTACATTAGCTTATCCAATCACTTTCCCCCCTGTGCTTGGTGAAATTTGTTAAATTAATTCAGCTACAATTAGCAGATTTATGGGAAAGTACCCTGTTATCCTTTAATTGAAGAACATAAAAACTACAGAACTGAGTCTGCTGGTTCTATTTGTGTAATAGGCAATCTATCTACGACAAGGTTTGATCGATGGAGTCGTATGATGCCCTTGCCTTGTTTTATATAGGCTGTCAGCTCTTAACTGGGACTGAAGTATCTGGGTAACAAAAATTGATATAATGACTTAATGCGCCTTATTCTCTTTGAGCTACATCAGTTTAGAGCACTTCTGAGAGAAAAATGTCTGGAAAATATCAGGGAGTCATTTATCAACCTGTTTTCATTAGCATACTGCCTAGGACTGGAAAGGATTTGAATTTTTTTTAAAAAAATAGGATGGTACAATTTATTTCAGGTCTCATATTTCTTGGATGAAAGGAGACTTCTAATAAAAGGAAATATGGAAAGATGCTTTTCTTGCTGTTCTTTACTAAATAAAAACCAGGGGAGAAATATTACTTTGAATTCATTATTAATAATGCAGCAAGCATATTGGTATAAGTATAATTTAGTAAAATAAATGCACCTTTTTAGATTGTTTGCTTGCTTCTCTTTGGCACCTGAGATGTGGAAAAGATGTCTATATGAGATATTTGGTGAGGCCAGAGGAGGGTGTTGGAAGTTGAAAGGGGTTATCTAAATTACAGTTTGATCACTTTAATGATAAACCTGCTTAGCTATTTATATAGGCTGAAAATGATTTTTTTTTTTAAAAAAAATGCAAATATATTTGGACCAGAGGGAAGAAAATTTGTTCAGTGTATATAATCATTTGTCCTGCCTACTACAGAGTGCTAACCACAAGAAGAGATTATAATAACCAAGAGGCAGTTGTGTGTGAGCAAGTCCTTTTCTTGTTGCATGAAATTTTTATGCATCAGTCAGACTGCATACAGTGCATCTAATGTATAAAATAAATTGGTGCATAAATCAGGTTATGGGTAGCATGTAACAAGCTTGGCTTTTGCCCATAGGAATCTAATCTGAGCATGGGAAAACCCTCATTTTAAAAAAACAAACAAGTAACACAGAGACTTCTCTAGGGTGGTTGCTGAATTCTCAATTTACAAGTGACATTCTGGATTGTTATGTGACACAAGGATGATCTAAACGAGAAAAAAAGGAATATGCAGAAGTAATATATTTTTATTGTGGCTATGTCTATAGCTCCTAATTATGTCACGAAATTGGAATGTTGATCAATACAATGATTTATTATTGGTATAAGCAATTGCGCATTGATATGCATTGATCAGCATGTAGATTCCCTGATGTAAGTTATTATCGATGACATTGTCTAGCTGCTAATTCAGTTTCATACCTCTCCATCAATGTAGTAAAACTGCCATAGCACCAGAATATTGAATGGATTATTGCTATGCTTTTTCATCTGAAACTCAACCTTGTTAAGTAAAATAAATAAATGCCAGTTCCATATTATGTGATATTAGACATGGTTGGGTAACTACAGTTTGGGTCAAGACTTTCTATTAACCACGTTGACTCCACGAGTTATGAGACACAGAATATGTTTTTAAAAACCCAAAACCAAACAAAACCCCCCACATTTGATTTTATTAAATTCAATTATTTTAAAAATTCTAAGCTTCTAAAACACTCAAGGTTCTTAGGCATTAAAATAAAACTTCTCATTTTGGTTGCCCCTTCCTAGAGGTGGAAAGATACAGAAAATGGCAACCAAATAATCAAAGGGTTGGTACAACATTTCTGTGAGAAATGGCCAAAGTTTTATGTTTTAGAGAAAAGGCAAATAAGATTGAGACATGGTAGAGGTTTAGAATATTGTGAATTTTAATCTAGTTTATAATGGGAATGCTAGAAATTGGAGCCACCTGATGAAATTGATTGGCAGTAGGTTCAGAACTGATATAAAGGACTTCACATAATGTAGTGTTTGTGGAATGTGGTATCACAAGATGTGGTAATGGCCACTGGGTTTGGTAGTTTTAAAAGAAGAATTATACAAACTTATGGAGAACAAATTGAATCTCCAAGCGGTGTACTTCTGAATCCTTAGTGCTAGGGTAGAAACAAATAGGGAGAGTTGTTACCTTCAGGCTCTGCATTTGTTGGCTTCCTGGCGGCATTCGGCTGGCCACTCTCAGAAACAGAGCAGTGGATTAGATGGAGTTCTGGTCTAATTCAGTTAATCTCTTCTTATGAAGTTACAATATTTTTAAAATATGGATTCTTTGCTCTTGGTTATTTGGGTGCTGCAGGAACAAGAGGGACGAACTGATGAGGCTCTGATGTTGATTCAGTAGCAAAGAGAAGGCATGGTGTTCAATTTTCAAACTTCTTGGAAGCCATAGCAAAAAATATAAAGCGGGCAAAATAAAGGAGAAAATCTATCTCTATATATAATTCACTAAGACATACCCATGGCTAATCCCATGTGTGGTCGCTCTCACAAGAGTTCGCAAGCAAGGGGAGGGGTTGAGGAAGGCAAGCGACCAGTGAGAGGAAGCGGTGGCTGGCCTGGCCTCCAGGCAGGAGGAGGAAGCAGCAGTTGGTGGTGAAAGGAAGTGGCAGCCAACCTGGCTGCTAGGCAGTGAAAGGAAGCAGTGAAAGGAAGTGGGCAGTGTGGCCACCGGGCAGGAAGAGGAAGTGCCGGCCGGCCTGACCACAGGCAAGAACAAACTGGGGCTGAATGGATTGGGGGAGAATGAACTAGGGCTTGAAGGGAGTGGGGAGACCGACTGAAGATATGGGAAGGGGGAGACAGGAAGAACTAGGGACATTTAGGTCAGCTAATACTGAATATTGCCTTTGATAACCATCAGGATGACAGCCAGATCTGTGTAACCTGCTGTAAGTTGCACAAAGAAGCTTAAATATTGCTTGCTACTTGTCCTGTTTATACTTATTACTAGAATCTGTCCCCATAGCAATTATGTATAACATTTAGTCTTTCAAATGTGGATTTGCGATCAAAAGAGCTAAATGTGCCCAAAGATATGCAGTGGGATTTTTTTTTTAAAAAACTCTTTTACCTTGGTAAAACAGAAATTTTCCATATGACAAACTGCTCTGGAAACTCTCCTTGGTTTCAAAAGCAGTTTGTAACTTGAAGTGCAATTGGGCAGTGTTGTGTGCTGCTGCTGGTCCATTCTAAGGAATGATAGATGTGAATTTGTGGCAATATCTGTGAAGATTCCTTTCTTTTGGGACTGACTCATCTAACCACCCATATGTGATTAGATGGCATAGGTATAATATGCCAATACATAATGGCATATGTACTGAATGTTGCTTGTAAGGTCCAGCAGAATGGCTGCTAACTGTGAAATGTATTTTTTCAACCAATATGAATAATTGAAAGGAGAGTTATAAACAGTTGCAGTGATCCAAAATTCTGGTCCACTGCTCAAACCACCTGGAGTTCTGATCGACATAGTTGTGTTTACAACTTGGATGCTTTGTCAGAGCTGCAGTCCGAAAGTTACAGCTCATGTTGAGCAGGAATTAGTTACTTGACAATCTGTTTAACCCTCATCTGGATTTGGGAGTAGATTTCTACTTCCAACTGCATAAAGGAGTGTAAACAAGCAAACCACTGCACTTCCAGCTATTCTCTTGTTGTCAAACTCTTACCTGCACTCTAGTACACAATATAGCTACAAGGATGGCTACTCGCCAGTTATTTGTTATTAATAAAAATATGAGAGAGGGTGGAAAACAAAATGAATGGACTCCCTATGGAGGGGTGATTTCTATCCCATTCCCATGTTAAGCCATTTGGGATAGGAGAAAACATCCGGTTTCTCTTTGGAGCCTTCAGGTTTGTTTCTCTTTGCAAGCTCAATTGACCTTGAAAGAGGATCGTGTCTGAAAAATTGTCTGAGGCACTGCATAGTTCTGTGCTCCCAAGTTAGGGCAGATGAAACCAGCCCCTCCCACAATGTCAGACCTAGTGTATGGAATAAGCAAAATATCCAGAATGCTGACCTTGCAGAAGCAGGGGTTTCAGCCACCACAATAAAGCCTAAATGAGCATTCACAAAAGCCACAACCTTAACAAGTCAGTTTCAGTAAGCCTGGCATCAGTGGATCATATGTCCACAGTACATACTAGCAAATACTAATTTTCACATTTCTCCTAGTGGGATCCAGCTCCCCACCCCCAAGGGGCATGGGGATGGGGGGGGGGGTTGGAGTTTGGTTCCAGGTGAAAAGTACAAGATGTAGAGATGGAATATGTTGTACTGTGCAGTCTGTTGAACCTCACTCACCTGCCAGTTTAGGTACCAAGATAACGCATTACATAACAGGCAAAAATGGCAAAAGGTGGTCTACAACCAGTCCATCATGGCCTGAATTCATGAATAGTGTCCCTCACACCATTCCCTTTTCCTGACACACCCAGAAAGAGGGAAGTAACATCGGGAGATGTCAGAGTGGTACGGGGTCCTGACACACAGCTCAGAACGACCCTGGAGCAAGGCAAGGCCTGATCAGAGTGAGTGGTGCTGGTCAAGCAATGGGAGGAAGCTGGGCCACAGCAGAGGCCATCAGATACTGGTATAGCAGCCAGTGTGAACAACAGCAGTGAAGCAAGGCTTTTGACACCTGAAACTGCCCCGGGATATAAACAGCTAGGCTCAGGAAACAATGAAAGGAGGCCGGGCAGGGAGGATTCCCAGGGAAGGACGGACGTGGAGACAGAAAATTGAGGAGGAAGTGGGAAGCCTTTGAAGGGGTGTGCAGGTGAAATTATTGCATTTAGGGATATGCAGGTCAGTGACAATGCTGCTTCAGATGGGCCAACAGTCTGACTCAGTAGGCAGCAGCTTTCTGTTTTCCCATGGAAGCACCTTTCCGTAACATAACTAAAAGGGTATCTTGGCCTGCTAGTTCTGGCTGGAGTGTTTCATGTCAATCATGAAATGCTGCAGGGACTGCGGGCAGCACATTTTGGGCCTTCCTACTTCTGTGCCACAATGCAGCTGAGATGGTCCAAGGACATCACAAGTAATTTAAAGTTCAATGACAAAGCCACATTATTGGAGATAAGAGTGACTGCCAAGCTGACAACCATTAGAGGTATCTGGACTTTTGGAATGTAGCAGTGCTACATTCCTGGGTCTGACCTAAAGGTTGATGAGCAGCGGTTAGGTTTCTGAGGCACTGTCCCTTCTGGCAACACAAGTTAAGCAAACCAGTGAAGTACCATTTGAAAACATGGTGGTGCTGTGATGTAGTAACATCCTACCCACTGACAGAATATGTTTACCTTGATAAGCAAGTTGAAGGACTGCAACAAAGTCCTGTGTACAGCCACAGAATAACACTTGAGACCGCTTCAGGTGAATCACCCCTCTGCATGCCCTCCAAAACCTTGTTGGAGTGCATGTTGAGGTACAATGCAGATGAACATCCCTCCCACATTAAAGGATGCACCAAGAGCATATTGGCACATCGACTAGCGATGGCAGGACAGGTGCATTCTTGCCATGGTCCTGATGTTGTACATGCAGGGCTGTGTTCATCCAAACCTGCTCTCAGAGGATTGTAGTGGAGAATAACGTTCCCCCCAGTGTATAAGTGGCAGAGGCTCTTCTGAACAAGGAATTGCTCTATGTAGGCTCTATGAGACACAACAAGCCAGATGTACCCCCAGATATGCAACCACATTCACAAAGGGAACTATTGTCATCTGTGTTGGGCTTGAATAGGCAGAAGACGTTGATATTGTGTTGTGTGTACCCCAAAGGTATGTGCCTAAGGAACAGCTGACAAAAAGCTAAGCAAAAGTTGTGAAGATTGTGGGAGACTGGCCTGTAGAAGTCTCTTGACTGCTCCCAGAGCCATGATGGATCAAAGTGTGTCCTTTTAGCTGAAATGCTGAGAAATGAGATGTTGAAGTATGGATCCTCATTAGTGTGGGATTTAAAATGTTCATTTTTCTTAGCTAAGAACTCACATTCTCAGTGAGTCATGCATAGGGCACCATGCTTGGAATGTGGGGGTCATTAGTGCACTCCCCTGAAGTGAAAGGTTGAATTATTGTAGGTTCTAGGGATGCGCACGGAACTGCCGGTGGCCAGTTCGATGGCAGGGGGCAAACTTTAAGGTGCAGAGAGGGGTTCTCTTACACACACACCCATGTTTCCCCCAACAGTGCTGTGTTTAAAAACAGTCCCGCGGGGTGGCAGTGTACCTCCTTGCTGCCCTGGTGTGTGTCAGACTGGAAGTGCCTGGTGTGCGTGCGCATGCAATGTGCACACGCATACCAGGCACTTCCAGCCCAGTGCGCACCAGAGCAGCAAGGAGGTGCATTGTTGCCCCATGGGACCATTCTTAAACACAGCGCAATTTTGTGGCAAAGTGGGTCAAATCCACTATCATTTCCTACCAGAGAATCTACTTTAGAACACCACAGAAACAACAAAACCTAGTGCCCCATGGGCTTGTGGGTTTGGTGCTGGTTGGCACCCTATGTGCACTACACTGCTACTTGCTCTGGGCAACCCTGGTGTCCCCCAAGTGGAGTTATGGGGCTGCTGAAATCCCCATTATTCCCTATGGGGGAAAAGCTTAAAGATGCAAAAAATTTAGAAATTCTTTAAAAATCACCACTTTCACCAATTTCTTTGAAATCTGGGTGGTAGCAGGCACCCATTAGGGCACTACCACCTGACCCACTCTTCTGCCCCCGAAACCCCCTTTCTGCCCTGAATCTGCTTCAAACATTCTTTAAGAATCACCCCTTTGCCCAATTCCTTTGAAATCTGGGTGGTAGCTTCCTTGCACCCATTGGGCACTACCACCACAACCTACTCTGGTCCACCCTGGTGCCCCCCACGTAGAGCTATTAGGCTGCTGATATCCCCATTATTCCTTATGGGGGAAAGCTTAAAGAGGCATCAACTTCAAAAATCACCCCTTTGCCCAATTTCTTTGGAATCTGTGTGGTAGCTTCTACCCAGTGGTGTAGTGGTTAGAGTGCTGGACTAGGACCAGGGAGATCCGAGTTCAAATCCCCATTCAGCCATGAGACTAGCTGGGTGACTCTGGGCCAGTCACTTCTCTCTCAGCCTAACCTAATTCACAGGGTTGTTGTGAGGAGAAACCAAAGTATGTAGTACACCACTCTGGGCTCATTGGAGGAAGAGCGGGATATAAATGTAATAATAATAATATCTGTACATACAGAGATCTATGCATGGGTAAACTGGGAGTGTGCTTGCTGATCTAATAATAATAATAATAATAATAATAATAATAATAATAATAATAATAATAAAATACCCACCCACTCTTTTGTCCCTGGGACCCCCTTTTTTGCCCTGAATCGATTTGGATTTGGAAAATTTGGGTACAAATTGAATCTGGGGCGATTCGGGGGGGGGGCAGATTCAAACCCAAAATAAATTGGGAGTGATTCAATTTGGGTACAAATCTAAATGAAAAAATCAGTTCATGCACATCCCCAGTAGGAAGTCCTACTCATGTGTGAAAAATCATAACTCTTAATAAGGGTTATTTGTACAAACAATAGAGAGCAGGTAAGTAAGCTGGTATCTTTTAGCGTTACAAAGTGCAATGAGGGAACAACTCACATAAATGTGGAGTGTTATTTGTCTCATTTCCCTAATTTTTGACTGTTGATCATACGGTACTTCTAGTAGGATTTAGCCTTCTGTACAACAGGAAGATTATCCTACTATGGGGCAAACAGAGGAAACCATTATCTCACTTTGTGATAATGGCCACAGCTAACATGAAGACTGGGAGGGGGTGATAAGGAGTGGGGTTGTGAACCAGATCTATTAGCAGCTGGTCTCCAGCACCTTACGCCTTATATTACCCAAGTCTTGGCCCCTCAGCAAGCTGGGGGGATTAAAACCACATGGACCAAAGGCATTTTGTGGGGTACAATCCTGAACTGAGCCTGCCTGTGGTCACCTGACTCTTTGGCTCTATAAAACTTCTAGGCTGGGCTGGCAGTCTGAGCAACTTGTCAGCATAGTAAAGCAGACTTGCTTCACCTTACCCTGCCTCTACTCGACTGGTTCTCTTGTTACTTGATCCTAGGCAGGCTCTCACTATGCCTTTTGTTTGACCGTAACCTGATATCTGAACCTGTTCTGTCCTTGACTCCTCCTCTTGCCTCTAGCCACTTCTTGCCCAGATGTGCCTGAACTGGATCTTCCTAGCCACGGTATGATGGATTGGAGGCAATTGACTCCACTATCTGCTTACTGTTGGTTGTGCCACTTCTGCAAGAGGCTGAGCAAGCTGAGATAGGAACTTTCCCTTTCTCAGTGGCTGGAAGCATAGGAGCTGATGGAGAGCCAGCAACTGACTCATTTGACTTCCAATCGACTCCAACTTGACTGCTGTGGTAATTAGGGGCCGTGCTGCACCATGAGGATGCTTTCCCCTCCTACAGTGAAGCCTTGCCACACCAGAGTTGCCTGTCACGCTGATGGGTTTTTAGTAGTAGAAATAAAAAACTGCAATGATAATAATTGCACCGTATTTCATTTACAGCAAAATTTAAGGAAAACTTGCACAATGGAGAACCAGGTTCGGGTCATCAAGGTGTCATGTCGGGCACCAATCCTTGGGAGGCACTGCAGGGCGCTTTCCAGGTTACACCTGGCAACTGTATCACTAGGTGTCCATTAAGTGTGCTTCCAAACTGAATGTGTTTCGACATTGCAGTCCCTGCGCTGTCAGCAAGGTGCCATTCACATTTCCAATGCCTTCTTTTGAGTTTTATCTTTGTGTTACAGTACTGCAACACTGTAAAAAGATCTCTGTATTTTCCCATTGTAGGAGGGTTTGTGCAAGCTAGAAAAGACTGCTCCCCCTGCCAGTGGCTTTGTGCAACACCCTTTATTTATGGTTTCAAGTTGATCTTGCCAAGCCAAATAAACTACCACTGAACAGCGTGTAATCTGAAAAGCACCCAGTTCCCTGGGTGGAAATTAAGTGGGCTGGACCCATCTTCTAGCTGGTCTTTGGCTCGCTTTCCTCCTCTCCACTCAGCACACTCTGTCCCAGCCCCCTCCCTGCCTTGCTTTGCTCTGTTACTGCTTCAGCTTCTCAGGCAAGAACCTCCATCTTGGTTTCTCAAGTGCCCAGACCGAACACAGGAAGTAAACGATGTCACGGCAGTTGGCTTGGCTGAGGTTGGTATGAAACCCAAACATAATGAATGCTATAAGTAACAAAACACTTTGGATATTTTAAATACAAAATATAAAAAATGCTATAAATATGTAAAGATATAAATGCATAAAATGTGCAAAGCTAAGTATAAAGGCAATATAAGAAAGTGAAATAGAGACATGATTTAACTGTTGAGGGAAAACAAGGGGTTGCTATCAGAAAGGGCATTTCTTTTTCTTGAAAACGTGTTGCCATTGTTGCCACCTATCTCTTGCAATGGGGCATATATCAGAGTTGGAGAAGCAATAGGTGAATGTATTCCCCTGGGAAACTATAGAAATTCCAAGCCACTTCCTCCTTAAAGAAGGCATGCTGCCGGACCAAACTTGGCAATGAAGAAGAAACGTTTCAAGGTGAAAGATGGCATGAAGCTGAAAAACAAGCAGTCTGAAAGAAATGTCCAGTGTTAGACAAAAATGCTGAATCAGGCTTTATCTGTTGGAACAGCCTCTATGTGTGCTGCCAGGGGCCCTTTCCCTATTTTTAGCTGCAATTAGTGAAACCACGTCTTCCACGGGGTGCTTCTCAAGATTTTACATCTGAGTGTGTGGCAGAACCGATTGGATTGCAGAATTCATGCCTTGCCTACATGCAGATTTGTGGAACTCCCCCATGGCCCTCCCGATGTGGCTCAAGTGTGTTTTGCTCACCATGACTTTTAAATATGTGGTTACACTCGGTAGTCTTATGAGTATTCTTGCTAGTGTGTTCAGTGCCTGGAAGTTTATTTCTGGAGAGGAGATGGAAACAGAAGAGTGTTTTTGTCCAGTTTGCCCAGTTGTTGCTTCTACGCCCACCCCTATCCCCCTTCCTTGCCTCATTGCAGAGCCTTGTTTCAGTGTTCAAACTTGGGATTTTTTCTATCTATCTATCTATCACATTTGTACACCGCCCTAAGCTTTCGTCTCCGGGCATTTAACATTAGCCTTAAAAAAGTTAAAATATATACAAAAACTTAAAAACAATTTAACAATTTAAAAATCATCCACAAATCACAACCTTACAAAAAAAAATTTCCCCAATCGCTTATGTCCGCTTGGGACAACTTTGGTATTTTTGATTTACTTGTTATGTTGGTAGTCTCTGCCTTTTGGGTACATACATAAATAAATATAAATAATTCAGGAACAAAAGGCACCTAAAAAGTTATTTTGTATGTAGATACACCATAAGGTGTTTGATGTAGTAGATGTTAAATCTAGCTGTTGTATTAAAAAGAAATCCAATATAGCCAGTGTTAAATAATTATTGTTTGAATATTAGTCTCATGTCGTGAAGAGCTATGCTATAACCCCTTGTGGATGCTTAGAAATGGCTGGGGTTGGACCTGGTTGGTCACAGAGGGAAGCTCCTTGCAGCACTGTTAAAAGCTCCTTTGAGGGAGACAGAGGTTTGTTCAGTGGCGCTCTTTGGACTGGACTTCCAGGTGGAAGTCATGGGGGGGCTCAGTGATAGCTGCCGCACTGCTGGCGCCGGCTCCTGCTGTGCCGCCCCCAGTGGCCCACGTGCCACATGCTGTCCCCCATTCCACAGTGGGTGGTGGTGATACTGAGTGCAGGCTGTGGCAGCCGGCCAGCCTCGTGGTGGTTGACCAAATTTCTCCCGGCTTCCCTGCCCATGCAGCACACCTGTGAGAGGGAGCAGAGTTTGCTGCGAGTGCAGGCTGCCTGCCTGCCTCTGTGGTGGCTGGCCAAATCGTTCCAGCTTCCCTGCCCATGCTGTGCCCCTGCGAGAGGGAGCTGAGGTGGTGGCTGAATGCAGGCCACCTGGCCGCCTCTGTGGTGGCTGGCCGAATCTCTCCCTGCTTCCCCACCCATGCCACATGCCTGCGAGACTGAGAGGAAGCCCCGGCTGCTGTGAGGGATGGAAGGAAGGAGAGAAGCATAGTTCCCCTCAGCAGCAAAGAAAAACTTTACAATGCCGTGCCCCAAGGAAGCTTCCTCCTCCCTGAAGCACAGCAAGAGGGAAACTGGCAGTGGGGGGGGGGATGCCTTCTTTCCAAGCACTCAGCTATGCCGAGGGAAAGAGTGCAAGGCGGGCAGAGAGAGAAGGAGCAGCAAAGCTGCTCCAACTTCTTGCCTGAATTTTCTGAATGGTGAATCCTGTTTCCCACCCAGCCCCCTAGTTGCATTTAAAAAGAACACAAATCCCACAAATCTCCTCACCCCGCAAAAATCATCTTGATCTTTGTGCAAATTCAGTTGCTTAAATATTGGATCCTTTAGAGACAGAGGGGGGAGTGGGTAAAGAATTATGTGGGATGGGCACATGTTAAGTTACGTGTTGGAATGTTTCTGCTAATACATATTTGCATGAATATACTTGTTTTATATTACATTCTTGTGAGTCCAGTTGCTGTTTGTGCCCTCAAGAACCCTTTTGTGCCATGGTGTGTGTGTGTGTGTGTGTGTGTGTGTGTGTGTGTGTGTGTGTGTGTAGGGGAATGATGCTTAACTTGCAGCAGGGGGCTCCATGAGGGGGACCTCTGAAGGCTTTTAGGTCCAGGCTCCAAAACTATCTGGGTACACCGGTGGAAACACCAGGGGTGGCTTGGTATTCCAACGGAACAAGCTGTTCCATTCACAATGTTCTGAGTGTTGTGGCTTAAAAAATAAAAATAAAATTAAGATAGCACCCCCTGGCACTGGAGGGGGGGTGGCAAGAGGTAGTTTTAACATTAATGGAAGCTATTACAGGTACCTGCTTTAACATTAATTGAAACTCTCGCTTACCAGCGGTAACATTGGTACTGCAAGCTGCAGCAGCGCTCCAGCTGGCATCCCGTGCAGCACTGTGTTTCCAGCCAGAGCTTATGTCACCTGATCTCTGAGCATGCATGCACATTTTAAAAAATGTGCGGAGGCCAGGTGATGTGAGCGCCAGTCAGAGACGTGTCACCACCGCCACGCAGTATGCCAGCCTAAGCACCGTGGCGGCAGATTGCAGTGCCAGTGTTACCGCTGGTAAGACAGAGCTTCGATTAATTTAATGTTAAAGGTACCTCTCACCACCCCTCAGCACTGCCCTCACTACCTTTAATTGGGTTTTTTTAAAGCCAGAACACTTGGAAGGTTGCAAATGGAACAGGCTTGCTCTGTTGCAAGCTCAGAACAGGACCACCTTTTTAGGGGTGCTCTGTTCTGAGCTCAGTACATTCTAACTCAGAACATTCTGCACTTCCCTGTTATAAACCACAAGTGGTAGACAAACCACCCTCAGACCCCCATCTCCAATATGGGGATAATGTGATTTACCTACACCATCTGGTATTTCCTGCTATCACATTCTTGGAGGTGGACGGTTTCCTGTACTCACTGCAGGCCCCCAAGGGCAGCATCCAGCATTGGCAGCAACACCAGAGAGTGCATGGAGTAGAGATGCAAAGTCTTGGGGGGAAATCCAGGGCTAGGGAAAAGTATTGTTTATTTGTTTCCCCAAGGCCAGAGGCTGAAATTGGGGAAGATTGAGGGGGGGGGGGAGAGACCACTCCCACATATGATTTCCTTCCCTTCTTAGTTCTGCTTTTATTGTATTGTGTAACTTAGAATAACAGAGATACCTATTGTTGGGGGTTGCAGCTCAAGCGATGGGTTACTGTGGATCTGTCTTTCCTTGATTGATTAACACTCCCCCAGAAGGAACAGATGTACAATTTGGGAGTTCTTCTGGATCCAAACCTTTCCCTAGTCCCTCAGATTGAGGCAGTGGTCAGGAGTTAGGGCTGTGCACAAACCAAGGTTCATACAGAGGTTTGGTGCTGCCAGGGGGAGGTGAGTGGCTAGCGGGATCTTTTAAAAGGAAGAGAGCAGGTCTGCTCTCCGCTACCCCATACAGCTTCCTGCTGCAATGGTGCTTCCCCCCCAAGAACCCACACGTGGTGCCAGCATGCCTAGGGGTAGCAGAGAGCAGGTAAGGACCTGCTCTTCTCCTTTTAAAAGATCCCCCGGTGGCGGCAACTGGTTCAGACCTCTCCTGAACCTCGTTCCATGCACATCCCTATCAGCTTCTTATCCGCTTTGACTGATACACCAGCAACATCTTTTTCTTGAAGAGAATGATCTTAAAACAATAGTGCAAATGCTGGTAATCTCCAGGCTTGACTGTTGCAGTGCACTCTTTGTTGGGCTGCCTTTACATGTAGTCCGCAAATTGCAGTTGGTGCAAATTCAGCAGCTAGTTTGATCTCCAGTTAGCCCGAAGATAACATATTACTCCTATCTTAAAAGGATTACATTGGCTGCCAATATGTTTCTGGGTGAAATACAAAGTGCTGAAAATTACCTATAAAGCCCTAAACAGCTTGGACCTGGAGTTCTTAAGATAACACCTTCTTCATGATTCCACTGCTTCTTATTTTAAGATGATCTGGAGAAGTTTGCTTACAGTTGTCACCTGCATGTCTGGTGGCAACTCGGGGTCGGGTCTTCTCTATAGCCACCCTGAGATTTTGGAATGTACCCCTTGTTGAAATAAGAGCTTCAACATCTCTGATAGCCTTCATAAAAATGCTCAAAATGTACCTGTTTAACTAGGCCTTTTGTTAACTTTTAAGCAGTTTTAAAATGTTTGTATTGTGTTAATTTTGCAGTAGTTAAACTTGAGGGACCAAGAGGGTCGAGTAATGTGGCAGGTTAATGTATAGGTTATTTAACTTAGGAGCACATACTTGAGTAGAGTATATGCATCTAATCCAGGGCTGCTCATCTTGGGCCCTCCTGCAGATGTTGGCCTCCAACTCCCACAATCCCTGGTTATTGGCCACTGTGACTGGGGATTATGGGAATTGTAGTCCAAACACAGTGGGGAGCGGGCTAAGCTGAGCAAGCCTGATGTAATCGAACACACATTAGATCAGGCACGCTCAATTTAGCCCCCCCAGCTGTGTTTGGACAGGATTTGGATGTACCTAATCTCATTTAAATGCTCAAGTTGTGCTCAAAATCAGGAACAAAAATGAATTTTTTCCCACCACTGACCTCTTATCACATGCCTAGCTCAACTGTGAAAAGGGAAATAAGTTGTTATTGTGACAAACATCCACAATTGTTTGAAACATCCACATCTTGGTTGAAACTGCCCCTGTACCACTGGGAGCAGATAAAAATACTTCAGGAGTCAAATCTGGCCCTATCTTGGACATCCATGGTGTAGTGGTTCCAAATTCATTTTGTAAAACCTTTTTGCAAGTGTACTAGTGCTTATACAGCTTTCCATTCATTTCATTGGGACTTTTGGAGAACAACTTCACATTTGTTCTTTAAGTGATTTTAAATACATCTCTTTTAAACTACTTCTGCAAGTATCCAATCCCCAGTTTTTGTTTTGTGATGACAGCATAGAAATGGCCAATGACACAACTGGATATGTAAATAGCTTTAATACTTCCCCATGGAAAAAAGATTTCACCTGCATTCCAGCTTCTTGAGGGAAAGTGCACATACACACACACACACACACACACTCTAAACACATCATTATGCTTTCATGACAGATAAGCTTTCTCTGTTGGAGTGTAAACTCATTTTTCTTTGGATGACCTTTAAATAGCATTGTGCTATTGTATGGGATTTAAATCAATAATTGTGTCAAAGCAAAATATACTGCATTCCTTTCTTTTGTCATTTAAAATGTTCTGTAAACTATTTTAGCATGTTGTCTTTAAGAAAGGAGATGTGGGAAAGTCCTGAAAATTTGCATCAGTGGAACTTAGAAAAGGCAATTCCATTCCTTAGTTTCATTTTATTTTCTTGCTTTATCTTGCAGAATGCTCAAGCAGCAGCCGTACAGCCCATGCCACTATAATTAGTAGCTTAATACCATCTCTGCATTCCCGTTGTAAAACAACAGTGTGTCCCAGGTGTGAGAAGGTTAAAATGAGAAGTACCCAGTAGTTATGAAGCTGCAATAATGAGTTTCCTTCTACTTACCATGGATTTGTGTGATATACAACTTGCAATTAAGCATGGCTTGGTGATTCAGTGATTAATGTATATACGACTCCTAAAGGAGCAGCACAGCCCTCCCGTCACATCCTTCTTGATGTTTACAGCTGGGTACCTATTAACAGGAAGATGGAAAGGGCCATTTACAATTCAGTAACCTTTATGACAGTGAACTCTTTAATCAGCATTTTATTTCCTTTGTAACACTTTAGTCATCTACAAATGTCAGAATAAAATAGGGCCATGAAATATTTAGGATCGGCATGTGGAAATTGACTTCCTTGATTTAAGCTGCTGTGTCTTTTCATTTTGTTGTTTTGGGAGCCCTTACTTTTTATTGAAAGACAATTTATAACTAAATGCTCCCAATAGTGACTTAGCATTAGTGTAGGCGGAATTACTGAAATCCAGGTTCTCATTCTATAAAATGTTTATGCTTTCTGTATTGGGTAATAAGTTATTCAAATAAAATCATTAAATTCATATATATATATATATATATATATATATATATATATATATATAAACACATGTAGACTGACTTATGGAGTGTTTGACAAAAGGCTCAAACATACTTTACAATGTTAATTATGTACCATGTGCACATTGCTGGTGTCAGGTCTTTACATTCTTTATCTCCCTGTCTTCATGTAAATTGGGAAAAAATCAAATATATAGCTTTTTTAAAAAGTATGGTCAGTCTATAATGCATCAGAATCTTGCATTATGCGGGGGGGGGGTGAAATTTATTTGGGTTCTTAGAGTTGAATAAATTACTCAGAAATTTAAGGAGATAGATTTCTAGACTCTACCACATGGGATAACATATTTTTGAATGTTTACCCATGTTGACGGCATTCTACATGTAGTAAATTAAGCTGTCGGGGAAAGAGCTATGCTGAAGTGTTCTCCATGATGTACTAGTTTACTCCATGTAGGTAGTTTTGTGAGGGGGGGCATTAAAAATAACACACAGACACACACACATATGCAGCCTGGTGTGATAGTCAGAATTCTGTTACCTCATCCCTCTCTGTACAGAGAACAGAACAGTTCTTAAGTCTCAGGGATACAGGTCTGGTCCAAGACAAGGGTTTGAGGCAGAAAACCAAAAGGTGAGTCTCTCACTAATTAACATAGGACAAATTCACCAATAATTGCCATTTTCAAGTTCTGTTTAAATGAATAACTGCAAAAGCATACGGCTTGCTTAGGAGGATTTCCCAGCGGATTTTGTCCCATAGGATCAGACCTGTCTTTACTGCTGGCCATAAGGATGAGCAAAGGCATCCACCTTGCCTCTGCTTCAAGGTAAAGGCTTCTTCATCTTGGCTGACATACTCAGGATTGATCATGTGGAAGGTTACAGCTCTTAATATGTGTGATATTGCTTACCAAATCTTAGACATTTGGAAACCTCACAGTCTTCATTCTTATAGTGTTTAGAAATACTTGTTGAATTATTTAATGTATGAATAAATGTATGATGAAGCTATACCTACCATAATTAGACCATATAACATAGTCTGAAAGGAAAGTCCAGTCTCAAATGCAGGTTTATCTATAACACATTATATGGTAGTTACCATATATCACATTATTATATGGTGGTCACGGGAGAGGTTGGAAGATGAGTCTTAAAGGTAAGGTTAGGATAAGTGTTTGATAGGTCAGGGCACCTATTTGCATTTTTTGAGAAAGGAAAATCTTTATTCCTTTTTATTACTGTATATTGTAGCATATACTTTGAACTACCCTCTAAATCCTATAAGGGCTAGATTTCTACTTCAGAGGGAGAGGGGGAAAGAAAAACAACACCTTTGAGGAGAAAGTTACTTAGAATCACAGTGATGGAACTCTTGCCCTCAAGCCTTGTTTCCAGAGACTAGGGATGTACAGTACATGACATTGATTTTGCATTCTGTTTTGAACTCGAAACAAAACACAAATGGATGAAATGTTTTGTTGAAACAGTGGCCAATTCCAGCTGTTTCAACAGAACAAACTCAAAAACATTTCAGGTGTTTTGGCCATAGGGAACAATGGGGAGCTCAAAACACCCTATTGCTTCCAATGGGTAGCTTCTAGAGATACCAAAATGGGTTGGATGGTAGGGCATAATGGGTGCTACCTACCACCCAAACCACAAAAGAAATGGGCAAGCAGTGATTTTAAACAAAATTTTAGCCTTTCTCCCAAACCTCTATGGGGTTTATGGGGAAAGTTTTAAAAATTAGTTCCCTACTGCTGGAACTAGCTGGTTTCACAGAGTGCACACAAATATTTGCATTGTAATTTGCCATGCATTTTACAAGCCTGCCTCAAAAAACAATGCAGAAGCACACAGTAAAAGGGAATCTGCTCCTCCCAACACATAACACACATTTCAAACTTAGTTCAAAAATGGCCAGAAAAAAATCACTAACCCAGAATGCACTGCCAGCCATGATGCCTGCACTGCAGTAACGTTGCTCTCTCTCACACAGTATTATTATCTTTACTTCCTAGCATTGCAAAGGTGCCACAACAGTACCCTTACTTAGCAAGTATAGCTGTAAGCATAACTAGAGCAACCTCAGCCATGGTTTGATTAAGTAGACCTTGCAATGCGGATTGCAGATCAGGGCAGAGCAGGGAGTGAAAGAGAAGTTAGTCTCAAGGCTAGACATGGAGCTCATCACAGCAATCAACATGAAATATTAGATAGAAAGAGAGAGAGCTGCCACTGTCCATTTCTCACCTCAACACTATCTCAAAAACAACAATCGAAACCACAACTCAAGGCAGGCAGGCACCCAAGTTCTGCCTTTGTCAATCTGACATAGAGCAAAACCAGATAGTTGTAGCCACAATAACACAGCATATTATACTCAGTGCTGAGGAAAGATCAAAATCAAACCTTATGTCCTTCTCTCTTGATGTATCCTCTTCTTCGAGAGGCACACTATAAGGGCTCTCTCTGTTTCCCAGTTCCTTTGAATGAATTTGGAAATTTCCACTTTTTGCATTTCCCTCTTCCTTCCCCCCAGCCAATGGGGGCACAGTTGCCCATGACAACACTTGATTTGTATTATTACAGGCCAACCAAGAAGCAAGGAGATCACAAGCCAATTGGAAGCTAGTGCCAAAAAACCAATTAGCCAGGGAAAAACAGGCCTCCAAAATGGCACCCAAAATGTCAAATTTTTCGATCAAAATTAGGTCGTTCTGCCCCGAGCTTGAAACAGACCCTTTATTTAAAGGGTGTTCTGTTTCGAGCTCGAAACAACCAAAATGGCCCATTTTGAGTTGAAAGTATTTGACGTTGAAACGTTCTGCACATTCCCTACCAGAGACATCTGGTTGGTTGCTGTGGGAATCAGGATATTGTACTAGATTCTTTCTCTTTCTGTCTGATTCAGCAAGGTGGTTCTTATTTTCCCCACAACTACCTTGATGGGGAGCCCTTCTGGAGGTTTGAAACCTTTTGTGTTTTGGGGGCCAAGTGAACTACAACCAGCTGTTTAACTCACCTCTGGCATCCTCCATTTGTTTGTTTGCATTTTGTATCACCCTTGAGGACACTGATATTTATTTGTTATTTATTTAGTACATTTCTATACTGGCCCATACAAAATGTCCCTGGGTGGTTCACAATCAGAATAAAGTTTGGTATGCATGTTTGGGAGACTATTTTGTGTTTCATATTCAAATACTAGATCATCCCCACATCTGTCTTAACAAGGAGGAAGAATTCAATATGGACTGAAGTTTGGGGTTTCAGAATGAAAGTTAATTTATTTTGAACTTTTTAAATTCCACCTTTCTGCTCCAGGTGGAGGGCTCAAGGTGATTAAAATACATTTAAAAACAATCAGGAAACATAACAATTAAAATGCAACAAAAGAGAAAGCAGCAAATTACATATATATATTTTAGGGGACAAAGAAAATCACTTTAAAACATTTTCAGGAAAAATCCATTGAGGAAGGAACTAGTTGAATTTCTCAGAGCAGGAAGTTCTCCATTTTGAGTGATGCAACACAGAAGGTTCTTTCTGTCATTCATATCAGCTGTGCTTCTGATAATGATGGGAATTGTAAAAGGTTTGATCTCAGTAGTCAAAACTTATCATATAGTAGATGGCTTTTTAGGTAGTCTGGTCTCAAGCTGTTTAGTTAGTGGGCATGTTCAGTACACCGCTCTGCATTTGAAGTTGAAACCATAATTTGACCCCTGTACCAAAAAGATCAGGAAAGATGTATAATAAAGCATGATGAGGCATTTCCCTTGAAGACAGAGAGAGGTAAATTAGATACATATGTTTATAACATAATTAACACTTTTGAAGTTTCATCACCACTCTTCCCAACCCAATCTTTTTAAGGTTGGAGAAGATATGCAAAATAAACTGTAATGTGGCATCTGAAGTCAAGCCTCTTGAACACAGAGCAATACTAATACAAGTTCTAGTAAGAACTAATATGCCTACATTCTTTACACTGTCCCTCCAACTGGACTAAATTTGGCCCAGATCGGTTAGGCAGTTCACAAATTTGTCCACTTGCAACTCAAACGTTCATGCATTTGAGCTGTGCCTATTTGTCCCTACAACTGTACCAAATTTGGTCCAAATCGGTTCCCACTTGCACCTCAAACATTCATGTGTCTGCCATCTTGAATCAGGGTGGATGACATGATTACAAACTATGCCCTTGAACTGTCCCTATATGCCTTACACATGTAGCAAATTTGGCTCTAATTGGTTAGGCAGTTCACAAGTTAGCCCACTTGTGCCTCAAATGTTCATGTGTCCACCATCTTGAACTGGGGTGGATGATATCATCACAAACTATGTTGTTGAGGTGACCCTATGTGTCCCTACAACTGTACCCGATTTGGTTCATGTTGGTCCAGGCATTGCAAAGTTGAGTGGGGGGACAAACACACACCTAATGCTGGGTGATCTCATAAGCCTACTGGAAAGTAGGCTAAGAAGCTTTCCCTGCTAAAACTGTAGACCACTATCAAGTGAAGATTTTTCCTGTAGAGAGAAACCAGTTGATCTTGGAACATGTATGTACTAAGCAATGAAATTCTGGTCCTCTGGTTGTATTTGCTTTGCCTAGAATTACAAAATGCTTTCCCACCTTAAATCAGCAGCTTGAATTTATGTATTCATTTATTATCAGCATTCGCAAGCTGTTTTTCCACCCATTATAGGCTATCAAAGTGTCTTACAGTTAAAACACAATCAAATAATAGAAGATTACAATAACAAAACAGCAACAATAATTTGTTGTCATCTGGGCTGTGACCTGACATGATCCTGCCTGGAAGAGTTTCTGAAAGACTCTACCTGGTACATCAGTCTGATTACTTTTAAATGTAAATGGTGGTGGTGGCATTGGTATATTTGAGAAGTTTGGCTGAACTCCTCTCCCTCAAACAACTGGTGACAAGAGTCACTTAAAAGAGGGCTGAACCTGAACAGTAAGTGGATGACTTTGATTGTTTCTATTATAGTTGTATATACGAAAAGTAAAATAGTAAATAATTATTTACAAGCAGGGCTCTCCAATCCTTATGCATCAAGAAAACATTAATCACAGACTAGGAATAATTTTTGTTTTGACTATTAATAAGCTACAACCTGTGCAGAAGTTGCATATCTGTAGAGCTGTATGCATTGCCGGGGTGGGTGAGGTGGGGTGGGGAAAACAGGATTGCACCCTCTGGCCCCACAGTCTTGCCAGATTCAGCCTCCATATGTTCCAGATCTTGTCTGCACAAGGGTCTATGTATGCACACATCAATACAGGACCCATAGTTTCCATTTTCACAGTGAACAGATCCTGTCTCTGTGAAGATGTGACCTTGAACAGGTGAATATTGAGTGTGACAAAGGGATTGGATCAGCAAGCACACTCCCAGTTTACCCATTTTTAGATCTCTGTATGTACAGATATTATTATTATTATTATTACATTTATATCCCGCTCTTCAAAGAACCCAGAGCGGTGTACTGCATACTTATGTTTCTCTTCACAACAACCCTGTGAAGTAGGTTAGGCTGAGAGAGAAGTGACTGGCCCAGAGTCACCCAGCAAGTCTCATGGCTGAATGGGGATTTGAACTCGGGTCTCCCCGGTCCTAGTCCAGCACTCTAACCACTACACCACGCTGGCTCTTGATAATCTGCATGGGGTTCTTTACTGATTGTGTCCAAGTGTTAATAACAAGCCAGAAATTTGTTTTCCAGTGTATGGCCATGTACTTTAGATGACAGAATGTTTCTTGTTTTATACAGAGCCGAGCACTTCAGTACACCACTATAAGCAGTCGTTATAAGGGACAGAAAAAACAGGCAATGAAGTCGATTGTGTTACCTTTTCAAACAGGAATTCTTGAGCACATTTGTCAGAACTTGTTACTATTGGTATGGGGCTGGCGCTGTGTACCCAATCATCCAAGGCAGGGCCATCACCAGAGATTGCCGATGCTTTGGGTTTTTCCTCTCGTCTCTTATTTTTCGGCAATTGGTAGCTGCCCTAGTGCTAAACGTTGCCCCCTTTTAAGTTGGGCTATTTAAATGTTTATCCTTTCTTTACTACTTGACCTTTTTTCTTGCTCAGCATTAGTTTTCTCTCTGCCCAGCTTGCTTTTGTATTTCATGAGCTCAGTAAACCGTGGCCTTCAATTCCCTTGTTCTGGTGTTTTCACTTAAGACCAGGAGTGATGAGCAAAAGGTTTCAGGCTCAATCCTTGAGCAAAGGGCCGCTGTGACAGGGATTATTATTTATTTGTCATCTTGGATGTAATAAGCTGTAGGTACAGCATCGAGAGCGCTTGATTTATTGCACTGTCGACTGCCACTAGCAGGACGTCTGCTGTACCGCGTAGGATGAATACCACACTGTCAGCTCTGTCGATCCGTCTCTGCCATTGCGCTCTCTCTCTCATAACACATTCCCATTTCATGCCAGAATACATAAACAATCTTTCATTATTTTGATGCCTTTTTCATATTTGTTCTTTACAGAACATAAAGTTTGAATTTATGGGTTTCCTTTACATTATTTCAACACACTCCACCATTTTACGGGTTTGTGGTTTAACTCTCAGAAATTGGCTGCCAGGTGATTTAGTTATTTTGGCTTTCTAGTTTTATAGTTATTTAATATCATAGGGTGCCAGATACTGAGGAAAATGTAGTGGATAGAATGTATGAGGTTTTTGGTTAGGCTCAGTCATCAGCAGAACTTGGCTGGGGCTAGAAAGGGAGGGGAGAGGGCATGAGGTGGAAATCTCTTCCTTTACCTGAACAGTTCTGTTCATTTTATTTCCCATTTATTCATATGCTTGTGCAACTAATATTTTAATCAGAGGAAAACTTAGCAAACTTTTCTGGAACAAATTTCAATTTTGAGGATTCTTAAATTGGTTGTAAACATTGAAAATATGTATGAACTTGCTCTTTCATAAATCTAAATTCTGTTCAAATTATAACAGAGACCTTTTTGTCATTTAAAGGAGGTGATCCAGGAAGTTAAAATAAGCACAAAATATTGATGCATGTTTTAAAAATGTAATTATGTTGATATATTCAATTCTAACAGACGTCTTCTAAAATAATTGAATCTTAACACCGTAGACAGTAGCTGGATGATCTCACTATGCAATTGTGCATCTGTACAGCTTGTCATACATAAGATACCATGTTCCAAAACACTGCAGGTGAAGACATTTTTGCATTGCATGGCCAATGCTTCTGCATAGAACATATGTTACAACCATTTAAACGTGGACATACTTCTCAGAATTAGCATCCTTAACATACATTTTACTCTTTCACTGACTGAAATATGAATCTTGAAGGATAAATGCCTCTTCACTTCTGTTCCCTCAGTTAAAATGGTGTGTGTGCATACATGCATGTATGCATATGTACATGCATGCATACACAAAGATACACAAACGTACATAAATCATACCTCTAGGCATGAAAAAATGGATTAGGAAAAGCTATCAGTGTTACATTTCATGTGCAAGAGGTTGCATGGGGTTTGCTTCTGAAAACAGGTATACTTTTTCAAGATGTTAACGAACGCGGACTTGAACATACAAATGCAACTTAATATTTGTCAATTGTTTGTTCCTAATGCAGCTTTCATCAGGACAGATGGGAATATGCTGAGCTCACATTACATAGCAGAGACTTGTTTTCTGGTTGCAAAGAAAGCTCGACTTAATTAATGTGAGAAATTTGTTTTGCATCCCTGGCTTTTTTTCCTTCTGCTTCATCTTTTCTTTTTTTTTTAAGACTGTGCAGAGGCTCAGTGTTGCCAGCAAAAGCTGCTTGTCACTTTGACCTGCTCTGTTAAGTGTCTGATGTGTTTTCTCAGAGTAATCTGTGAATAACATTACATCCAGCTAGCAGAGAAACAGGGAGTGATAGCAGAATTAATATCTCGAAGCGTTGATAATTATATATCAGAATCTAATTTTTAGCATGGAAAATGTGTTAATGACAGAGGAGAAAACAAAAACCACTCGCTTCTCCCAGCAGGATCCAAAGTGTCATTTATTATTTCTCAGCTGGGTATCTATCAAGTTTATGGGTTAATTTTTCTGTAGACTGTTATTTATGGGTTTTTGTTTGTTTTCAGCCATCATTACTAACAATACGGTTAATAGCAATCATTTGTTATCCAGCACCAGCAGTGATGCTTCAGATGCGAGCAGTGAACTGAGAATACTCATTTGGTAGCTGAATAAGGCTTTGACAGGGCCCATTTATAACAAGCTCATTCCATAATGTCCAGCCTATTAATAAAATTTTGTTGCTGTCTAATTAGAGATGTCTGTGTATAGTAGCATGGCAGAGAAGACTTCCTCCTCCTTTTGCCTTTTTTTTTTTAGGTCTCTGCCATACCTGCGTGATCACAAGGCAGTTGGTTTGGGTGCCCAAAATGGGCACATGCATGTGCTCTGTATTATAGGTTCAAGCAAGAACAATAATTTCACAGAAGAGAATAGAGAAATGCATAGGAAGAATGCCTTGCAGTGGTTAGAATGCTGGGGAGAAGAATGAAATTGAGAAATTCCAATATCCCTACATTTGAGAGAAAAGGTGTGGCTGCCGAAGGAAGTTTGATTGCAGCCTGGTATGGGCCTCCTGTGGAACAGAGGCATGGGAACTTGTAGAAATAGGTTGGAAAAATGTGAAGTGTGGCAGATTTATCTTCTGATAAATCCTTAATCTGAGCTTTTCTTATGTGTGGACATTGTAACTAAGGCGGAGCCTCATTTCATGTTAATTTTTTCACACATGTTGAAAAGTGCCTCTCATTTTGAGCATTGTTAGGACATTACAAACACATTCATGATCTTTTGAGGGCAATTTTCCTCTGCTGCCATTGCATACAGCCTCGGTTTAGTCCTAGTGGTTGTGATGGCCCATAATTTTGTTGATGATGTCATGAACAATCTGGATCTCATATGATATCAGACAGTTGTAAACAAAGCCACAGCCCTCTTCAGACATTATAACTCCTAAGCATGAGCACCACTCACACTTACGGGGAAAGCAGGGAGGAAACCTTAACCCCCCACACCTGAAGACTATGCTTATGGCATTGTTTTTCTGAATGGGGTAGCACCATAAGTGTGATGGCCAGCAATCCTGTGAATTGCAGCCTTGATCAGTCATGGCTGCAGCTCATGGCATTGCCAGACATCACACTTATGGCACCACCCCATTCAGACAAACAGTGCTGTAACTGTGGTCACTGGGCACGGGGTGGGTGGGTGAGTGACAGCAGGGGTGGGTGGTACTTTCTCCCTGCTTTCCTCTTTATGAGCGACACTCAGGATTTATAATGTCTGAAGAGGGCTCATAGGATTTCTGCAACCAATTGGATTAAAACAGTAGTGTGAAAAAATGAGGCTGAAGACAGGGCAAAGTCAGTAGATAGTGTGTATTTAGTTTGGTTGCATCAACCTTCAAGGCAAAATTTAAAGTTAGAGAATATTTGGGAGAGCCCTAATTATAACTAGCTCAAAGTGTTTATAACACAGATAAATAATATAGCAACATACATTCATGCCCCCTTGATGTAAATGAGTTTTGCATGTGCATATTTTTTGTGTAATATTGCATCAGCTTATGCTTTTAAGAGAGAGCCAATATATTTTTCTCCTCTTCTCTATTTTTGGGTTATACATTTTAACTTGCAGTTACCTCCTGCGCTGCTCCTTGACTGTGTAAAACAGATAGGATGTGAATGAGTTTGTGTGGGGTTTTGTGGGCGAAGAGAATTCTCTGTTTGAGTTAAATGTTAGGTGAGAAAGGCCCAGTTACAGTTTAGTGCTTGAATTGGTTTATATCATGCCATTCATGTTCATGGCATTTTATAGAAAATGAGAAGGCAATTCCTTGCCACCAAACAGCTAACAATGTAGAAAAGGGACACAGAGGTAGGGGAAGGAAATGAGGGTGGGGTAAACAGAGAAAGAATATGCAGTTACTTAATTGCATGCACTCAGGTCTAGTTACAGTAGAGTATGCAGATTGATTTTTCCATGTATTTCTTGAAAGAACACTTACAGTCACATGCAGTCTTTTAATATGCAGCAACCTTTTCCATTTTAGACTATAGGGCATGCTGATTTCAAGTTAAGTTTAGTCCCCTAATAGGGAATGCACAGATGCAGCTAATGAGGTATGTTTGAATACTAAGAGGTGTTGTGGATGCTTAACAGTACAAAATGTATTCCTTCTGCTAATAAAAGTAGATTGTGGGAGAAAAGCATGGATTTTCAGAAAGGTATGCATAAATGACATTTCAATCTAGCAAAGTATGAGGACTTTTTCAAAACAGGGATTGACAAAACAATTTCACAACAATATTTTAATTTCTACTTATTTAATTTTTATGTTTTTCCCCCTGGGTGGGTGGATCAGTGTCTCTCATTAATGTGGTGTTTTCCAGTTAAGGGTCCATAAAGTTATCCATTTGTATTTAGTCTTACTTGAAATACAGAGTCTTCATCTGAGATTACTATAAAAAGGCTCTGAGCAATTCTGCTGGCTGAGACCCTGTATAAGCTCCTGTGCTTTCTCTCCTAAACTGCACTTGACATAGAGCTTATCAACCCTTAATTAGTGATACATTTTCTCCCTGTGATTTCTATTGATGTTTCGTAGAGAGAAGACGAATTGAACCTCAACCTGACTAGAGTACGAATTGTTTTAGAAAATTCAACAAACATCTCTCTTTGTGTCTCTTCTTTTGCTTATTCCCTTCCGATAGAAAAGGTGAAAAGCTGTACGATAGAAATCAGGTTCTGTATTAGTGTTTTTGCTTGCCTGTGCAATAGAAAACGACAAGCGTCAGGGCCTCAGTCAGCAGATCAGGGAGACACAGATGGGAGGCGAAAAGCTCCCTTGTGGCAGCGGGATTGCTTGGATGTGATTGTGAGAGCCAGGATGAAGTCAGCACTGACAAAGTGTGTGGATTGATGGATGGACAAAGCTGGGAACTGGATGCGAGAATGGATGAGGGCAGAGGGGGAATTTAACACAGACAAACAGAATGAAAGACAGAGAGGAATTGCCTGCTAAAGTATTCCGGCAGTCAGAGCCCACAAGCAATTTACTTACTGCTAACAGAATGCAGGCTGCGGATTTTCCTAAAATAGATGAGCGTCTACCAGATTCCAGCTAGTGTGTTAGTCTCCCCCCCCCCACTTTTTTTTTTCAGATCCACACACATTCATTCAAGTGAAACTCAGCATTTGATCATTTGCAATAAGTTTGCACAGTGCTTTTCTTTTCCACAGTCATTATTTCAATGGCATTTTCATTTATAATATATCCACACTGAGTATTGTTGTTTTACTATGGCCAATAATAATACTTAATCTGCATCTCTAAACAAAAACAAACAGTTGTATCTTCTTTTTCTCACATATTTTGGTAGCTCATTCCGGTGCAGAATAATAAAACCAGTAATGATGTTAGATGAAATACAGTTTGTTGCATATATATATTATTAGAGCATTGCCAAGGGATAGAAACTTTACTCTAAGAATAAACAGCTATGGATTGTAGTCAAATTTTGACTATTAATATTGTGCCTCCTTGTTGTATGTAACATCTAAAGCATAAATTTGCTTTACTTAGGAATGTGGGCATTCTCATAGTAAAGGAAGTTCATATTAAATTAAAGAAATCCTTATCTGATACTCACTTTGATCCAAGTAAAAATCTGTATTTTTACTTAGATTCAGCAGAATCAATCTATCCCAAGTAGCCAAAATGGATTTATGGAATAATGGTTACTGGTTATTTCCATCCACTCTTTATAATGCTGTAAATAATTATAATATCCTATGACTATAACCACCCACCCACCCCGCCCTCGTATGGAGTTTCTCACATAAATGATTCCAAATGCATTTGAAATTATTCTTCATTTTTGAAAATCAGTGCATGGTCCCCCCACCCCCACCCCAAAGGGATATGCTTAAGATCACAAACTCATTTCTGCTGTCCTGAACCATTTCCTACCGGTAGCCAGTTTATTGTTTTTATCTTTCAGAGTACATGTCCATGGTAACAGCTGTTCTTAAAAATCAAAGAGTTTCTTTTGTTTAATAGGTTCTCAAGCTTGTCCAGTCAATTAATTTGGCTGAGGAAAAAGTTGAACTGTGTAAATATTGTTTTTCTTTTCATGTTACATGTGCATGTGTGAGCTCACACACACCTATACAGATTAATAATTCAAATCTCTGCTAGATAATGATTCAGGAATCTGGATCACAGGAGCTCTTACATTTCAGATAACACTCCTATCTTCAGTTCCCTAAATCACATCTGAGTCTTTGGGAGATGAGGGAATATGCTTGTGTGCACTATGTTGGTCATCTTTAATTTCCTGTGTCTTTAACCAGTGGGGAACTGTAAAATCAAGATTTTCACCTCTGCTTAATGGAATATTGGTTGTTTCTTTTGGCCTTGGCAAACTCTTATTATACAGGGATAACGGCTGCACTTCATAGGCATTTTTTAATGTTATGTAAACTGCCCAGCGATGCAGGTTTTGGGCAGTATAGAAATATTTTAAATAAAATTAAATAAATAAATATAAGATATTTTAAAACATATTGTCAAGAAAATCATCACTGATGCTTTATTTACTTTTGGATTTCTATTCCATCTTATTGTACAATACCTCAAGGCAATGTACATTATTTAAAAGCAAGATGCATCCTTAAAACGATTAAAAAGTAAAACACTAAAGCTCTCACAATTAATTAAGTAAACTCTCACATTAATTAATTAATTAATGCCAGCAGTAGTTAAAAAGATATCTGGACTATACAGAGGAGCAGAAACCCACCATTCCCATTGTGGACTGTATGACCATGTAAAAAAAAAACCTGTCCTAATCTGTCTTTGGAAGGCAGGAAGGGAAGAGAGAAGACAAACCTCCCCTGGGAATAAGGGCAGAGGTTGAACTGAGCACACATGTGCGAAGAACCTGTGCCTCCCTGCCTCCAGGGCTGCCTGGGCTTGCTTTCAGGGCCTCCCAGCTCCCCTTCATTCCCTTGCCTGCTCTTTGTTGCCAGGCAGTGAGGATGGAAGAATATTACTTAACCAGCAGCAAACTTAGCCGCTGCCAGTATCTGCAAGGCTGTACGGGATGGAGACACCTGACCCAGCATCCTATGGGGTGTCTACCCCGCCCCCTTGCTCAGTTGGTCTCCATGCATGTGCAAGGCCATTTGAGGGGTTAGTACAGCATGTTTCTTCCCACTCTCACTGCACCCCCCCCCGGAGCAGCTCTTTTGAAGAGAGGGAGATGCAAGCACCGACACGGATGGGTGGGGGGCTGCCCATCAGAACATGGATGACCTTTGCCCTCACTATGTTATTATCCAGGAGAGCATTGCATAGTTTGGGGGCAATGACTGAGAAGGCCCTGTCACATGTGCATGACAACTGGGTCTTGTCTGGTGACAGCACATGAAGCAAGCCCCCCCCCCCCGCCAGACACACACATGGCAGGTAGGTTCAGTTGAGAGCAAGTGGTGCTTCAGATGTCCAGGACCTATGCCATTAAGGGCTTTTAAGGCAATAGCCAGTACCTTGAACTAGACCCAAATTGGCAGCCAGTGTAAGGTAGGGTAATGTGTCACCAATGAGCAGCTCTAGGCAAAATCCTGGCTGCTGCATTTTGCACTGTAGTTTCTGAATACTAAAGAATGTACTACACAATACTACACAAGGGCAGCCTTGTGTAGACTGTGTCATAGTATTTCCAAGCATGACATGAGTGAAAGTGACCTCATTTCCTTCTCAGGGAAGTAGTACAGCTGGCACACTAGCCAAAAGTGTGTATGGGCACCCTGGCCACAGCACCCATCCGGGTGTCCAGGAACATAGCTGGATCCAGAAGAACCCCCACGCTGTGTGCCTGTTCACTCAGAGGAACTGCAAACCCCAGCAAGAACAGGTTAAATCCTCTTTCCTGATTAGCTCTCCTACTGACCATCAGTACCTATGTCTTATCTGGATTATTTGGGAGTGGGGGTAATCAAAGAGTGATATAGATTGATCTTATGACTACTTTGAAGTAGCCCATGGGCAAGGGTTGCTCCCCTTGTCCATTAGGCAAGGGGAGACGGTTATCTCCTGACCCACTGCCCCCCAGAGGCCAGTCACGCACACCTGTCCCCCACAGCTGCCTGATTGCAGCTGGTCACCTGGGCGGGCTGTGCAATGGCCAGCGGCCTTGGTGTGGCGAGGGTGGTGATGGGGGGCAGCTTTCCCTGGCCTTCAAGGCAAGACCTGAACAGCTGTGCCTGTGTACCCTCCCTCTTCCCTCTCTCTTCAGGGGCAGGGCAGCAGCCACTTGGCTGCCTCATGTGCGCTGTGAGCAGCAGGGAGGTGTGTGTGGGAAGCTAGGCTGTGGCTAGGTCAGCTGACCCGGCCAGTGGCATTGCCAAAAAAACCCCAAAAACCTTAAATGAAGGACATGGAGGAGACAAGGAGGAGCCGTTCCAGAGCAAGCAGGGTAGGGACTGCTGTGACGGTGGGCCATTACGCCCTAGTCGCCACACTCCACAGCTTGAGCCGCTCTTCCCCTCCTGCATCATTAGTGGCTATTTGCAAACTCTCCAGAAATCCTTATCTCACGTAGGATTGGCAGCAGCAAACAGGACTCTTGGAGGAAGTGAATATGGGGCAGTGGGGTGGGAGAAGGGGGGCGTCACAGGAGACAAAGGATTTTAATTGCTATCACTGTAATTTGAGCCAAGAGTAATCTTAATTGAGCTAAGAGTACTGTGGTCACTTCCTCCTCTGCAAGAGTTGCTTTTGTTTTCCTGCATCAGAGATCAGGGTGAGGGGAGGGTGGACATGTTAAGCCCTGGAGAACAACAATCCCATGGACTTGTTCTCATGAATGTGATATGTCAAGAAAAGGTTACATCTGATCCGTGGATGTGCAAAGTGCTTTCCTTCCCTCACTGTGGCTATCCCTCCCTCCCCAGGTCTGGAATTAAGGGAGAGTGCACCCACATTAGAGGAGTATGTTGCAGGCAAAACTCTAGCACCAGACTTAAAAAAAACCCAAACATTAATCATAACAAGAAAACTGTTGGCGCAGATGAATAGTCCTGGTGACCCAACACTCAGTTTCCTACAGTGCTAGCCGGTTGCTTCTGTGGAACTTAAAAGCTGGACACAAAAGTAAAAGCCCTCCCTGGTGTTTGTCCCTAGCTCCTGGCTTTCCAAGGTATACTGCCTCTATACAAGGAAGTTTATTTAGCTTTCAACTCTGATATTAAATTAGGCAGAGCCTACTACATAATTATTAGTATTTTAAGTGGAAAGGGTGTTGGGCCAAAAAAGCAAAGGATATGTTGCAACATCCCTGAGGTCTTGGTTATTTTAAGAGTCGGAAGAGAGAAGTGGACCATTGCAGAAGGAGCAAAGGAGGGAGGAATTTGGTACAAAGGGTGCCAGGGATTGGTGAGAAAGGAAGTTGGTTTGAGAAAGTTGCTTGACTAAGTGATAAGAAGAGCAAAAGAGCAGGCAGAGCGGAGCAAGGGTTGAGCCTGGAGAATAGAGGGATGGTCGGAAGGGGACCAGGGCTAGAGAGTTTGTTCAGGGTAGGAACAGTAGGGATTTCCTGACCACATTAGCTTTATCCCAGGTATCATCTGTTTGCTATTTTTGCCAGGACCTCTTTATTCTCCAGAAACCATGAAGAGTCTTGTGACACACCTTAAAGACTAACACATGGATTATAGCACAAGTTTTCATGGAGTACCATCCACATCACTGGGTACGTGAAGTATAATCTCAGACAGGTGCATATGTAGTGGGGGAAAGTGAAAATAGTGGAATGGCCTTATAATGGCCTTATTCATTAATTGCTTAATTACCAGACCATGCTTTAGGGGCATGTTTGCCATGCAAACAATAACTGCTCCCCCCCCACTTCTTATAATTCTTATATTATAATTCTTATAATTCTTAATATTCTTATATTATATATAATTCTTATATATACATTCTTATATGTATTCTTATAATACAGTTGGTGCCTTCAGATAGCTGGAACTTGCAAGTTATGGAGCTCAAGGACTTGAGTTGGGAATAGGTGCAATTATTAAAGTTCTTCATTGATACTGTTGTATTAGTTGGTTCTGCTGCTATTTACACCTTGTAACTGTAGTTGGGATAGTTAGCAGAGACATGGGGCCAGGAGAAGGAGAGGAAGGCAGCAAGAGGCCCATTTTAAAATCTTGTCTCCGGTCCCACTCCAACCTTGGTACACACCTGCAGCAACCTAAATGAAAAGAAAGCAAGTATTTAATTATAATGATTTCAAATAGGCCATAACAGCATAACATAGGTAATGATTAAACTCTGATGTTTGCACCAAGACCAAATAAGGATGCAAAACATGATAGCCTTTGGTAAAGGAGATACAACTTTATTGATTGACCAATCAGATTATCAGATTTGAAGGGGATTGGCACTCCACCCCAAAACAGTGCGATCCCTAAAGACACATCACTTATGTGAAATCTGGCCTATAATGCAAAGGGCGAAAACACCTTGCCTCCAGACAAGTGTTCCCTGTAATAGGAAATCCCAGATATTGCTGACTACCGCTCTCAGAATCCCTAACTGCAGTGGGCTTTGGCTGGGAACGCTGAGAATTGTAGTCAATAACATCTGGGATTTTCTGTTAGAGGGGATACTGCTCCAGTCAGCATCCTGCCTAGAGCTGATGCTGACCTTCTTAGCCGACCTAAGGTCAGGTAACTGCCTCCACATCACCATCCCCAAGGTGTACAGCATTTTGAGCTGGTGATATTTCTGCAGGTTAGAAGAGCCCCTGACCAGCAGACCAGCACTCCCGAAGCCGCTACGCATCTGGGGACTGACAAGGACCCTTCTTGAAGCACCAGAGGTGCTTACCAAACAAACTTGAGTGCCCAGATATACACTGCACCTGCCATGGTGATCAGGGGAAACGTATCTAACTAAGAACATTAGTGTGAAGTCGGCAAAAAAAGATCCCATACCTCTGCCAATTTGTCTGAGAACAAAAATTCCTACCTGGCCCCCATAAGCGGCGACTGGCAAATCCCACACTAGAACACAGGGAGCGGGGAGGGTCACTCGCCAGACTCAGACCGCTGGGCTAGAGGATGGAAGCAACCTTCAGCTGCTAAGTCCTGCCCATGCCTTAAGCCCCGTTTGGCACCTCACTTTAGGAGGCTGGGGCAAGCAAGCCACTCCCAGGACTAGCCTGGGTGATTGACTAGATTCTCAGCCAATTCCAAGGAATGACTATAAAACTGAAGACAATGTTCTGGTTCAGATGCAACCCTATACTGTGATTTAGTGCTATGCACGTAAGCAGAGGGGAGCCACAGACTCGTGCACACCTCCCCATACACCAGAGGAGGAGGGGGGCGGATTTCACTTTCACATTAGATACAAACTTTGGCAACTGTGATCTGCTAACTATTGTTAGAAAAAACTGGGTTTGACAACTTGGTTATCATGGAAACCATTGCTTGATAATTTGGTTTTATTTATTTCATATGTATTGATTGACAGGATTTCTATCCCACAAAATCTACTAATATTGTGACATATAACGTGCACTGAAATAAGACATTAAAATGATAACAGCAGAAAAGACCAAAACACATTGACTGATAAACCATCAAAATTTAACAGGAACAATTTTTTAAACTCAAGTTAGTTAACTAACCACACTTCTCCGAGTTCGTACATAGCATAGAACTGTGATTTGTTAAGTGGAAGTTTTCTCTTTCCTCTTACACATGAGAGAAGGAGAAGGGAGAGTGCACAAGTAACAACTCCCTAGGTCTCATTCATGTGGAGCTATTTCATATTGTACCTGAACTAGGCCATTATTGTTATCTTGCGTATGAACTTGGCTATTCAGGGATACTAACTAAAGAGTTGGGTGGGGCTGCAGAACATCCCTGCTGTAAGTAGTATTGTGTTGTGAAACAGCAGTGCACTCTGAGATGCGCCTGTAGTAAACCTGGAACCATTACAAACCCAAGCAGAAACATTTACTGGAGCAATGTGAATAAAAAGTCCTTGTACAGTTACTCATGCATTGGTGACATCCAGATTGGATCACTGCAACGTGCTCTATATGGGGCTGCCCTTGAAGAGAGTTTGGAAGCTTCAACTGGTCAAGAATACTGCTGCAAAGATGCTTGTGGGAGATAGTCACTTCACAGGTATTACACCCATCTTGCAGCAGCTTTATTCGCTACCAATTTGCTTCAGGGCTAGATTCAAAGTGCTTTTTTGATATGTAAAGTCTTAACCTCCCTGAGACATTTTTGGAAGGGCAGTGTATTAAATTAATTAATTAACTAATTAAAATTAAATAAAATACTGCTTGGGGCTGGGATATCTGTCAGACCACACTTTCTCATATGGATCTGCCAGGCCCTCCATTCTCCATCTCAAGCCCTGCTTGTGGCCCTGCTAGGGATGTGCACGGAACCAGCTGGCCCAGTTCGGTTCGAGCCGGTTCGACATCAAGCCGGTTTACACACCCTTAGGCCCTGCCATTAACTGAGATCCCGTTGATGGGGATTAGAGACAGGACCTTTTTGGTTGTGACTCCTCAGTTTTGGAATGCATTCCCAGATGAGCTCTCCTATGCTCCCTCCCTCTGGGCTTTTAAAAAGCAATTTAAAACCCATATTTTTAGAGAAATTTCTTTAGTTTTTTATTCTTCGTCTGGTCCAGTCAGTTTTTAATTTGTGAATCTGCTTTTACCGGAGTCTAGTTTTTAACTTGCATTGTTCTGTTATCTTTGTGAGCCACTTCGAGCAGTATTATACTGGTGAGGTGGGTTATACATATTTTACATAAATAAATAATACTTACCTGAAGCTTTCTCTCCATTTTTCTTTGGGGCCATCCTCAAACCTTTGTGTTGATGCAGAAAGCTGCAGTCAAACTGTGTGAATGTAGCTGTGCTGGTAGGATGAATTCTGCCATAAAACATCATTGTTGGAAAATTGGGGGTAGGTGGGACCAAACCTGAACCATGGTTGTGCTAGCCAAAGCTTTGGATCGAAATGATGGATTAGATTTCCAGATTAAGGCTCTCTTCTCCTGCTTAGCACTATTATTTCAATGATGCAGCTACTTCTGGGGACAGAACTGCAACTTTAACTGTGGTTCATCAGTTTAGATGTTGCCCAAATCATAAAATTCCTCAACCATGCTTGGGTGTGATGTCTGAATACAGCCAAAAGATAAATGTTGTTTCACACATTGGATTAAATGGATGTATGGTATACACGTTTGTGTATGGTCATTGGGTGATTCTCATTGTTCAATGTATGCATGTTCATTATAATCATATGCATGTTTGGTCCACTAATTACATATGCTGATGGAAGTAAGCTTCTAAAGGGTATCCCAGTCAATATCACAGTAAGGGTGAGGTCAGAAATAGGTCTGTTTCATACCTAAATGCAAATGATCAATAATGTGTGCTCTCTATGTGGTTTGGAAGATAACTCCATATATGTATATGCCACCCCCAATTTATTCACCTTCTGCCACATGTGCATGTTTTGGATATTAACATGCATGTGCTCATTCTGATCACCTCATGTATATGCAAACATACAGCAGAACACACATAGAATATAACCTCTGCACAGGGTTGTAATGATCCTCTATCCTTGCAAAACTATCATACTGATCTATGCAGTCACCTCTGAAACACCCACATAACTCCACTACTATCACATAAATGTGAGTGGCAGCCCCTGGTAGTTTAGGATAGTGTGTTCACAGACTGCTTGAACACAGAAGGTGTTGGGAGTAATATGGAGGCAGGTGTAAAGATCTGCTCACTGCCACAGGTATCTTGCTCTCAAACCACACAGAATTCCGGGCATCAATGAGGTTGCTTTACTTTGATGGCTTTGAGATCAAAAGCCTTGTCTTCCAGGCAGGAATAAACCCTGGTAGCTCTTGCTTTAGAAATAAATAAAAAATTGATATTTGAGTAGTGGAAATGAAGGCATGAGTCAAATAGCTCTTCATTTCATCCCTGAAATGAAGGGATGAGTCAAATAGCTCTTAAATGAATAGGAATACTGCTAATACAAACAACAAATGCTCTGGTGTGGTTTAAATGTCAAACTAATTCTTACTATTCCTTTTCCACCTCTATATTTAAGGACACATGAAAAGAGAGAGACTATACAGGTGGCCCTCGTTATTTGCAGGGATTCTATTCTCACTTAAAGGTGCAAATATAGAAAGCTTACCCCTGTGGGAATCTAGGGGTTAGGTCGCTTCAAAAAAAGTCAAGGGAGGCAAAAAAGAGGAGAAAAGCATTGCACCTTATTGTTCAGTTCTCCAGCAATGCCCCCCAAAACAGTCACCAATTTTTTTTCCCTTTTAAGATGCATACAATGGCTGTCTGCTGTAAAATGGTGGGTGAAATTGACATCAGAAGTCATTTCCAGCCATTCAAAACCCCGGATGGGAGAAATTCAGCTATTTTTCTATCCTCAGATAAAGAAACTGGGTCTCTATGTCCCAACAGTGGATATGCAAAACTGCGATCCGCTAATCTAGTGGCCACCTGTACTTTGATATTTTCATGTTTATAGTGGGACAAAGCTGGAATAAATTTGCCTAAAAGAGAAAAAAAAATCAGTTTGTCATAAATCTTTGTGTGGTGTGTGTACCTTCATTTCTTTCATTTGACCTTGGCAGAGCAGGCTGATGGGGCAGTGAAAAATATGATATGAAAAATGAGTGAGCAGAGTGAGGTGAGCAGTGAATCAGTCTTGTGTGTCATTAGCTTTGAAAATCTCACAAACATTACTAAGTCACTTCACTTCCTCCTTTTTTTCTTTCTTTCCCAGATCTATCTCACTGTTGGTGTGTATCGGTTACTCGTAAGCTGCTAGATAAGCAGAACAATATTATTTTAATACTGGCTTTGATTTAATCATTATAGGTGATGTCGCCAAGCACAGTAGCCTTGTGGGTGGCAAGATCTTTGCATAATGAAATGGCAGTAAAGATGGGGGCCAGATTGGGGCCAGCCAATTCTGGAGAGTTTGAAGACTTATTTGTCCTATGAACCAAAATATCTGAGAGTCAAACTACATGTGGCATTAATAATATATGTTTGGTTTTTCTTTATTGTAATGCTGTGGGCTGCACTTGGGCTTCTGATAGGCTCCTGTCTTCTGCAAAGGAATGTTCTGGTGACAGATGTCTTATTGCACCTCTCTCAGCCTCCAGTGACTCGTTGTTCATGGTGCTGACCTAGATGGTGTGGTCCTCTGAACAGCTAGATGGTGTCGTCCTCTAGCGAGCAGCTAGACGGAGCAGTGGTCTGAATCCCAATGAGCTACTCTAGCTAAAGGCTACTCAACTTAGGCTCCCCAGCTGTTTTTGGACAACAACTCCCATAATCCCCAGCCACAGTGACCAATATCCAGGGATTGTGGGATATGCTTGCAGGGGGGACAAAGATGAGCAGCAGGGGGGACAAAGATGAGCAGCCATGCTCTACATGGACCAATGGTTAGACTGGACCAAAAAAATAAAACTCTGCAATTACTTATGGCAGCCTAAAGAAGAGGATCCCTAGAGAGTTAGGGTCTGTTCTGGGGACTGGTGGAGTTCACTAGGTGGCCAGATTTGGCTTTTAAAAAGATGAAATGAATTCACCTTGGGCATAGGTGAATTAAAATGGACTGGGATAGGACAGTTTCAGTCAGAAAATCATAGTGTTTACTACAAAGGACAAGAAAACCAAAGAAGGAACAGTGTTACTTTTATAGTGAGGAAGGATACGGCAGTGACAGTACTTGGGTACAAAGCAGTCAGTGACCAACTAATATCAATTAGATTTCATGGACAACCCTTTAATATGACAGTTTTTCAAGTCTATGCCCCAACAACTGATGCAGAAGAAGAGGAAGTTGATAAGTTTTATGCTCAAGTCCAGTCTGAAATTGACAGAACGAGCAGGCAAGATGAGGTGCTGGTGGATGGAGACTGGAATGCCAAAAATTGGAGTCAGTAAGCAGGAAAACACAGTTGGATTGTATGGCCTAGGGAACAGAAATGAAGCAGGAGAATGACTTATTAGTTTCTGCCAATCCAATGATCTCTTCATTGCCAACACATTCGTCATACACCCAAAGCGGCTCCTATACACATGGACATCACCAGATGGAGTACTGTACACAGAAATCAAATTGATTACATTATTGGTGCAAGGAGGTGGAAGAGCTTAGTTATAACAGAAAAAATGTGGCCAGGGTGCCGATTGTGGAACAAATCACGAACTGTTCATGTGTAAGTTCCAAGTCAAGATAAAGTGGAAAAACAAAGCTATCCAGTTTCCATGATATGAACTTAAGAATGTACCCACCATTTCCAAGGAGAATGTCAAGAACCGCTTTGAAGTTCTGAATCTCATTGATAGGGAACCAGAGGAACTGTGGAATGGAATCAAAGAAGTTGTTAAGGACGAATGTGAAAAGAGACTGCCAAAGACCAAGAAACAGAAGAAAGTAAAATAGATGTCAGAACAAACGGTGGAAATTGCCAAGAAGAGGAGAGAAGCCAAAGTTAAAAAAAGATAAAGACCTCAGGAAGGAACTTAATAGGGAATTTCAGAAAGCTGTTAGAAGGGACAAGGAGCAATACTACAATGACATCTGTAAAGACCTTGAGGATGGAAACAGACATGGAAAAACAAGGCAAGTTTTCCAAAAGATCTCTGAACTCAGAAAGAAGTTCCAACCTCGAATTGGTATGTTAAGGGATGCCAAAGGACAGATAGTAACAGTTTCAGAGAACATCAGAGATGAGAATATAAAGAACGGCCCTGCTGGATCAGGCCCAAGGCCCATCTAGCCCAGAATCCTGTTTCACACAGTGACCCACCAGACGCCACTGGAAGCCTACAGGCAGGAGCTGAGGGCATGCTCTCCCTCCTGCTGTTACTCCCCTGTAACTGGTACTCAGAGGCGTCCTGCCTTTGAGATGGAAGGAGTATACTGAAAATCTGTACAGCAGGGATGTCAACATCCAAGAGACTCTAGAAGATATTCCCTACTTGCAAGAACCTCTACTATGGGAAGATGAAGTCAGATCAGCACTCCGGTCATTACCAATACAGGAACTGATGGAATAGCTGCAGAAATATGGCAGGCAACAGAAGAAGAATCAGTTAAGGCTCTAACCAAATTATGCCAGCAGATTTGGAGAATGACACAGTGGCCAACAGATTGGAAAAGGTCAGTCTACACACCCATAACAAAGAAAGGAGACTGAACAGATTTCTCAAACCCTTGCACAATATCCTTAATTTCACATGCTAGCAAAGTAATGCTCAGGATCATCCAACGCAGATTAGAGCACTATGTGGAAAGGGAAATGCCAGATGTTCAAGCTGGTTTCAGAAAAGGTTGAGGAACAAGAGACATCTTTGCTGATGCACACAGGATAATTGACAAAGCCAAAGAATACCAAAAAGAATTCAATATGTCCTTTATTGACTACAGAAAAGCCTTTAATTGCATTGACCATGTTATGTTGTGGGATATCCTTAGGAAAATGGGCATCCCAGAACATCTCATTGTTCTCCTGAGAAACCTATACTCAGGACAGGAAGCCACAGTCCAGACAGAACATGGTGAAACAGATTGGTTCCAGATCAGCAAAGGAGTAAGACATGGCTATTTATTTTCCCTTTCTTTATTCAATTTATATGCTGAACATATACTGAGAGAAGCTGGATTGGAAGACGATGAGCGTGGTTTAAAAACTGGAGGGGGAAAAAACTCTCCCTTGAGAAGTCTATAATGCTGGGGAAAGTTGAAGGAAAGAGAAGAAGAGGATGACCAACAGCAAGATGGAGGGACTCAATTACGACAGCAGTGAATGCACCACTGAGAGACCATAAAGGCCAAGCTGAAGACAGATCATCCTGGAGAGACTCTATCTATGTGGTCACTAAGAGCTGACACTGACTTGACAGCACTCAATCTATCAGTCAATTAATCAAATAGCTGTGGGGGCTCACAGTCCAGACTGGGACCATGGTGGGGCAATACCTTGAGATGCCATCATGAAACAGGTGATACTAGCTTAGTGGCAGAGCATCTGTTTTGCATGTTGAACGTCCCAGGTTCAGTCCTTGGCATCTCCAAGTAGGGCTGGGTAAAACTCCTGTTTCAGAAACCCGGAAGAGCTGCTGCCAGTCAGTATAGTCAATATTGAGCTAGAGAGAGCAAAATTCTTTCTGGATATAATACAACTTCCTATGTTCCTTTGATTTTAAATATATAAATATTTCTTGCTTACCTCTCCATGGGGTGATATATTTGTGGTGTAGAGTTTAGAAATTCAAAGCACACAATATTATGCTACAGGTTTCAAAGATTTTCAGTACCCCCTTCCCCCTGTGCTACAGTCCTGATCCAAATCCTTCCCCACATCATGGCTGCTTTTTGAGAGAGAGAGCGAGAGCGAGCAGATATGGAGTTCCCCAGGTCATAGCTAATTTGGCACTTAGATTATTGGAATACTGTATCACACACAAGGATTACAGCGAAATTACCTAACACATTCCTTCAACTTTTTAAGCCTGTATTGCATGTTTGCATGGAACATAAACCTATTTTGCTTTGCAATAGCTTGAATGGCATACTGAATTTTAGAGTAACAACTGCAAATGGATTAAAGGTTTGAATTATAACTAGATTATTGTCTAAAATTTGCTGTTTATTTAGTATATGTGATTTGGAATTCTTAACACTACAGTTTTAAAAGTTTGTTTTTAGATTTCAGTCATGACAGATGTTGCTGTAATCCTTAAATTGGGGCTGGAAGGGTTGGATTTGCTTCTGCAAAATTGTGTGGTTGTGGTTACAGCTGTTTACTTAGATTGTTTTAAAAAGGAATTTGATAGTTAAATGGAGCCTCCATGGATAGAGTCTGTGAGAAATGTGAGAATGGGCTAAGGGCACATTTGGTTCGATTCAGCAGGGCTTTTCTGGTGATCTGTATTTTGATTCCTGGTCTGCGACTGTAATAATATTTATCATTTATCTTTTGATTCAGATTTGGTGGGCTTATCCCATTCATTGCCCTTGGTTGAGTCTCATCATCACTTCCAATTGCTGAATACCTACATTGCAGACTGCCATTTTTTAAACTGCCAACATTGTAAATCTTGGCAGAACTTGCAATTCAAAATTGCAGATGTTGATAGCAAAGGTCCTATCCAGGTCAGGGTGTGCAGTGGGACTCAGCAGAAGGGCTGTGGCTGGAATGGAGGATGTGCCCCAAACCAGGTTAGGGAACTGAGGTGTGTAACTAGATCAATTTAGTTCTTAGGGTGCGGTTTAAAATATTTTGACGCATGAACTGATCTTGTCCGATTCATCTTTCCTGAAGTGAAATATTGGGGTGTTCAAGATTTATTAATCTTGTAGAATATAGCCCAAGTTCTTTATGGTGAAAAAAGACTCTTCAGAAGTAGTTAGGCTTATTTTTCAGTTTTCTTGCTTAGTTCTGTTAAGCACAAAGGTCCTTTTCTAGGTGACATATCATGTTGTATTCCAAAGTACACTTTCTTTTAATTTACAACTTAATTTTCAGCCTAATTCAGAAGATTGATACTATAATGCTATTTGCAGAAGTATTGAAATGTCAGTAAGTTTTATTGTAGTAATAAAGAGAATTCCATATATCACACGCTCTATAGGGATCCTTGCTTTTTGCATAGATCTTCATAGCAACAACCAGTGGCTAAATGCTGGCAATCATTAATTTTTAAAGAAGACGTGGGGATGATGACTTGAGAAATGAAGGCTGCTGCAAAGAATGGACTTTAATGTTGACACTTTTTTGTAAGTGACTAGAGGGTAGATGAAGGTGTGGTGTTCAAAAAATAAAAAGGCTTAAATCTCACGTTCCTAATACTTAAAATGCTGTCTGCTCGTAAAAGATTTCAGTCCAGGAGAGGCCATCTTCGAGCTTCTCCTAACAAATGGGCATCAGTGGTCCATGAAATAATCAATGTCGATAATCCATCCTGGGGTCTGCCAATATGTTAATGGGTCTGCCGCATCGTTATTGCTACAAGGCCATAAATCATTTCCATACCATGGTGCTTAGCAGTTGAGGACTCATACTCCACCCCCACCTCTTTCCCAGTCTGGAATAAAAAAAATCCTGTCTAACAATGACTGTCTAAACATTTTGCAGCTCTGTGCCTTGATTGTTTTCAGTTGCTAAAATAGTAAGTGGGACAGATTGTAAATCAATAAGACAATAAGACAAAGTGTTTTAATAATAGGAGGACTCAAAGTAAATCATACTTCTGTTTATATTATTGCTTTTGAGGTTATAAATACATAGAACCAACCAACAAGGCCTTAGTTAACACGGGAAGATGGATCCAGTATTGACAGTTTGGACATCTATTGCTTTTATTGGATTCTGCTTTTTTTATCCTTTTAAAAAGGAAAGAAAAACACAGTGCTGTTACTTCTAGACAGAAAAGGAAAATGAGAGGTAAAGAAGGGTTTATAATTCTGAGTGACTGTCAAGTACCAGGCTTAGACTTTTTAAGTCCATACATGTGAGTGATGTAAGAACTGATAGATTGCTCTGGGTAATCACATGCATGCGTTTCTTAGAAAAAAAAGTTCCATCAAATCGATTAATTTCTGTTTGGTTTTTTGCCTTTTTTGTTGTTTGTTGCAGGTGATGTAAACTCTGATGGACAGTCACTCATTCTTTGGCTTAATTTAGGCCCTCCAACTTTGGCCCTCCAGCTGTTGCCCTCCAATGACTACGACTCCCATCATCCTAGACTATTGGCCACTCTGGCTGGAGATGATGGGAGTTGTAATCCTGCAATAGCTGGAGGGCCAAAGTTGTGCACCTTTTGGTTTAGAGATTTGGAAATGTGCAACGGGCACCACACTTTTCCATCTTTGCTCTCATGCACAAATTTTCTCTTACATTTCGAGGTCTAACCATAGATTGCTATGTTGTCTGAAATGAACAAATTATGGTTAGTACTAACCTCCATGCCATGGTTTGCAAACACATTTTAAAAGATAGTTCAGAGGTCAGTGCTAACCATACTTTGTCCAATTCAAACATCATGGCAATGTGGAAATGGAGGAGGGAATGTGAGAGCGCATCGCATGTTTGAACAGAACGTGACATCTGAACTGGGCCTCTGTTCAGATGTAGCTTGGATGAGTCAAACCTGTATATTGAGCTTTTTCATTGTAGATGGCACTGCTGCATCAACCAGAAATATGTAAGAAAGGGGCATAGGGAGACTCCCGGCAGCCCAGGGACAAAGTTGTTTTGGGGGCTCCCCACATGCCCCTGTGATGAAGCCACACCCCCTAGTTTCTAGCCCCACTGCCGCGCTTCCCCCTTTATTTACCTGTGGCTGTGGCAGCGACGGCTGCTGGCCTCCCTCCGGCCATGGTGCAGACCTCCCCATTCCCTGGCTGCTGCACCAGCTTCTCTCTCACGCGGGCCTCTCCATGAGTAGGAAGAGTGTTGTGTGCCATGACGTCATGGCACGCGACACTCTCCCTACTCATGGGGAGGCCCGCGTGCAGGTGCAAGAGAAGCCAGCATGCTGGCCAGGGAATGGGGATACCCAGGAGGTGAAAGAAGCCTGCCCGCTGCCGCCGCCACCACCAACAACAAAGGGGAAGTGGCAGCAGGAGGTGTGGGCGTGGGGCAGTGGGGCCCTTGTGGGCCCCTTCTGTCCGGGTCTAGGGATATTTGCACCCGCTCATCCAACGGATGCTGCCCTCATGAGTTAGGATGTCATATGAAGGAGCAATGTGTACACTTCCTGGGTTGGAATAGCGGGTCAACAAAGTCAGGAGGACAGTGCCAGTGCTGAAGATAAGTAAATGGTTACACTAGCAGGCACACAAAAATATAAAATTAGAATTCTTTAAAATGCTTCAAGCCTGATTTATTATAGAACACAGTGGAAGCAAGCATTTTTTAAAAATGCTTTTTGTAGATCTATCTTAATTTGAAAGAGATGTGTTGTGGACCTGTGGGAAGGCTAAAGCCTATTGGGATATGATATATAATGAACTAAAGAAAATATTTAAAATGACATTTCCTAAGAAGCCAGAATCCTTCCTGCTGGGAATAACACAAGGAGCTATCTCTACAACTAATTTAACATTTTTTATGTATGCCTCTACGGCAGCTAGAATTATATATGCACAGAAATGGAAGTCTAGTGAATTGCCTTCAAAAGAAGACTGGCTGATAAAAATTTTGGAATATGCGGAGATAGCAAAACTTATAGCACTATTAAGAGATCAAAACTTGGAATGTTTTAAAGAAGATTGGAAACTAATTTTGTTGTATTTAAAAAAGTACTTCCCTACTATGGACTTGACAGCAGGGTTTGAAATTTAGTATAAATCACAGGTTAGTTAGTTTAATTATGTTTGTAAGGGCTTGACCTTATGTTTTGAATTATTATTATGGCAAGGGTAAATTTTATAGTTGATGATTCACGAAGAAATGCGAGCGGGAAGTCCATCTTTTATGTGTGTATTTGTAATGAATGACAATATTGCTATTGTTAAAATTAATAAAAAATGAACTTGGGAATTTAAAAATAATAATAATAATAATTTGAAAGAGATGTGTTGTTGTTGTTTTAAAGTAAGAATGCCAAGGTTGGAGGCTATGGCCAGGAGCCAATCTCAGGTGGAGGCTAACAGGAGTGCTTTCCATCTACTTCGGCTGATTCAGCAGCCACGTCCATTCCTTGAAGAGAACGATCTCAAATCAGTGGTGCATCAGCTGGTAACCTCCAGGCTTGACTACTGCAATGCACTCTACATGGTGCTGTTTTTGTACATAGTTCAGAAACTCCAGTTAGTTCAAAATGCGGCAGCCAGACTAGTCTCTGTGGTAACGCAGAGAGACTATATTATGCCTGTCTTAAAACAGTGGCACTGCCTGCCGATATGTTTCTGGGCAAAATACAAAGTGCTGGTTATTATCTTTAAGGTTCTGAACAGCTTGGGTCCGGGTTACCTTAGAGAGCACCTTCTTCAGTAAGATCCCCATCACATTTTGAGGTCATCTGTAGATGTCCATCTCCAGTTACCACCAACACATCTGTTGGCTACTCAGAGGCAGGCTTTCTCCTGGCCTGAGGAATGCACTGCCAACAGATATCTGCAGTTTAGGCTCACTGTGGGCCTTTAAGAGAGCCCTAAAAACATGCTTGTTTGGCGTGGCCTTCCAAGTTTTAAAAATTGTTTTAAAGTATTTTAAATGGTTTTGAATTGTTTTTAAACTGTTTATATATTTTTCTAAGCAGTGTGTTTTAAATGGTGTTTGGTTTTTATGTCTTTTTAAACTTATACACCACCCAGAGCCTTTGGATGGGGCAGTCTATAAAGTGAAATAAATAAACAAACAAACAAACAAATAAGATGAAGAGATTATCTTCATCAGTGTCTGGTTGTAGGTGGAGCCCTGCTGATCTTGTGATTCCACCAGTAAGAGCTGAGCAGCATTGCTGGGACTTAAGACCTTAGACCCCACAGCAAAATACAGAAGAATCATCTGTTGCTGGAGACAGCATTTCAGCTTGTCCCAATTCAAGAGGTTGAACTGTCTCTTTGGTTCTAAAGCAGCTGTGAATTTAAAGCTACCATTCTTAAAGTGATTCTTCATATTATGATCTAGAACCAATCTAGCCCAGGGCAGAACTACGACTGGAAGCATGAGTCTGCCAGCTAACAAAACATCATCACTATGCTCAGTGTTCTTTTGTTCCCCTATAATGTATAGCAACACTTAGGGCTGGTTCGGGTAATACTCCAAACCATTGCAGTTCAACATGTGAGGGAGAGGGGTGGATGCACAAGTTATAGGGAACCAGGAGCACCCACCATGGGGGTGGCATTGTTGATGCAATGCTGTATCTCCAGTTGCTCTACTTTTAACAGAAAATCATAATGGGTACGAAATGATTCCAGTCCTAATTTTTAAATGTTGCATTGATTTTTAGTTGATCCCTGCCTCTCAGATCAGTAGGACAGAGGCTAATAATAGCAAAGGAAAATGGATAACTGTTCTTTTCTTTTGAATAATGTCGTTGCTTACATCTCTTTGAATGGTCTAACTACATTCATCGTTTGTTCTGCTGTTCAGGATGTAAGGGCAGGAAAGAGCTAGAAAAAAACAGTGGCTCCATATAGACAAAAAAGACAATTAAAACCGATATGACTTTTAACAGAAGTGGCAGCCACAGCCAGGATGGAAGTAATTTATTCAAGAAATTGTCCAAATGCATACACTGCACTGATGTATGGGTACGGTAGCGGGACAGTGGAAAATTTGATAGTTGTTTCCGTTGTATAAATTACTGAGGCAGGATGCCTTTGTGAAGTATGGGGGTTTGTTTAATGTTCTGACAACAAATTTAGATCCTGTTATGGTTATTGCAGTGTAATGCAGTAATAAAAATTGAACATGACACACCAGCAATTTATTATTTGTGTGTTTTTTAACCTTGAGTATCGGATTGTTTGCCCAAGCATATCCTTTGATTTGCTATGAAATTTATTGTTGGTAAAAACAATCAGATTTCCATTAGATGTTTAAAAAAAATTTTTTTGGCCACGAGCCATAGATTTAGAAAAAAAAATGAAGCTAGGCTGTAGGACTTATGACAGGTAGGCTTATGACATTATATGGTAATTCAGCATGAAAGAATAATTGTGACACTCCACTTGGTGCTGGAATATAATCGTGCTGTGAGGTTCAATTCTCTGAAAGGCCAAATTATCTTCAACTACATTAGTCTGACAACCTATAATGCCTTGCAAAGGCAATTTGTAGATGTTTTACAGAATGCCGGCAAACATGGCTTACCATTATGCTACCCATTAACAAATTTGTGTAGAGTGGGGAGGAAAAAGTAACTTTTCCATTTTTCCTAACTGTTTTCAGGCTTTGGAAATACAATAAATATGTACACGGTAATAGTAGTTTATGCTTAGCTATTTACCGCTATTTCAATATTTACCTGGAGTACTGGAATACAGATTAATTTTATGAATGGTACTTTTTCAGCAATATTTATATTGACATGCATTTAAACAGTAGCCTCAAGCCAATGATGGAGAGACGTAATATTAGGAAATGCAATTTGGGGGGAAGAGAGAAAACATAGGGGCATGAGTGCAATCTGAGACTTTATGGAAATGCTGCATAGTATTCTGGTAGCCTGAGGCTACTTGCAAACAAACCTTGCAATATGCTTCTTTATGCATATTTCAAGTGTGGTTGCGATTACCATGCAATGAACAGTGTAACAGTGTAATAACTACATATCCCCCCTCCATTTTCCTGCTAGTTCTCTGTCCAATGCCATTTCTGTCAGACTCTTTCCACATTCCAATCTCCAAAGCAGTGTCAAACAGCTTTTTAAAAATCTTATTTTAACAGCCTTTTTTGTATTACTACAGTTCAAATGCATACTACTATTACCGCAAATAACTTGGTTCAGAGACAGAACTTGGGGAGTTCACATTAATGCTCCCATCCAAAGTGTAAATTGATGCTTTTTTATATATGTTGATAAAAGCACTGAGTTTGTAAAAAGCGCTTTCCTTCAAATTACCACAAGGCTCCAGCAATGGGGGGGGGGTGTTATACTTGTCTGGGGGCACATATCCCCCCTCACTCCTCTGGTGCTGTTTTGGGGGACCCAATCAGATGAACTCTTAGATTACAACCTTAAAAACATTTCCAGGTGGAACTGATGCTGATGTTTCTGAACTGCTTGACGTGGTATAATCATCCTTGGGGACACAAATGCCCGGAGGAACTAATGTGATCCTGTTGTGTCTCTGTATATAGCTGCCATTTTTCTTTGCTACATTCCTCATGAGAGGTGATTGTATTGAGGAATGCACAGAATCAGATGCTACTCTTTCTATGCGGCTGCTATCCTGAGGATGGTTGGTCTGCTCCATGTGAAACAATTTGTGGATATTTGAATGGCCCTGTGGAAAACCCCACAGTCAGTAAGAAAAATATTCAAGAGTGTGCCTTCTGCATCAAGATACACAGTTATGCAGGTGAGCAATCAAAATATAATGCTAATGAGATATTTTCAGTCCACAAAAATGGATTATCCAAATGAACTTTGTAGTGGTGGATAGTGCCCCATGTCACTGAGTGAGTGAGGATGCCATTTGGTTTTTTGCCTAAGACTTCAGCATGTCTTTGCCAAGCCATGCAGCTTTTTTCTTGCTTTTTCCTTTTTGTTTGTGCTATTCATGTTGAGGGGTGTGATGTTGTAACGACCTGAGGAAACTGCTGAATTCTGTACAGTGAGGAAAATGCCAATGAGACCTACTACTACAGTGGGGGGAAAGAGAGTGAAATCAAGTAACTGATTATTTTTTGCAGACTATAAAGTCCCTCTAGTCTATTTAAGGGCATGCTGCAGCATTAATGTTTTCCAAAGTAATTTATGCTGAACTACCACTGACTTACTTAACATTTATAGGTCAACCACCTGCAGAAAGGGCATGTAGGTAGATTATTGTTGACTTTATGGTTATGGAAGCTAGCTAATCAGTGAGCATGCTGGGATATCTCTTGTTATGCTTGAGTAGCTTTAACACCAGGCCTCTAAGATTTCTGTGGGCACAGGGTAACATACCCATTTCTCATGACCAAAGCCCCTACTGAGAGAAGAACTGTCACTAGGAAGGGAAATTGCATTACCAAAGATAATAGTTACATAGAGTTCTTTATATGGGACAAATCCATCATCTTAATAATTCCTTGGCAAACATACAGAATGTTGAACACAAGATGACCCAGTGGACAAGCTTCTGGAAATGAGCAAAAAGAATAGTCATGCATTCATAAGCATTATGCAGATTTCTTTCCTCTGATAATTTTTGTTTTTAGGTGAAAATTATTATTTTTTATATGGTGACCAAGTAACTGCCATTCAAGCTAATGTGTTTGGGGAAAATTGCAACATCATTAAAATGTTTTCTGACTTTAAATTGGTATTTACTTGTATGCTTATAAATATGGTTTCACCATTTTGAGCTTTCTTAATAAATAACAATGCTTAATATTGGTCAGTGATGACAACCTTGCCAGCAGCAATTATGTAACAAAACTATAAGCTTGTGCCACTGTAGCCAGCAGCACTACAGCAGTTGTCTTCAAACTTCTTAGCCTTTCATTACAACATGGGACCTGGTTTTTCCTCCTCTCCCCCCACCTGTGTCTTCCTTCTTCCCTATCTTTCACGGAGCTTGTGTCTATATATATTTTGATTGCCTAGCTTCTACAGTGTTGATTGGTATAATGTGTTTGTCTTGAACATATAATATTTGGGATATTATCTTGGAGTACAACCAATTGTCTGTATAGCTATAGAACACGTTTTTAAATATATATATATAATAATAATTTGTATACTGCTTTCTCACAAAACAATAAAAGTTAAACTAAAACATAAAATCTAAAAAGAGCAAAACATGTCAAAAAGAAAATTCATAAAAACCTTCCACCATATTCAAACATTGAATATATGTTCGTGTGCTTCTCCCTGCCCCCAACTATTTGTACTGCGCCTGAGAAGAAAAGGGGAGGGATGGTGTGTGTGTGTGTGTGTGTGTGAAAATAGTCCTTGTCTCATACTAATCTATATTTTTTTAAATGTTATTTCTGAGGGAGTGATTTATTTACAGTGACAGCTTGTTACTTATGGTTGCTGCTGCCAGCTTCTGAAGTAATCTGATAACGTCAAATTGTGAAGGGAAGCTATAGGCTTTGCCTTGACTGACTTGCTATAAATCATGTACATGGCTGGTATATGTGTGTATATGAGGATGCTCGGGTTGATACTGATAGAAATACAAATCAAATACAACATATGGCAGCATAGTGCAAAGCTCAGAATTCTAGATTTCAGCCTATTGGATTTATATTTCTGAATGAAATGAAATAGCCATGCTTGGTTTTATATGAAAACTTCAGTTCTAGGGATGATCCATTAACTTGATGCCCAAATGTAGAAGAGGAAGAAGTATACAAAGATAACTGAATACAGAATGCCAGGGTGGGTTTTGAACTCAATGGGAAAAACCATATTAAAATAGTGAGTAGCATTGCTCATTAACAGTTGAACTTTTCTGAAATTGCCAAAAGCAAGTTCAAAGTCTCCAAAATGACATCATATAACAGAAACCAATGTGTCTACTGAATGAAAACTATGCAAAAATATTCATTCTGCTGCAGCTGAATCTGAACCTATAAGAAGCTATTTGTAGACCAAGAATTTACTTTACTATGCTTGTAGAAGACTACATTTTGGTTATGTTGTGTGTGTTGCATATTAAAACAAGGTGATGGGTTTCACATGGGAAATACTTGTAGTCATCAGTGGTCATTGTTGTGCTTTATCTTAGAGGTACAAGCCACCTAATGGCGCAGCGGGGAAATGGCTTGACTACAAAGCCAGAGGTTGCTGGTTCGAATCCCTGCTGGTATGTTTCCCAGACTATGGGAAAACACCTATACCAGGCAGCAGCGATATAGGAAGATGCTGAAAGGCTTCACCTCATACTGTGCGGGTGATGGCAGTGGTAAACTCCTCCTGCATTCTACCAAAGTCAACCGCAGGACTCTGTGGTCTCCAGGAGTCAACACTGACTTGACGGCACTTTACCTTTACAAGCACAAGCATCTTACTAAGTTTATTCACAAGAAGGAGCAGGCAGCAGGAACAGCACTGCCAACACTGAGAAGGGAGATCCTTCATATGCTAAGGTGACAGATGCTGATCCCAAACGGACTGCTCACTAATGAGAGTGTAAGGCCATGGGGACACCCCCTCACAACTCATGAGAAAAAATCTCAATGTGTGATGAAAAAACAACCCCTTTTCCAACATTTCTCTCTCACAAGAGTTGTCAGGCCATGGGGGCTCTGTTAATGGAACTGCCCCAGGGTGATTGGTGAACACCACCAAAATTGTGTTCAGGCTTTGTGTGGAGAAATTAGCTCTGTGTAGGACAGTTCTGCGTCAGATTAAACCTACACAAAGTTGTGGACCCAGGAAATAACTGGACTGAGGCAAGGTTGAAGCTTCACAAATCAAAAGAAGGGTTTATTGAAGGGAGGAATAAAACAGAAAGAAGCATGTGGTTAAAGCAATGTTATTAAAGGTATGTTCAACTGCAAAGAGGCGTTTTAGCTTAAAGTCCTCATTGTTTGAATTTCTAGGCATACTAGAGAAAGAGGCTTAGAGAAGGAGGTGGCTGGATTTAACAAAATGGAGCAGGGATAGAGATGGGGCCCAGCGAGGGGCAAACATTCATATTACCTGAACTTTTACTGGTGCAGAAACCTTGGGGCTGCCTGAACAACCAAGGGACCCCATTCCTCCAGGATAGCTTGGTTGGAGGTTGGGGTGAGAAGACCAGAGGGTTAGGTGATAGAGATGAATCCACTGGGGTGCCTCCTTTGTGGAACCAGCTTCCTGCAATGGTGAGGAAGACTGGGCAGATTGGTTTAGGGAACCGATCTGGCAACTGGCACAAAAAGCTGGGCACAGCCTGTTGTGATGGTGTGTGATCAGCAGATCACACGTTGATATGTTTCCCAGTCTATGGGAAATACCTATATTGGGCAGCAGCAATATAGGAAAGATGCTGAAAGGCATCATCTCATACTGTGCGGGAGATGGCAATGGTAAACCCCTCCTGTATTCTACCAAAGACAACCACGGAGCCCTGTGGTCGCCAGGAGTCGACACCAACTTGATGGCACACTTTATACCAAAGAACATGTTCTGGGACAACGTTCCAATTGACCTTATTTCTTTACTAGGGTAGTTCCGGGGAATCTAAAAAGATCCCATTGTTTTTGACTGCTGTGCTGCACTACAACACAATGAGTGAATAGGATGATGCAAATGGAGTGACTGAACATGCAAACACAGGAACTCTTTTAGGTCGGAAGTACCTAGTGAACTAATCGGCATTTTAATGGGTACATTTCTGGGTTCCTATTACTGACTCCAGACTTCTCTTGATAAGGAGGGAATGCGCATTCGCGGAGCCATATGCAACTTCCCTGCTGAGATAATTGGCTTTTAGCTTGCTTGAGACACCTGTGGAGGGGAGGTAAACCAAAGGAGGGTCAATCATGCAGAGAGACCTTGAACAGAGATCAAACTGTTGTGAGTTAACTTTGGGAATCTGCTCAAGTATTCCAGCATTGGGAAGGCATGAGGTGAGCTCTCTTTCAATTTGGCTCTTTTGCAGCTGCTAATTTTAGGGTAACTGTCCTACTGAGTGACTGTTCCCCAATCTGCCAAGTAATTGAGAGCTCATGGTGCTGTGAGGCTCCTGGGCATGTCAAAAGTGAGACCTGTAGTCTCAGAAATAAGTGGAGAAGCTTCTGGGAGCTTGCAGAAAAAGCAGAGCTAGCAACAACTCTATATAGAGCCAGGTTGCTCTCTGCAGGAAAGCCACGGAGAAGTGTACCCCAACAACTGCTCTCCCTGTCTTGGTGATGCTGCCAGGTAGCTGTCAAAGCTTACCCTCTGCCAGCTCATCTGCCCATGTGGACATGTGCACCCTTTCTTGTGCCCCAAAATAGCAACCCTACGTTTCTGAGGTCAGTGGAAATCGAGGCTCACCTCTCCCATGATTCCCTGTGGTAGCTGATCTGCATATGGCATAACGATGGCCCACACCCAGGAATTTTGAAAGGCAGTAAAGATCCATCCCAGCATATGGTGTTCCCTCTGTCAGCACACATGGCTAGGCTCAGACACATGGAGTGTCACAATCTCCTTTGGTTCCATGCAAGGCTTCCCATGGGAAAAGGGGGTTGGAGTGCAAACGTTCTGTCTTGAACCAGACAGAGTGGGGCCCCACACAAATGGGGGCCCCTTTGTTTGGTTTGCTCAACTCATGAGCATGCAGTCTGACGGAAGACCTAGGGTGCTCATCCCAATGGTCCTCCTCAGTAGACTGGCCCTATCATGAGAGTGCTAGTCCACCAGCAGCAAGCTGCCAATGGAGCAGCAGTGTGGTTTGGTCTGCATGGACTGCTTTGCTGGGTATTAGGGATGTGCGGTTCGGTTCGGATCCGGACCGGTTCGTCCGAACCGGTCCGGATCCGGCGGCTCGATCCCGGACCGAATCGGGCCCTTCCGGGGACCGAGCCGGACCGAATTCGAGCCAGTTCGGTACCGAACCGGCTCGGGTTTCCCGAACCGGTTCGGGAATGAAATTGAGTCTCTGGAGTGTCTCTTTAAAGTTCCAAGTGTGTCCTCCATTTTGTGTCTCCTTCCCGAAACTTTTGCTCCTCCTTGCATCCATTTTGTGATGCTATTTCCAGGCATTGTATTGGCTGCACTATTGATCCTTGATTGGCCAGAATGAGTCCTTTGGTCTGGTAGGCTGCTTGGCTGTTGCACTGTTGAGAGCTGGCACCCTGTTGGCCGTGGGGGGAGTGCAAAGGTGGGGGCTCCCAAAGGAGGGAATTTCAAACCTATATAAACCCAAGCCTCTTCTCTGGAAACTTCTCTTGGCTGCAGTTGTGGGATCATCTCTGAGACCTGCTTGCCCTTTGCTGGCTGCTCTGGTGTCTCTGTGAGTCCTGACTGTGTCCTGTGTCTCTCTGTGTGTGCTCTGTCTAATCCTTTGTCCACCTGCCCTTTGTGACTCTCTGTGTGTCTCCTCTCTCTGTCTGTCTCTTGTCTGTATACTGTGTGTTACTTCACTTTACTTTCTTCTTAATTTCCCCCAATTTTCCCTGTTCCTTGTCTGTCTGCTTTTCTCCCCCCCTCCCCCCCCCTTTCCCTTCTCATCCTTTGGGCCTACCCTCCCCCTCCCCCACTCCCACCCACTGCATCCTCATTGCTTTAAATCTTCTTCCATTAATTATTGCTCTTTGTCCTGCCTTGTTTTTGTCCAACTTTTTGATTTTCACATTGCATTCCATTGGTTTCATTTATATATTGCTTGCTGGTTTTGCTTAAATTGTACCATTTTGTTTGTTTCTGCTGACTGCTGCTGCCCTGTGAGTTGGTTCCCTGAATCCCTCCCCCCCACCCCCAGAGGATTCTGTTGTTGTTTCTTGTTGTCCCATATAATCAGTTTTGGTTCCCTGCTCCAAACTTGCCCCTCCAAGTCCAACCACACCCCACCCCAACCCCACCCCATCCAGCCTTCTCCCAAGTTTGCTGCTGCCAAACAGAGTCCAGTTTTCTTTGCTTGGTTCCACTTATTCATTTGCTATTATTAATTTGCAGCAATTGTGGTTTCATTGTCTCTGTTCACTTAGTGGCCCCCCTCAGAGTCTGTGTTTGGTTCCCCCTCCCCACACCCCCACCCCCAAGTTTTTTCTGCTGGTTATAGTCTTTCTTTTCATTTTTTTTTTAAACTTCTGGCTTGTGTTCTCTTGATATATATTGCTTTATATATTTTGCTACCCTCCTCCTCCTCCTCCCCCCCCTGCCTGCCCCCCCACCCTCCCTCCTCCCAGACCCTAGCCCAGGCCCAGCTCCTCCCCCAACCACCCCATCCAGCCTAATCGCTGCTGCTGCCCGAGTTGTTCCAGTTTCTCCTTTGCTGTTTGTTGTTGCCCCCTCCCCTTCCCCCCAACACCCCTCTGCCACACACTAGCCCCCAACCACACACACCCTCTCTGCTCCCCCCACCCCACCTCTTTTTCTCCTTGCCCCTGACTCTCTCCACTCACCCCAGGCCCCCTGCCACACACTAGCCCCCAACCACACACACCCTCTCTGCTCCCCCCACCCCACCTCTTTTCCTCCTTGCCCCTGACTCTCTCCACTTACCCCAGGCCCCCTGCCACACACTAGCCCCAACCACACACACCCTCTCTGCTCCCCCCACCCCACCTCTTTTTCTCCTTGCCCCTGACTCTCTCCACTTACCCCAGGCCCCCTGCCACACACTAGCCCCAACCACACACACCCTCTCTGCTCCCCCCACCCCACCTCTTTTTCTCCTTGCCCCCAACTCTCTCCACTTACCCCAGGCCCCCTGCCACACACTAGCCCCAACCACACACACCCTCTCTGCTCCCCCCACCCCACCTCTTTTCCTCCTTGCCCCTGACTCTCTCCACTTACCCCAGGCCCCCTGCCACACACTAGCCCCAACCACACACACCCTCTCTGCTCCCCCCACCCCACCTCTTTTTCTCCTTGCCCCCGACTCTCTCCACTTACCCCAGGCCCCCTGCCACACACTAGCCCCCAACCACACACACCCTCTCTGCTCCCCCCACCCCACCTCTTTTCCTCCTTGCCCCCGACTCTCTCCACTTACCCCAGGCCCCCTGCCACACACTAGCCCCCAACCACACACACCCTCTCTGCTCCCCCCACCCCACCTCTTTTCCTCCTTGCCCCTGACTCTCTCCACTTACCCCAGGCCCCCTGCCACACACTAGCCCCAACCACACACACCCTCTCTGCTCCCCCCACCCCACCTCTTTTTCTCCTTGCCCCCGACTCTCTCCACTTACCCCAGGCCCCCTGCCACACACTAGCCCCCAACCACACACACCCTCTCTGCTCCCCCCACCTCTTTGGACCGCTGCTACTGCTGTGTCCTCCCCCCACACCTGAATCCCCCCTCCCTGCTGCGCTGCGCTTCTCCTCTCTCCTCTTTCTCTCTATCATCTCTCTTTCTCCTCTCTCTCTCCTCTCTTTCTCTTTGTCCCTGCCCCCCCTCTCTTTTCTCTCTCTCTTAGTCTTTTCTCTCTCTGCTCCCCTTCACTTTCCACCTCCTCTCCCACAGCTGCAGCCGCACACAGTAGCCTACCCACCTGGCGGCTGCCATCGGTTTTTTTCTTCTTTTTATAGTTTTTGGTTGATTTTGTCTCTGCTTGGGGGTGAGTTGAGCGACACAAATAGTGTTGTCTCCTCACTTCTGCCCCTCCATCGTTGTTGAACTACCCCGGTTGCCTGTGTGCCTTGTGCGGCCGCCCTGCTGTGTCTCAGCCCAGGGTGGCTGGCTGGCGGCGGCGAATCCGTGACCAGCAGTGAGCGGCAGGAGAAGGACCGGAAGAAGAGGGGTTAGTGCGTGTGCGATTGTGCACCTTTTGTTGCCCCTTTCTCTCCCTAGCTGGCGGTTTTAAATAGGGACACCCCTATTCTGAAATGCATTTGGGTGTGGGGAGGAGGGAGGGAACCTTGGAGAGGAGATGTACTGTTGTAAAACTTGTGTCTTCATGCCCATGCCCAGTAAAGAAATTGCTGCTGTGTGTTGCGTTGCATTGCATGCGTCTTGCAGGTGGTTTTTGAACAGGTGCCTTCCAGAGTGCTTCCTTGCCTCTGGGGCAGTCTGAGTGGGGTCCAGGGTTCTGATGCGATGCTGCCACTACATGCTGGGCCCATGCCATGCCAGAGTGCTTCCTTGCCTCTGGGGCAGTCTGAGTGGGGTCCTGGCTGGGCTCTGATGCTGCCACTACGTGCTGGGCCCATGCCATGCCAGAGTGCTTCCTTGCCTCTGGGGCAGTCTGAGTGGGGTCCTGGCTGGGCTCTGATGCTGCCACTACATGCTGGGCCAATACACACGTATGATGATGATCATGATGTTCAATCCATGAGGCTGCCATCAAGTGTTTGCTGCTGCTTGCTTGCCATGGCATTGGGCAGGCAGAGTCACAGAGTGGATGGGTTCAACCTCTGTGTTGGTGTGACTGGGTTCTGGTTTTGGTTGTGTGCAATTTAGAGTCACTAAATAGGCTGCATTGAGTTTGATGCTCCCCCCACAGGAGCATTACTTGAGAACCACCCCCCAGAACCCACACTTTGTGTTCCAGTTCACTAAATAAGGGTTTCCTCCTTTGATCTGCAGGTTCCCAAGCGTTGACTGCATCCCTCCCCCACCCCCGGTAGGTGCTGTGCCCTCCCCCCATCCACTCTCCCCCCCCCCAAAAGCTAAAAACTTGCCACCCACACCACAACTACTCCACCCAACTGCCCGTGCCACCCTCCCACACCGGGGTTCCACCCTTTAACCCCCTATTTTTCTAAAAAAAACCCCTCCCAGACCCATCTCCCCAATTGGCTTGGTGGTTGACTCCCAAATTCAAAAAGGACACCCTCCCCCTCACTTCAATTGGCTTCCCCCCCCATATCAAAAAGTCTTCCTTTCCCCCCAATTGGCTTCCTTTTTTGAAAACAAACTCCCCCCCCCCCGCCGCCTCCAAATCAGCTGCCTTTTTTTTGGCCCCTAAGCCCCTCCAAATTATTTTTCTGACCCTGTCTGGCCTTCCTCCTAAAGTCTCCCTCCTTCTGACCTAGCAGCATGTCTGAGCGCTGTGTGGCGGGCAGGGCTCGCTCAAGGCTGGCAGGCAGAGGTGGGAGAGGCCAGGTGCGGGGTGCGCCTGTGGCACGGGGAGGGAGAGGACGCGGGGAGCCTGAGGACACCCCAGTTCTCCCCATTGGAGAATTCTTTGCTCCGGCCCCATCTTTGGTGCGCAGGATTCAGTTCCCCACGCCTGCTGCTGCCAATCGCGGCAGAGGCAGAGGCACTGTTAGGGCTGTGGCGGGTCCCTCCTCGCCGGCGGCACCAGGTGCTGCTGAGCTACCGCCAGTTGTTGAGGTGGAGGAGACTGTGGAGTTGGAAGAGCAGGTAGAGGGCGGTGAGGACCGTGCGGCTGGCAGCGATGCAGCCAGGTTCTCCCTCCCTCTGGGGCCCCTTCCCCCTATCCTTTTGCTGCTCAGTGGGGCCCCCCCTCGTGAAGCCCGACACTCTGGTGGGGAGCGGTCTGGCGAGGTGGTGGAGGAGAGGCCTGCCTCTCCGATGCCAGTTGAGCCGGGCCCTTCCTCCGCTGTGGAGGGCGGAAGGGGCGGGTTGGGTGGCAGCAGTGGGCAGGCAGCGGCGGCCGCCCCCCCCTAGGACTGCAGCCACCCTGCGAGAAACGGCTTAGGACGGCGCCCAGGGCGCAGGAGGCCAAGGGCAGTGGTGCATGGGTGCATTTTGAGGTCCCTCAAGATGACCCATTACACGCCCGCTGTGTCCACTGCAGGATGCTTGTCAGCCGTGGAAGGGACCCTGCGCACCTGGGTACGACGCCTTTGTGGAGACACCTAGAGCGTCACCACCCAGGTCTCAGGGGACAGGCTGGCAGCGCTAGTGCGCCTTGTGCATCTGCCACTAGGGAGGGCAGCGGCAGTGTGCCAGCCAGCAGGCAGGCTACACTGCCCGTCCAGCGGTGGACGCAGTCCTCGGGCAGCCAGCGTATTGTTCGCGTGGACCATCATCACCTCACCCGCCTCATAGGGGAGATGATTTCCACCGATGACCAGCCGTTTCAGGTGGTCGAGAACAACGGCTTCCGCCGTATTCTCCAATACCTGGCTCCCGAATACGTCATCCCCTCAAGGACGACGTTCAGCCGGAACGTGGTCCCCTCCCTGTACCGCCGGTGCAGGGAGCTCGTGTCGGCCGAGCTGCGTGCAGCTCCGGCCGGGACAAGCGTGCATTTCACGACTGACCTCTGGACCAGTGTCAGTGGGATGCACGCTTCTTTCCTGGCCCTCACTGCCCACTGGTGGGGACCAGAGAGTGAGGGGACCTCCGCGGGCGATGCTTCCGGGTCCGGCGCGGCTCCCACTGCACTACGGCACAGGTGGGCCGTCCTGCACGTGGAGACGATGGACACGAGGCACACCGCGGAGGAGGTGGCGGCCGTACTCGACCGCCAGATAGAGGAGTGGATTGGCGGGTGTCCACACCTCTCCCGCGGCTTCATTGTCACCGACAATGGAGCCAACGTTACCGCCGCTGTCGAGACAGTCATGGACTGTGTGAACATACGGTGTATGGCACACACGCTCCATCTGACCGTCAGGGACGCCCTTGGCCTTAAGGAGCTGAAGGCGTCCCAGGAGAAGGGGGCCCGCCCCATCGCAGCTGCTGTTGCTGCCACGGCCACGCTTGTGGATAAGTCCCGCAAGCTGGCCGCCCACTTCCACCGCAGCGAGAAGTCCAGGAGACTGCTTCGCCAGAAGCAGGATGACCTTGGCCTTCCTCGCCATCTCATCCCTACGGATGTGGAGACGCGGTGGAACTCCACCTTCCTCCTGTTCCAGCGCCTGTTGGAGCAGGAGAGAGCCCTTGTCGCCCTGGCGAGGGACGAGTCCTTGGATGTCTGCGACTTCTCGAACGCAGAGTGGAAGCAGATGTCCGAGGCGGTGTCGGCACTCGAGCCCTTCCAGCTTGCCACGAAGGGCTTGTGTGGCGACACCACTCCCTTGAGCCAGGCGCTGCCCACAGCTGTTGGTCTCGAGAAGCTGATGGGTGGACTCCATATCTCTCTGACCACGCCAGAGGGTCGTGCTCTGGCTGGGAGGCTGAGGTCTGGGGTTGACAAGCGGCTCGTTGATGTGCTGGGAGACAGGGAGGAGTATGTCCTCGCTTGTCTCTGTCACCCAGCCCTCAAGGGCAATGCCGTGAGTGCCGACGACTTGCCCAGGTGGAAGGGCATCCTGGTCGAGAAGGTTAGGGAGGAGGAGGCCGCTAGGGCCCGCAGAGACCAGGGTGTTGGTAGTGGTGCGGGGGCAGCCCTCGCGGCCCAACCCGCACCCAGCAGCAGCATGGGCGGCCAGCCGGCGTCAGCTTCCCCTTCCCCTCCCTCTTCCCAGTCCAGCAGCGCGGCATCCCAGGCGGCGCCATCGCAGCAGCCATTTGCTACCGACTCGAGATCCGCCCAGTGGTTTCAGCGGTTCTGCTATGGCGCCATGCCTGGTATGCGGGAGGCTCGACCTGCCAGGCCCCCCTCCAGTGCTGAGCAATGCGTTGCGCAGTACTTGGAGGAGCCTGTGGAGGGAGACGGCGTGGACTGCGCACAGTTCTGGGCGAGCCGCCGCCAAGTCTGGCCGGACCTGGCGGTGGTGGCTGTGCGCCTCCTCTCCTGCCCCCCAACCAGTGTCCAGAGCGAGCGGGTGTTTTCACGTGCCGGGGACGTGGTGACACCCTCTCGCTCCCGCTTGGACCCTGGTCTGGTGGAGCAGCTGGTCTTCCTTAAGGTGAACCTCCCCCTGTTGGGCTACCCCAAGCTGCAGTTTGAGACGGGCGAGTGATTACCGTGGGTTGCCCCATGGTTGGTCACCTGCCTGGCTCGACCTCTGCTTATCCCTCCCCTCCCCCCTTCCACCTCTAGCTGAGCTGACGTGACAGATGCTGAGCCGTGCCAGCCAGTCGCAGGGTGTAGTGTGCCCACACAGAGATGCAGTTGTAGTAGTAGTTGTAGTGCTGCGACTGGCCAGATGTTTACAATGCCCACGCCCACCTAAAAAGAAACCCAATGCTGACCAGCACAGGCCCTTTATCTATCCACCTGTCAGCATTTGGGGACCTGGCGTGGGCACGGCACACCCCCCCAAAGTAGCACAGCCCACGGAGTACTAGACTTAGCGGCAGCGGCGGGTATACGTTCAAAAATGCAGTGTAGATATGTAAATACTAGTAAATAAACATGTAAATAATTTTTTCTTTAAAAACCCCATGTCAAAATCAAGCCTCAAAATTATGCAAAAGAAAGAAAAAAAGGTGACAAAGGGAGAACAAAATGATGAATGCCAAATGAATTGATTTTATTGAAAATGTCACCAGAAATCATGTGTGGGGGGCTTGGTTTACATGGAGAAAATGATTGGGTGATTTTTTGAAATGAAACGAATGAATTATTATCATCTTATGTTCATCTTGATTGTGGTCACTGTTGATGTTGGCTGATGGCAAAAAACCCAAAACCATCAGAATAGCAATGAACTGGCTGCCAACACAACATATTGATTGATAACTGTGCAGGGGGGGAATTGGGTCTGTGTGTGTGTGTGTGGTGCAGGCTCAGTCTGTCTCTTCCTGTTGTGTGTGTGTGTGTCTGTCTGTCTGTCTGTCTGTCTGTGTGAATGGATGCCTAGCACTGTCTCTGTGTGTGGATGCTTTCTGTGTGTAGTGTGGTGTGTGTCTGTCTACATGTTTTTTTTCCTCCCCCCCATGCCTCCCTCCATCCTTCCCCTCTCATCCTCTCCCCTTCCTCTTCACCACCTTCCATCCTCCCTCCCTTCCAGCCCACCACCGCCTCACCTGCCCCCAACCCCGGTCTGGCAGATGATGAGAGTCTGGTCTCTCCCACCGAAGCACACACGTGAGCACGTGTGTGCACAAATATGTGGCTGACCAACTCTGAGCCGGACCCTCCCCCCTTCAATCCCCTCTACATCCCTCTCCCCCTCCCCTTTCCTCCCCCCTGCCTCCCTGCCTCCCTCCCTGCCTCCCTCCCCCCTCCTAGCTAGCAGCGCACACATACACACACAAAACACCTGTGGTGGCAAACACCACCAGCACACATGCACTCACACTGGTGCCACCACCACCTCTGCCTTGGGCCTCTGTGTCCTTGAGCAGATATGTGGTGGTGGACCAGAGAAGCATTTCTTTCCAGCAAGGCAAAAGGCATGCACTCACTGCACACACACACACACACACGAAGAGGTGAAGACGAGAAGAGGCAACTTCTAGAACCAGCAGCAGCAGGTGAGTGTCGTGTAATTGTGTTGCTTCCCAAGGCCACTGCCCATGCTCAATGCTCAGTCTGCTGAAACTAAAGAACTAGCTACAATCACCCTTCCTCACATGCAGCTCAGCTCAGCTCAGCTCAGCTGCACAGCACACTGACTAACTAGACACTACAGCTGGTGGTAGAAAAAACAGAAGTCTAGATTCTAGAAGATGTCCTGGTGGATTTTAAACTTTCAAATCTGTGCTAGGATTGCCTTGCCTCCTCCTCCTGCCTGTAATTGTGCCCTCTCCCCTTGCAGTTGCGCCGTCGTGATGGGTTGGTGATGTGCGTGCGCCGTCTACTTGTTAGCTCTCTCCTCCTCATGTTGGCTGGGCTTGCCAGGCACTGGCTGGCAGCAGCTGTTGGCTGTGTGCTAGGCTCAGGCTGTGGTGCGCGTGACTGGACTGGGAATGTTATTGTAGCGGCAACACTGGTTGTGGTGGTAGCAGTAGTAGCTGTTGTTGTTTCTGGGCTGGTGGCTGCTGGCCTGTGCTGACTCTGCGCACTTGGTCTGGTCTGGTCTGGTCATTGGGATGCAGATGTAGGGTGTGTGTGCATCATCCATGGGGAGCATCAGAGCAGAGCAGAGCAGGTTGGCTGGCTTCTGTCTGTCGGGCCTAGTCAGTGGCAGGCACTGAGTGAGGCGGTGGTTTCTTTGGGCATCACGTCACCCATCATGCAGAGCGGCAGGTCTGCTGCTCTGCTGCTCCGCCTCCTGCTTCTTCTCTGTGTGTGCTGCTCTTGTGCTTAGTGTGCTGCTCCGCTGCTGCTGCTGTGCTGGCAGGCAGCACAGCAGTGGCCTTTTTGTTAGATCAGAGAGTGGGTGTTGTCTCTCTGAGTGTCCTCCTCTTACTTGCTTGGATAGGAGTGGTGGTAGTAGGTAGGCATTAAGATGGACTGACTAGGTGTTACGTGTTAGGGCGCCCAGAGAGAGGGGCCAAAAAGATGGGGTGGCAATTGTTGGGTTGCTCCTAGTATTATTGGTGAATTTCTGAAGAAATTTTTTTTTCCATTGGCTAGAATGGGGGTTCAGGGCTGCCCCAGACCCGCCTCTGTGGGGTGGCAGCACCGCCAAAGTGGGTCCGGGGCCATGGCAAAAATGCCCTCAGTCCCTCCCAGCAATCCCCGTAGAGATAGGAGTGATGGTTCTGTTGTTTTTCTGAGGTGTTCTGAGTGAGTGTGGATTCTGTGATAGCAAATGAGAGTGGATTCATGGTGTCTCATTGGAAATCTCATTAGCTATCATAGAATCTACACTCAGAACACCTCAGAAAAACAACAGAACCATCACTCCTATCTCTACGGGGATTGCAGGGAGGGACTGAGGGCATTTTTGCCATGGCCCCGGACCCACTTTGGGGGTGCTGCCACCCCACAGAGGCGGGTCTGGGGCAGCCCCAAACCCCCATTCTAGGCAATGGAAAAAAAATTTTCTTCAAAAATTCACCAATAATACTAGGAGCAACCAATTGCCTTGGGATTTTTGGGGTGGAGGACACCCATGGGTGGCTACCACCCACCCCAGCTTTTTTGCCCCTAAGGGCTCCACATTGTGAGTTATGGGCAAGAATTAATTTTTTAAAAAAATTTTGTAAAAAATCAGAGGAAGGTCCAATCGACTTGAAATTTGGGTGGCAGGTAGAACACAATGTCCCCTTCAAAACCAGCCACTTTTTGTGATCCGAACCGGTTCGGTTCGGATCCGAACCGGTTCGAAACCGAACCGGACTGGGGGGGTGGTCCGGCAAAACCAGAACCGAACCTCCCCGGTCCGGTCCGGACCCAGTCCGGACCCGAACCGAACCGGGAGAACCGGTTTTATGCACATCCCTACTGGGTATGTCCTCGCAAGAACATCCTAGGTCATGGAGGGACAGACACCCCCCCCCAGATCCTTTGCCCACCCTCATATGCATATCCCTTAAATGCCCTTTCAATGCCAAGGGAGGGTGAACCATTCTGAAAAGACACAATCGCCCTCGGCACAGTCCCTCAAGATCGTGGCCAATTGCTGCCACTTTGGTGATGTGCTGACTCTTTGCCCAAAGTCTGGCAATGTAGCTTGCTGGGATACAGCCTCGTCAGCCAGGAGCAAGTAGGGGCTACCCTGCCCTGAAACCAGAGGCTGCCAATCCATGATTGGATGAACGCCTGCGATGCAATTCACGGTTTCAAATTGAAGCCGCGGTTTCATCAACCTCTGGCTTCATATTATGTGCAAATTCAGCCAATGTGTGGGATGAGAACAACCTGGGTGAGAGAAGGCTGGTGAAAACATTGTATGATTGCGATACAAAAATGTAAATGTTGGATCAGCTATAAAAGCTTTGGTGAGAGCAAAATGAGAAAGTAGTTCCAGTGAGGGCTGTGTATACCTCATGTGTGAGGAAAGAAACAATCAGTTGTAAGGTAACCACTTTGTTAAACACAAGCAAAGCACCCCTGTTTCTTGTATTGAACTAAGCCAATGTTATAACCTGTAAATAAACTTCTATTCAACTAAAAAATAAGTCTGTGAATAACTTGATCAAAACCCCTCCACACTTAGAAACCCACATTGACTTAGTGATAAGAAAAGACTTGACATTTGGTTCAAGAAAGCAGTATCTTTAAATGGTGGCAACAAAATAAAAGGAGAAGGAAATGCATGGACATGCTCCCCTCCCCCCCCCCCGCCTTTGCCACATAGGACTTGGGGGTTGGTTTGTTGGGAGACAGATTTGTGCCCTTCTGGTCTGCTCTCATGGTATGAAAGGGCATGGATACAGAGGCTTTGAAAAGAATTTCAGTTTGCTTTTCCACATTTTTATCTGCTCTGTTTAGATGTTTAGTAAAGTGACTAGAACAGCACCGTTCAGGGGCATAGTGATGTTAGGGATGGCCCCAGGGCAAGATTTGGGACGGACCCTGAGTTGTCTCCCACCATTTCTTGCTTTTGTAGTCGCTGCCTCTTTCCTTCATGGCTGCCACCCACCCACTGTTTGCACTGTACCGCTACCACCTTTTAGCCACCATTCATTCCACCGCTCATGCTATCCATTGTACCTCCCTTTGCCAACATGGTCTGACATAACCATGATTTTTTTAAATTTAAAATATGTATATACCACTCCTTCAGTACACTACTTCTCAAGGCGTCTCTGTAGGAGAAGAATGGCAGTTCAACTCCCATTAGTGGAGCAAAGCCAGTTTGGGGAGAATTCAGCCAAGCAAGAGGTCTGGAAACCGTTCTTTAAGTTTGAAGAACAACAAGGATTTATTTAGAAGTTGCAAAAGGATAGGAAAGCTGAGCATAAGGTTGAAAAGGGGCAAGAGACTAAACAAACAGCCATCTCTGGAGAGACAAAATGGAGACTAACTCTGGAAGAACAAAGAGGGGAGGAGTCCAGCACTTTTATCCATGACCCTAAACTCCCCCCACCCCACACACCCATGAGACATTGCAGCTGAGAGCTGATGTTGCCAGGGTCCCAGCTCCAACAGCCTCAACCGGATGCAAGCAAGTTCCCCCATCCCAGCGAGAACAGGCAATAACATCATTAGACTGCATTAGACTCCCTTTACCGAAGGGAGACACAATGAGCGCTTGAGTGGTAGGACTGCCCAGGCCCATGGGGTGTGGTAGGGCAGGGCTCCAGGCATCAGTGGCCATCTGTGGCCTAGGTACTGCCACATCCCCTGCATCCTCTACATGCGTGTACAGTGTTTGGAGATTATCAGAAAACCTTGTTGCATTAGTCTTTTATTAGAATCCTCTGATTTTACTCCATCTGTGTTCATTTGTTTACATTAGAAGAGAAAAATCAAGGAACTATAGGCCACTTGGTGAGAGTTGCCTGCTGAAGGGAAATGCTGTCAGACCCAAGCAGAGGACTTGCTGCCTTAGGCATCTTGCAGTTGGACAGTCATACATCTTGCACACTATGGATAAGAAGAAACTCTTAAGAAAGCAATGGGACCATCAGACATTGGAACATAGGAAACTGCCATATACTGAGTCTCTTGACCACTCTTGAACTGCAAATGCTGGCACAGGTCTCGTTTGATGTAAAATAGTTAGGGACAATTGTGCAGAGTACCATGATAAACGTCCTGGCAATATACTCCACAATTTCCACAACATAATATATTTGCAAGCATGTGAACTTTGTGAAGTTTAACTTTTCATCACTTATCAACATTGATGATAATTATTTACCTTAATTTAAGGATTCCACAAAGTATTCTCTAGTTGTGATTTTTCAGGTTGAAAATAACTCTGTGGTCAGCATAGACATCAAAGTACACTGCACACATAATTAAAGACTATTTGGTGCCATTTTTCAATACTGATTTTCACCATGTTTTCCACTGGGTGATGCTACATTGCACCCATTCTCTCTCTTTGGCTGCTGTTGCTTTCTCCTGATCCCAGATATTACAATGTGGTGGCACAAATGGAATTGATTGAGAGTGCCTGTAAAGTTAATGCTTTCTGAGTTTAGTCATATGTCCCCCTCAGTCAGGGGTCACACAGTGAATGAGGTGGTGCCAAAATGCTTTGTGACCAATCAGATTTTGCTATGCAGCAACTTTTCTGAGAGCAAGCAAAGGCAGTATAAATGAACAGGTGAACATTTTTGCAAGGAGCACAAAAAGAACAACGGGGGGAAAAGAAAAGGGGGAAAAAAACCACCCGAAGACAGCTCTGCTTAACTTGGTGAACTGCCTGTTAAGGCATTTATTTATCAGCACAGATTTGATTGCCTGAAAAAGAATGCATTTATGTTTAAATTATAATTCAAATACAGAAGACCATTCACTTGTTTTTGTTTTTGTTTTGCAGAACTAGTTAGAAAAAATGCTAGGCATTTGCAGCTCTAGTGAAAGCAGCAGGCAAGACCCATACTCCTTTAATTTATATTGTCCTTTGGACATTTTTCCGAAACTATTTACCCATTACCTCTTAGGTCAGTGGCCTAATAATGCAACAAAGCACTTTTTGAAATTGCAGATAATTTTCAGTGCTCAGATCTTTGTGTAGTATTGATGGGGGAGGGAAGCTGATTAGGATCTTGGGAATTGTGCTTGATGGGAACAATCTGGAAGGAGTGAAAAATTATTAAACACACACAGCGGGAGTTGTAGGATTTACCATTGGCGTGCAGTGCTATTAATTCTCATTGCATCATGCAGCAGCTTGATTGCACACTGTGAATGCTGTTTATTGGAGAAGGGGTACAATTTTGCTTCAGTTTGTTGTAATGTAATACTAAATGCTAATTAGACCTCAAAAAATAATTAGAACCTTTTGCTACACTTAGAAATAGAAGCAGCCAATTCAGCTGATAAAAACAAAGGCCTCTAAGTTACATCAGCCACAGTTCTAGAGCAGCAGTGCCAACCAGTTAAATATTGGGGCCTTGATAATTCATTTTAATTTACAGATTATAAACAGATGTATTCTATTGTACAAAGTGGAAATAACAGCTGATCACCGATTGTGGGAAGGCAGTCAATAATGGTCAGTTGGCTCTTCCAAGCATCTGAAATCTGAATCTCACTCACCTGTTAGGTAAAGTGTGCCTTCAAGTCGATTTCGACTTCTGGCGACCACAGAGCCCTGTGGTTGTCTTTGGTAGAAAACGGGGTGGGGTGTGTGTGTTACCATTGCCTCCTCCCGCACAGTATGAGATGATGCCTTTCAGCATCTTCCTATGTTGCTGCTGCCCGATATCGGTGTTTCTCATAGTCTGGGAAACATACCAGCGTGGATTCGACTGGCAACCTTCTGCTTGTTAGTCAAGCATTTTCCCGCTGCACCACTCACCTGCAGAGGGATTGAAATTGGTGTGACCAGTCTGCATATCAAATGTGTATGTAGCTCTTGGGGAGGCAGTTTCTACTTGTAGAACGGGAACAGTAGTTTGGGATTCTGAGTGGTTTGCTGCTTTGTAACTAGTACTTCTGCCTCCATGCTTGGTTTGTATCAGCTCAGTCTAGCTATACACCAGAAGATGAGTACATAGCTACTACTATTTTTTGTTTTATTGTTGGGGTTTTAATTGGTTGGTTCTTTTATTTTTCTTGTAATCTTTCTTCACTTTATCATGGAAAGGTGGGGAATAAATGTCTAAATAAATAGAAGCACCATGCATCTTCAAGACTCTTCTTTCCCCCTCCATGTATAATTATGTTGTAAATGTTGTTCAGAGGCCAAATCCCCCTGCTCACTGTCATGATGTAATTGCACCTTTCCCTACCCCTTCTGCAGTTTAGCTAGGGAAAGTGTGGCCCTCTAGGCTGAAGATTCTGGCAAACAACCCTCATAGCAGGAAATAACATTGTCCTAGAGGCCTCTGCAATCAAGGCTCTATCATGTACTACTTTGGGTCTGTCGGGGCCCCTCCCCTCATGAAGCAAAAGGTAGCCTACATGGGCATCTGGGAGGGCGCAAGGGGAGACAGTTGCTCCCACATACACACACACCAGAATGAACCAGTCCCATTGAATTCAATGGAGCTTACTCCCTGGTAATTGGGTATAAGATTGCAGGCTTTACCCTGCTCCCCACCCCTGAAAAAGCCTGTGGACACCTATGGTTGCCCACCTTGTACATATGTGGTGTGTGAAGCTGTGAGCAAAGCATGAGTGACAGTGCAGTACAGTGGAATAGAACTGCCTTCACTTTACAATTGTATGTAATGACACAGAGGAGGGGGTCATAGATTAGTGGTAGAACATATACTTTGCATGCAGAAGTTTACAGATTCAGTCTCCAGGTAAAGAATCTCTGGTGGTAGAGCTTGAAAAGACTCCTGCTTGAAATCTGAGAGAGTTGTTGCCAATCAACATAGACCTCAGAAATAGCATCAATAGCACGTGCGCGCGCACATACACAAATACACACACACACCCATTTTAAAAATCATAGAAGTAGAGAGTGGAAAGCCAATAAAAGCAACAACCAGTGGAGCTTAAGAGACTAATGTCTCTTTAAACTTGGTGAAATAGAAGCATTTAAAAATGTGTTTTAAAAATACCAGAGAAGGTGCCACGTGGCAAACAGGTGACAGCAAGTTCCAGAGTGAGGGGGCTTCCTCCAAGAAGGTTTGTTCATGTGTCCCTGCCAATCAAGCTTTGGAAGACAGCAGGATGTGCAAAAGAGCTTCCTTGAAAAAACTCAGACAGATCAAATGGGAAATCAAAACATCTGGAATTTAAGATTCTAACTACCGAATTCTGTACCACCTAAAGTTTCTGAAAGATCTTCAAAGGCAGCCCCACACAGAGCATATTACAGTAGCCAAGATGAGAGATGACAGGGGCTTGGATAACCATAGCCAGGTCCTTTTGGCTCAGAAATAATCATAGCTGGTGCAACAGCTAAAGTTAGGCAAAAGTGTCCCTGGGTACAACTGCCATGTGAGCATCCAAGAATCAGGCTGCATCTAGGAGCACCCCAAGCTGCCAGTCTGCTCTGTTGATGGGAATACAACCCCATCCAGATCTCAACTCCAAATGTGTAGGTGGTCTGAACAGAAGCACCTCTCTCTTGTCTGGGTTTAATTTCAGCTTGTTTATCGTCATGCAGTCTATCACAGGCAGACGGGGCACTCCTAGGTAATTTTGGTGCCCGGACCTGAAGGGCTTTGAAGACCCACCCCCCAGTTAAAATTAAAAAGTTTTTTTAAAGGTTATATCTGCTGCAAACTGTGGCACCAAAAGATCCAGGGGGACCTCCTGCCTGCCGCCACCCCACCTTGCCACTGCCACGCTATGTACATAGCCGGGGTGTGGGGTGTGGGGGTGAGCTGATCAGGCTTCCCCCACCCTCATGGACCTGGTGGTGTTGGCGGGCAGAGCCAGATTCAGGAGCAGCTGCTGGGCTCGACCTCTCGGCCCAGCGTCCCTTGAGAACTGCAAGGAGCTTCCTTGGAATTCTCAGAAGTTCCAGAGCGCCATTCCTCAGGAGAACTGTGAGGAAGCGCCTTGCAGTTCTCAAGGGACACTGGGCCAAGAGGTTGAGCCCAGCAACCACTTCCAAGTCCTGCTCTGACACCGGTGGAGCGGAGCACACAGCACTGCCGCAGCGGCGTAGACCCATCACCACTGAGCAGAGGCATATCTAGGGAAAATAGCGCCTAGGGCAAGCACTGAAATTGCGCCCCCTGTCTAAACATCTGACACCCATCTTTCAGATAACTTTACCATAATATCAGCTGAAAAGTACAAGTCAAGCTCGTTAATCATTTAATCGTTCGAAAACTATTTAGCAGTGGATGTAGCCAGACCAAAAAATGCTGGAAAACTACCAATTTCAGTATGCTGGGGCTCATGAAATACCCAAATACTATGTGGAGCTGTACTTGGAAAACTAAACAGAAGTGCCTGTCTAATTCTCTACTATACATTGTAGCATCACTATTACAGAAGTTTTTAAAATAAATAGAGCATTTGACTTTTCCCAGATACTCTTAAAATAATTAAAGGATATGCAGAGTAAACTGTGGCACTGCTTGGAATATATTCTAGTATTTCAGAAAGACAGTTAAAATGAGAGAAAGAGAGCAAGAAACTCCCAGTGAGCCTTAATACTAAGGATTTCACACTGATTCAAAGACAAACACCATTAATAGCCATATTATTAAGACATCACTTTTAACTCACTTATCACAAGAAACAAAATAAGAGCAAATGAATACAATCCTAGCTCATAAGCTTCAGCTCAGTATTCACAAGCCCTGATTCTCTGTACATAGTGCCAATCTGAATATGTGTACAGTGACTTATATTATATTTTTAAAAATTAAAAAATATTTCTTTACCTGTAGCTCCTTTGGGGGCTTCCTAAAGGCCATGGGGGGGGGGTCTGCAAAGGTTCCCCCTCCCCCCACTGGCCTCTAGGGCCTCACAGGGACAATTTGAGCATGTGTTGTGGCCATTTTTTATTGCCTCAAGTGTGCACATAGGGAGGAAAGATGCTACACTGATCCTGTTTTGTTTGTTTGTTTGTTTGTTTAGCACATTTTTATACCGCCCTAACCCAAGGTCTCAGGGCGGTTTAGAACAAGCCAGTTCTGTTGTGATGTCCACATAGGGCAATCCCATCTTTTTCTAGCCAGAGTTTCTAAGTAAACCAGGATATGATTCTGGCATTAACTTGTTTTAAGTCAGGATCATAAGTTAAATTTTCCCCTTTCATGTGCCCAAAGCTAAGGGTCCTCATGTTTGAAATCAGGATTAAATCCTGGCTCCATGTGATGTCTGATATGAACCTATATGAAGTTGTAATTTGAAGTTATAATTTGTTGTAATTTCAAAGCAAATAGTTGGGATAAGAATGCTATCTTGTATTCATACTGGATTGTTTTTTAAGTGGTGCTTTTTAAAAGTTTCCCTTAAGGATACAAGAAGATAATTCTTAATGAATGGTATTCATTGTCTGTCTGACATTTGGATACTCCATAACAAGCATCCATGGTGAACAATCCTAGTTATGTGAGCCATTAACAAGTTTTGAAAGTGAGTTTATGCAATGTGCTGTTTGATTTGGTAGCCAACATACTAAAATTGGAATGAGGCAGAAAATATGAATATGATTTCCATGTAAGGATGCCATGCAAATTTGTGAAGTGTTCCATACTTTTGAAGAGTAGCATTCAGTGGTAGAGCCCTAACTTTGCATTTATAAGGTTTTGTGTTCACAGCATCTACAGTTAAAAGGATATAAGCAGGTGTCAAAAAGATGTATGCTTAGGACTCTGGAGAGCCATTGCTAATCAGAGTAGGTTGACTAGTGATCTGAATGAAAGTTGTTCCAGATGTTGAATGTTAAACATTTTTGTTGTTGCAAGCATTCCCTATTGCAATGTCACACTTGTGTGAATAGCTTGTTGCCCTCTTAAGGTTCACTTGAAAGAAATGATGTGTAAATAATAAAACAGTTGCATTTTTCTTTGCATAGGTCAATGCAATGAGAAGAAGCATTTGAGCAGTGCCTTGATAAGTTGCTTGAATGGATTCTTGTCTAAACAATGCCTTTCCTTTGTGTTCTGGGGATGTGAATCTTGAGAGCCAACAAGAGGTCAATCCAATATGACTGGCATGTTATTTTACACACACACACACACGGTTTTAGTGCATCTTATGTACATAAAAGCAAATGCTTTGACAAACTGTTACCATGTGACCCTGGTAGTCTTGAGTCAGAAGGAGAGGAATTGGTGTTGTACTAGGATGTATGTTAATACATATATTATTTATATAGGCATTAGTGAGCACGGTGGTTGTCTCAGCACAACCAAGGCCTCAGTTTGTGGCCTTGGGGTTTTCATGAGCTCAGTTTATCATATGTTGTGGTCCACCCCCCACCCCCCTTGCTTATGAATAATTAAAAACTTAAATTACTTGCCATGTACAAAATTCATATGCCGGGGAAAATAGCTACATGAAAATTAATTTTCTGTTCTGTGAGACTGACGGGAAATCAATTAATCTTGATGTATTATTTTATGCAGAACAGGGTGCAGGAACCAGCCGAGAGAATGGCTACAGCTGTTCTTGTTGGTTGGGCCATATATTATAGTTGGCGGGTTTGACAGCTTCTGAAGGAAATGGCTGAAGGGTATCAGGCAGGTGAATCAACTGTAAAAATTTATTGGAGAATACAAACTGTTTCTAGGGGACTGATATAAAACTCACACTTGAGAACTGAAGTATTGAATGTTTGTGTGACTGGAGCAGCTTGTTGTCAATATTTATAGCTTTTCTCTTTGTTACATGTCCTATTTGTTTGATTAACTAGTCGGATGTTCGTGTCTTGTTGATAATTTATGTATTGTGCCTTCTGTAGCATTTTTTTTTATACATTAAGATTTACTACAAGGTTTTCACAGAATGCAGTATGCTAAACAAAGTGACAGAGGTGTTTACAGCACGTTTTGAGTTTTATAACACACAAGGTAGATTGGTAACTTTTGTTTACCGTTCTAGTGGTTAGGTTGAAATGAATCTTGGCATACTCAAGATTGAGAGGTAAGCAAGCCTCCTTTTAAAAATGAGAACAGATAATGATCAATATATGTGTATATATAATTTATGATGGCTTGCTCAAGAGAGTCTATAAAAAATTTATGCCATAATGCATACATGATTTCTACATAAAATGAAATAAATGCTCAGTTTTAGATGTTCGGGACTGTGCTTACAGATTCTTCTGTTGTCCAGTATATATATGCTGGCACTCTGCATAGGTGATAAAGGGGAAGGATGGTTTCAAACAACAGTCAGGCTGATGTTTTATCTGGAGTATGCAATGCTGGGCCATTTAAGAATTTGCATACAGAGGAAAGCTGAACTGTAAGCAGGGAGATTTAGAGAGGGGTATGTTGAATATTGGGGGTCAGTAGGATTGCAATTGACAGCAGGTTGGAATCACTGTGAACAGAACCAAATTACAGTGAAGGGCTACGCCCTTGGACTAGCAACTGTTGCCATTTAGACCCTCTGTGCTTTCTTTTGCCACTTTCATCTGAAGAGAGGAGCATAAAACATAATATTATTATTATTATTATTATTATTAATTTATTTATTTATTTATTTACACAGTCAGACAGGTGTTACTGACTGGTTTGTTTTATCCAGACATCAAGTCCTTCCCAAGGACCTGGGATGCCAGAATTTTATTGTCAGTTGTTATAGATATCGTCGCAGAATATAGGCTGTTCCCAGTAAAGCTGCTTTTTGTAATTGGCTGATGGTGATTTCTGTGGCCCCTATGGTGTTGAGGTGCTCTTCAAGGTCTTTTGGAACTGCACCCAGGGCGCCAATTACCACTGGGATTATTTGGGTCTTTTTCTGCCACAGCCTTTCAATTTCAATTTGTAGATCTTTGTATTTTGTGATTTTTTCTATTTCTTTTTCTTCGATTCTGCTATTCCCTGGTATTACTATGTCGATTATTTTAACCTGTTTTTCTTTCTTCTCGACTACAGTTATATCTGGTGTATTGTGTGGCAGATGTTTGTCTGTTTGTAGTCGGAAGTCCCATAATATTTGTGCATCTTCATTTTCTACCACTTTTTCAATTTTAGGGTCCCACCAATGTTTGGCTACAGGTAGCTTGTATTTTTTGCAGATGTTCCAGTGTATCATCCCTGCTACCTTGTCATGCCTTTGTTCGTAGTCAGTCTGTGCGATCTTTTTACAACAGCTGATTAGGTGGTCCACTGTTTCATCTGCTTCTTTACAAAGGCGGCACTTGCTGTTTGTTATGGATTTTTCTACTTTTGCTCTTATTGCATTTGTTCTTAGTGCTTTTTCTTGTGCAGCCAGTATTAAAACCTCTGTTTCTTTCTTAAAGTTGCCATTCTTAAGCCATTGCCAGCCCTTGGTGATGTCTGACTTTCCACTTATATTGTGCAAATATTGACCATGCAGGGGCTTTTCTCTCCATTTTTCTGCTCGGTTCTTGACTTGTTCTTTCTGCTTTGTTTCATTGGTGTTGAATAGTTTCTCATTATTGACCATTTTAAGTGCATCTTCTTCACTCTCCTTGATATATTCTTCAAGGCCTCTTTTCTCCTCCTCTACTGTTTGATGGACTTGCAGCATTTCTCTTCCACCTGAGATGCGAGGGAGGTATAGCCTATCTACATCACTGCGGGGGTGCAGAGCATGATTGATGGTCATGATTTTCCTGGTCTTACGATCTAGCGTCTCTAGCTCGGCTGGGTCCAGTCTATTATTCCTGCACTATCACTATATCTGATAACAGGTATAGCCCAGGTGTTTATGGCTTGTATGGTGTTCCTGCCATTGAGTTTGGACTTGAGGATTTTTCTAACTCTCCTGATGTATTCACTTCCAATTTTTCTTTTAACTTCAATGTGTGCAATGTTATCAGCCTGGAGAATGCCCAAGTATTTGTAATGTTCTTTCTCTTCCAGGTTCTTGATCTTGCTTCCATTGGGCAGTTCTATTCCTTCTGTATTTCTTATTTTCCCTCTGTTCATTATTAATGCAGCACACTTGTCTAGTCCAAACTCCACTGCTACATCGCTACTGAATATACGGACAGTGTTTAGCAGTGATTCGATTTCTGACTGGGACTTTCCGTACAACTTCAGATCATCCATGTACAGCAGATGGTTGATTTTACTTGATGTTTTAGATGTTTGGTATCCGAGGCCTGTTCTGTTTAGTATTTGTGAAAGTGGATTCATGGCGATTACAAACAACAGAGGGGATAGTGACTCCCTTTGGAAAATACCTATTCTTATGCTACCCTGTCCAAGTGTCTCACCATTTATTGTTAACTGTGTACTCCACATGCTCATTGCTTTTTAAATAAATATCTGAATGTTTTTGCTGACACCAGTTGTTTCTAAACATTTTAGTATCCATGTTTGAGGCAGTGAGTCGAAGGCTTTCTTGTAGTCAATCCATGCAACACTTAGATTTGTTTTTCTTCTCTTGCAATTTTCTAAAATCATTTTGTCAATCAGCATCTGGTCTTTTGTGCCTCTGGTGTTCGGACAATTTCCTTTCTGTTCAACTGGAAGCTGTTTGTTAGCAATAGCAATAGCAATAGCAATAGCAATAGCAATAGCACTTACATTTATATACCGCTCTATATCCGGAGCTCTCTAAGCGGTTTACAATGATTTTAGCATATTGCCCCCAACATTCTGGGTACTCATTTTACCGACCTCGGAAGGATGGAAGGCTGAGTCAACCTTGAGCCCCTGGTCAGGATCGAACTTGTAACCTTCTGGTTACAGGGCGGCAGTTTTACCACTGCACCACCAGGGGCTCTATTAGTTAATAACTGTTAGTTAATAAGTGTTGCATTACTTCATCTGCTATTATTCCAGTTAATAATTTGAACATGGTTGGCAGGCAAGTTATCGGTCTATAATTACTTGGAACTGCACCTTTTGCAGGTCTTTCATTCTGAGATGAGTTTTCCCAGTTGTTAGCCATTGTTCAATATCACCTCCTTGCAAAATGTGATTGAACTGTTTTGATAGTTGTTTATGAAGGCTTTTTAGGTGTTTAAGCCAAAAGCCATGCAGTTAATCATCACCTGGTGCAGTCCAATTTTTAATTTTCTTTGCTCTTTCACTTATTAATTCTGGTGTTATTATTAGATCTTGCATTTGCTGCTTACATTTTTCGACCTCTTTCACCCAGCCCAGCCTGGTGTTTTATTATAATCTATTAAGCAACGTTTCTTCCAGTCTCCAGCCCTGGTTGCTCAGCTGAAGATCCTGAGTCCTGTAGCCCATGCCACCAGATGTCCAGGGATTCCAGCACCTGGTGCAGTCCTTTTTGACCCGGGCGACGACCGATCCGGTATAGATGTATTAAAGCTATGTCTCACCATATTGTTGATGGGAGAGGCACTCTTCGTCTGGCTCCTCTGGTGAGAACTGTCCAGTATAGTTGGACCTCTGGCATAGCTCTCACCTTCCTTAGAGCACGCAAGCCCCACAACCACGCCAAGGTAGTGCCTCACTGGGGGTTATTATTGTTATGATGATGATTATTATTATTAATTCGATTTCTATATCGCCCTTCCAAAAATGGCTCAGGGTGGTTTACACAGAGAAATAACAAACAAATAAGATGGAACCCTGTCCCCAAAGGGCTCACAATCTAAAAAGAAACATAAGATAGACACCAGCAACAGTCACTGGAGGTACTGTGCTTGGGCTGGATAGGGCAGTTACTCTCCCCCTGCTAAATAAAGAGCATCATCAAGTTAAAAGGAACCAACTTAGAACCAAAGGTGCCTCTTTGCCAAGTTGCATATCAACTGCCTGGGGCCAGAGGCCAGGTTGCACGCCAAGTGATGTCCAAGAGTGTTCTTCATTATTGCCCTTAGCTCTTGTACTGTGGAGGCTAGAACCTCTAAGTCTACTGATCAGGATTTAAATTGGAATGTGTGGGCTAGTTTTGCACCATTGCTCCCATTCTTCTCTTCTTTGCTTGCACTTCCTTTTTCTCATTTAATTGGTTTTCTTTGTTCTTTCACTTGTCCATATGCTTGGAATCCCCCCCCCCGCTTTCTTCCATGCTGCTTCTCTTTATTATTTAAAACTACTATTTGTCTTGCTCTACCTCATGTAAGATTGCTTTGGTTTTGTTTTCTACCAAGGGGGTGGGCGAAAAAGATATCCCCATCAGTCTGTAGATGGCTATTGATTTAGAAAGCAAGGTGTCTTCAACTCCTCACATATTAAACTCTTTCTGCCCCACCTACACTTTTCACTCTTTCTTATCTTTATATATTCAGAAATTATCTGAAATAGATAATTTCATTATCTGTATTTAGATTAATAGCCTTTGGACAAGGTCTTGCCTTTTCTAATTCTCTCTGAAATTCTTGGCTTCAGTATAATATAAATTATAATTAATAATAATAGCACAGCAGGTAACGATGAGTACCAAAGTCCCTGGATTGAGTCTTAACTCACCCACAAACTCACTTTAGGCAAATTACTGCTATATCTCAGCCTCAGCCTCAGCCTCAGTGCCTGCTGTAGTTTGCAACAGGAGGATAATTCTGGACTACCTTACAGGGCTGTTATATGGATGACTGAGATAATTTGATTGGTTCCAAAGGTGTACTTGCAGTAGCTGGAAGCATTCTCTGCACATGGAAGGGCTGTTTCTGACCTAGCAGAAGAACATTGTGTGAGGAAAGTGATTAATTCTAGAGGCGTTTTCATTTATGCAAGCTCTTTCTCAAGACCATTTTGTATGCTGCAGCTTGTATCTTCCTTAATCATTTTTTCTCTCATACTGTGATGCAGCCCTTGAAGACCTTGTAGAGCTCAAGTATCAAAATGTTTCTGCTTGTGCAAGAATTCAGAGAATAGCAGTGAACGATTTTTTAAATTATTATATCTTAGGATTTCCACTTAGCATTTTTTGAATTCAAGCTCATATATGTAACACACTTGAACCCTTGAGATATATAAATATATTACTTTTTATTATTTAGTGGCCAAAATAAGTGTTCTGAATAGCCTTGTAAAGGGAACATAAATAATGGTTAAGATTTGCTTTCATTGGTCTAGCAAACTGATGGAAAGCCGCCTTAAGGATAAAACTGTTAAGCATATAGAAGAACAGGTCTTGCTGAAGGAGAAACAGCATGGCTTCTGCAAAGGTAAACCTTGCCTCATCAACCTTTTGAGTTCTTTGAGAGTGTGAATAGGCATGTGAATAAAGGGAATTCAGTTAACATTATATACTTGCTTTCGAAAAGCTTTTGACAAAGTTGTTCATGAAAAGCTCTTGAGAAAATTATAGCAAGCATGGGATAAGGGGACAGGTTCATGCATGGATTGGTAACTGGTTGAAGGTCAGGAAACTGAGGGTAGGAATAAATGGTCAGTTCAATAAGTTGAGAGAAATAAGAAGTGGAGTCCCCCAGGGATCTGTATTGGGACCAGTGCTTTTTAATTTATTCATAATTTGCTAGCATATACTAGAAGTTGGGGTACAACGAGGTTGCCAGGTTTGCAGATGACACCAAACTATTTAGGGTAGTGAAATCCAAAACAGATCGTGAGGAGCTCCAAAAGGACCTCTCCAAACTGGGGAAGGTGGCAACAAATGGGCAAATATGGTTCAAAAGTAAGTAAATGCAAATTGTTTCATATGGGGTAAAAAAAACTTCAACTTCACATATATGTGGATGGGATCTAAGCTGTCAGTGGCTGACTAGGAGAAGAATCTTGGGTTGTGGTGGATAATTAGTTGACAATGTCATCTCAGTGTGTAGCAGCTGTGAAAAAGGCAAATTCCATGCTCAGAATCATTAGGAAAGGGATTGAAAATAAAACTGATAATATACAAATCTATAGTGAGGCCATATTTGGAGTACAGTCACCATCTCTCAAAAAGACATTCTAGAACTGGAAAAGGTGCAGAACAGAGCAACAAGGATGACCAGGGGCCTAAAGCACTTTCCTTACGAGGCAAGGCTACAACACTTGGGGCTTTTTAGCTTAGAAAAAAGATGAGTAAGGGGAGATATGATAGAGGTCTATGAAATTATGCATGGAGAAAGGAGATAGAGGAAACATTTTCTCCTTCTTTTATAACACCAGAACCAGGGGTCAACCCATGAAACTGATGGCCAGGAAATTTAGGACCAACAAAAGGAAGTACTTTTTCACACAGCACATAATTAACCTATGGAATTCTCTTCCATTAGATTTGGTGAGAGCCACCAGCCTGAATGTCTTTAAAAGGGGCTTGGACAAATTCATGGAGGACTGGTCTATCAGGCTACTAGTCTGAGAGCTTATAGCCACCTCCAGCCTCAGAGGCAAGATGCTGCTAAACACCAGTTGCAGGGGAGTAACAGCAGCTCTTGCCTGTGGGCTCCCCAGAGGCATCTGGTGGGCTACTGTGTGAAGCAGGATGCTGGATGACATAGGCCTTGGGTCTGATCCAGCAGGGCTGTTCTGTTCGCATGACTGGTTTTACCAGTAAGTGTGCAAGTGAATACACTTCCAAGTTAGTTTGGCATCACCTAGTTTTTGGAAAGTGGCAAATGTGGTATGAGATGCTGATTAGTCCACAGAATGTGGAATGCCTGTGAAAAACTCACTGTCATGCTTAAGGAGCTTGGATGTAATTTTCAACTATTAGTTGAATGTTTATCCTTTTTATTTTTTTTGGTAATTACAGGGCATCTTAAAATACATATTACAGAAAGTGAAGAAAAATAAAATCTGTAGGTTTGGGATTATGTTGCTTTGATATGACATTGGGTATTGCTTCTATATACTGTACCTTATTTCTCATAATTGAACATGCAAACCTGTGTTTTATGCAAGTGATTTAGAGACAATGGAAGGAATAAAATTCTCTTCCATTTTATAAACCAGCAAGAGTTTTATTTAGTATCATAGCTTGGAATCTTTTGTGTCATCCTTCTGTAAGAAAACTGAAGGGTTTTTAAATTTTGTTTTTTAAACGTATTAATGAAAGTTGGCCAGTACAATCTCCTAAAAATTAGCACTTTCTAGTCCAACTTTCACAGATGTTAAACATTTGGTGATGTTATTTGAAGCTGCCTGAACCACATTAAAGTTCAGCCTCTAAAGCATTGAGACATTTGGGCAGTATTGTAAAGCACATACAAAAGGAAATTGTAAGACATTAAGTGATGGTGGTATGGTGTCAGGAAAATATCAATTTTCCTCCTAAATTTTGTGTGTTTAGCTACATAAATTTAGGCACTAGGTAAAAAATGCCAGATACAAAAACTTATAATTGCTACCTGAGTTTGCAGGCATATGCAATTTAACAATATGTCAAATATGACAAATTATTGTTGAACTAAACTACAGCCTTAATAAGATCACATCTGTTCATTCTATGCAGCAAACCGGATGTCTGATTTAAAGTATGTATTTACTATGAATACATTGTTCTTAAATATTAGCAGGCACTTAGCTACAAATAAAATATGTCTGGGTATAAAAAATCTCTTTGCTTTTGGGGCTCTCATTCATTCAATAGGAGGTTAGATGGTGCTATCCCTCCCCCATGTGCTTCTATGAAGTTCACATATGAATATGTTAAATATTCTAAATAGGGATGTAGGAAGCCTGGTGGCAGCCACCCCACCCACCCCGCCAAAAAACGAGAGACTGGCTGCTGCTCCTGACCCCGTCCCACTACTGCTGTCACACCACCACCCTTTTTGGCTTGTTGCCTTATCCCACAGCAGTCATGCCCTTCCAGCTGCATCAGCAAGCTGACAAAAGGGGCATGGCCATGCTTTCTTTATTGGCCCAGCTGAGTGTTCTTTTTTTCTCCCTTGTGAACCAGAAGCACCCAGCTGAGCCAGCAAAGAAAGCACTGGCCAGCTAGGTGGTGCCCAGTCATCCATCCAGAGACAGAAAAGGGTGGATCTGCATTTTTCCCTGTACTTTGATAACCAAAACTTATTTTAAAAAACTGCTTTTCTTGTAACATGGACCTGGTGTTGGCCATTAGAACCCCAAAGACCTCCTGGCATAAATGGCTGAATAAATACGTCATGTAACCCATTATAGAAGTTACAACAGCTACAACAAAAACCACGAACCATTTCCTCCAACCCACGTGGACACAAGCGTTCTACAATAGGAATTCCAGTTGGTATATAAATAATAGTAATAGAAAGGTCATTGCGCTTTGGTAAAAGCTGACATTTGTGACAATTACACAACAGAACTACCAGATGGCTGATGTCCAAAGACAAAGAACACTACACCTCTTTCAAATGCATACTTTGATTCATCACATGGCAGCAAACCTGAACTCTGTTCACATGGGTTTGTTTTTTAAAATATTGTATGTATGTACAGCATTGAAAGCAGGACTGTCTCACCCAGCACATCACTCACCCCCTCCCTAGTGCTTCTCGTGGTTACAGGTGGCAATTGTCTGCAGAGGCAAACACTAAAACTGTGATGGGGAGTGCTTTTGTGATCAGCAGCCTATATTTCTATAACAACCTTGCCAAATAGATACGTACTGGCTTAACCTGCACAGAGCATCTGCATGCTATTACTTGATCGCTCCCCTCAGCGCCTGCCACAACACACACACCCCTTTCACCTCAGAGATCTCTCCACCCTCACCTGAGCTGCACTCCTGATCCTCCTCCTCCATCCGGTTGCTTCCATCCCCCTCACCCCTCTTGGTCACTCCTCCATCCCTTTACTCCATCCCTCTCACCCCTCTTGGTTGTGGCTGCAGTGTTACTGGCACCTATTGGCCAAACTGCAGCCCCCTGTCCCCAGAGGCGCTCTAGCCCCCGGACCTTGAGGCCCCAGCCCCAGTCACAACATTTCTCTACCACGTAGTACCATTTTCTTTCCTGGCATACACCAGAGGATAATGGATTGTCACTATATTGCATACTTCCCTCATGCACCCTGGGTCAGGAGACTGGCTCGGTGGGTGCCATCTTCACCACTAACACCACGAATAGATCTCTACACAAATCAAACATTTGCACTGGGCTAGAGTCATCCTTGTACCAAGGAGCAAAACAATTCCTTTTGCCTCAGGTGACTGAATACCATGAAACAAAATATTCACCACTGTTGTATTATTAAAAGTCTTTAATCTCCATTATAATGTATATTTTTGCTCCTAAAAACAAAGAGAAAAACACCTGAGTTAGAACTTGAAGGCAGTTGCTTTGTTTGGTTTTCCACAGGTTTGTTTGTATGTGTTTGAAGTAGGGATGTGCAAACAGGTTCGAATCTGACAAGTTTGAAATTGAACTGGTTCGGTTGATGGCTTGATGTCGAGACAAATCACACACACACTCACACACACACACACCAGTTCAACTCGACATTGGACCGAAACTCCCCAGCCATTCAGGAGTGTTCACGGATATTTTAATATATATATATTTTAATTGTGTTTCCCTGAGGCCACCGGGGGGAGGGCTGTGTGGAGGTTCCCCCTCCCCCTGATGGCCTCCGTTATGAGCTAAATTGCCTGGTCAGACTTTCAGGTCTTTCCCCCATCACCACGGCCAATTTGGAGGCTGCCATGCATGCACAATGGGCCCCTGCATGGCCTAGGTCATGACCTGGCCATGCAGCAGCCCATTGCACATGTGCAGCAGCCTCCAAAGTGGCCGCCACGACAGGGGAAAGGCCCAGAGAGGGCCGAAGACTACCTGAACCAGGCTATTTAATCCACAACGGAGGCCGGCAGGGGAGGGGGAACCTCCAGGAACCCCCCTGCAGCATCAGAGAAGCCACCCGGAGGGGATAAGTACAATTTAAAAAAATATTTTTGAACCACCCCCACCCCCAACTGAACTGGGGGGTTTGAAGGGGGCAAAGCTGAACTCGAACCAGCTCAAACAAAAATGGGCGAGCCGGTTTCATGCACACCCCTAGCTTGAAGTGACAGAAGAGTTGTGTCCAGAATAGTTCATATGCTTACAGGCTTTAGAGGAATGAGGCTAAATTTCTTATGAGCAGCTGGTAAGTGTCATGGCCCAGCCTGTTGCCCTCCACACTTCTAACTCCATTGATGACTCAGAAACAAAGACTTCTGAGGTGGAACTGGTGCTGGCCCCCATCCTAGATCCTACCAGTGGAACAGAAGGGGATAAAACTGACCTAGACCATATCACCAAGCTAAAAGCCCCAGAGCTGGCTCCTCCGCCTCCTCCTCCTCCTTTACCACCACGCCTTACATCAACATGCTGGCGCTGCCAGCAATCCAGAGAAAACCAGCTGGAACGGCAGAGAAGCACCAGATTCCAGGCTATGGCTCCTTTAAGATTAGGACACTCCAGGCAGTATATAAGAGCTCACTTGGCCTGCAGACACTGTTGAGTCAGCCTTTCACCAGGGGACTCTCCAGGGTACTCCAGCCTCACCTCCAGGCTAGCCTTACATGGCCTCCCACCTTGCTTCTCCTCCAGCCTTTGCTCCAGTCTTGCTTCCCCCTCGCACAGCTCTGCCGCAGCCTCATCTCCAGCTTTGATTCCACCTCTTCTTGCTTCACTGCAGCCTTCACCACCACTAGATCCTCAACTATGCTTCACCTCAAGCCTCATGGTCTCTGAGACAGGTCAGAGCAGAACAGTAAGGAAGGTCCGAATTTCAAGCCTACCTTTGTAGTAGGCTGATCTGAGTGCAGTGTACAAACGATACAATGCATATATGCTGATTAAAACTCCTATTTTTATGAACTGTTAACTCAGGAAGCTTAGTGTGCTCCTAGGTCTTGAGCGCTTGGTACTTTTCTATTAGCCTGTCTGCTCCAATGCTGAGGAACTAAATGTATCTAAATCAAATTAAAGAATGAATGAATGATCACTTGAGAATGATCTTCGTGGTTCTATTTTTATTTTGCTTTGGAAGGCTTAAAGGATATTTTAAATTTAATTTGTATTGGTCCTTTTCATATTATTCAATTTAAAGAGAGAAAAACAAGAAAAGTTCAGGAATGAAAAAAACTTGGTTTTTATTTACCTAGAGACCCTCTGTAGCATGGTACTTACTAGGTATCATTTTATAGATATAGCCTATGGCCATTATGTTTGCATCTTCCATTGTGGTATCGCTCTCATTTCTAGAACTGCACAAAATAGTTCCCAGTTTAAATTTTAGTCTAAAAACAACAATGAGAAAATGTTCCTTAACAAAACTCCTTGGAGGTGTTTGGCCTACCACTTGTCTTTTGGATCCTTGCCTAACGTGGCTTTTAACATCTAGCAGGGAGGTTGTTAGGGATAGCCTAGTTGACATCATAAATGCCTCACTGAGGGATGGCAGGATGCTTCCATGTTTGAAGGAGGCAATTGTAAGAACTTTGCTTAAGAAGCCTGCCTTAGAGCCCTTGCTGATGGATAACTATAGGCCAGTCTCCAACCTCCCTTGGGTGGGCAAGGTAATTGATAGGGTGGTGACTGATCAACTCCAGGCAGTTTTGGATGCTACTGATTATCTAGATCCATTTCAAACTAGCTTTAGAGCAGGCTATGGGGTGGACACAATCTTGGTTTCCCTGATGGATGATCTCTACCAAGGAATGGACAGAGGGAGTGTGACTCTGTTGGTTCTTTAGAGCCTTTCTGCAGCTTTCGATACTATCAACCATGGTATCCTTCTGGATCACTTGGGGGATTTGGGAATAGGTGGCACTGCTTTGCAGTGGTTCTGTTCCTATCTCTCCAGTAGATTCCAGATGGTGTTGCTTGGAGATAGTTGCTCTCTGAAACGAGGGCTATTTTATGGCGTCCCTTAGGGCTCCATTCTATTTCCGATGCTTTTTAGCATTTATATGAAACCACTGGGTGAGATTATCAGGAGATTTGGAGCAGGGTGTTATCAATATGCTGATGACACCCAAATCTATTTTTCTATGACATCATCATCAGGAAATGGCATAGCGCCTAAATGCTTGCCTACAGGCAGTAATGGACTGGGTGAGGGATAATAAATTGAAGCTGCATCCAAGCAAGATGGAGGAACTCATGGTAAGGGGTCATACTTCAAGGGGCGTGATAGATCTTCCTGTTCTGGAAGCGGTTGCACTCCCCCCGAGGTAACAGATACTTAGGTTGAGATTGCTTCTGGACCCAGGCCTCACTCTGGTTTCTCAGGTTGAGGCCATGGCCAAGAATGCTTTCTATCAAGTTTGGTTGATAAGACAGTTATATTTGTTCCTTGAAGATTATGATCTCAGAACTGTGGTGCACTCACTACATTGGCTGCCAATAGGTTGCTGGGCAAAATACAAAGTGCTGGTAATTACCTTTAAAGCCCTAAACGGCTTAGGATCGGGTTACCTAGGAGAGTGCCTTCTTCTGCATGATCTTCACCGCACATTAAGATCATCAAGAGAGGTCCATCTCCATATACCACCAGCTTGTCTGGCAATGACTTGGGAGCGGGCCTTCTCTATAGTCGCTCCTGGGCTATCGAATGCACTATAGACATTCATGGCTTAACATCTTTACCAGCCTTTAAAAGAGCTCTTGAGACACACTTTTTTAGTCAGGCCTTTAATAATCTCGGAATGTACTAAATCTTTAATTGCTGTCTAAATTTTTTCATTGCGGTAATTTTGAATGTTTTAAATTTTAATTGTTGTTTAATAGTTGGGTTTATTCTGTGTTTATTGTGTTTATTTTTGTAAACTGCCTGGAGCCTTTGGAGTCAGGAGGTATGAAAATTAAATAAATAAATACATACATGCATACATGCATACATACTATTTGGGCTGTGGAAATATTCAGCTTCTTTCAATCCTGTTTATCACAATTGTTTCCTTGGTGGTGCATTCACTTATCATTTTAATCCCTGGCTGCTGCTGCTGCTGCTTCCTTCATTCTGGATTCATCACATTGGTCTCATCCTATCAGGGATCTCACAGTGAATTAGATTATTCATCTCATTGTAATTATGAGATTACAATCACAGATATGCTTGTCTTGTGGTGTCACTGAGGATAATGTAAATAAATAAATGAAAATAGTTTAGCTCATCTAACTTTTTAGTTTGTATAATGCATGGCTCTGTTAACTGAATTGAAGGTCTTCTATGTGTTTAAGCACTGGCCATAATCTACCATGGTCAGGCATGCTTATGTTTGTTGAAATCCATAGCTTAAACAACCCTGCTGAATGGAATGGATTATGGACATTGTTCTAACATCTACCGCCCCCACCCACATTCAGCATAAGGCAGAATACACATTTCTCAGGGGCACTGTATCTTGAAACTATATGCCCTTCCTGCTTTATTATGCAATTTCATTTTTCATGTCTTTCATTTATTAGCAGTAAAATGGTCTCTGAAAAAAATAATTAGATTAAGAGACTAAAATAAGTGCAAAGTGTAAAAATGACAGTAAAATGAAATAGGCTGCCTATTTGCTAAAGTAAAATACAATCAGATATTTAATTATGGTGATATTCAAGTAAACGTTTCTTCTTTGGATAGCAGCATAGTCATAGTTTTGAAGGTTGTAAACACCAAAACTCTCTTTCTGGATGTTTTTGTGTTCATTGTTAGTACCAGAAATAGTAATGAGAGCAATCTGATCATTGTTACTTGTTTCTGACCTTTGTTTGTTATAGATGAACAATATCCTCAGTTTGTTAGTTGTTAGATTATTAGACATTACATACTTTCTGTGTTTTATAACCTGCAACAGTGTGTAATTCTAGATGTGAACAATCTGAAATGTACTTAGAAATCTGAAGGCTTAAAAGCCAATGTATAGTTGTCCTTTTGCTTATCGCCTAGTATGTGTATTCTTGTCATGCGTCTAAATGTAAGTCTGTCACTGTGAGGACCAGAAGCATATTCTTAGAATATTAATAATGAAAAGTGTAATTATTTGGTCTGTAAAGAGCTTGTGAGTTGTATTTTGCCCATACTTCGATCAAGGGCCCTTAAATCTTGTCATAGTTGTATTCCAGACAAAACTTGGTTAAGTTTTGAAGAATATAGATCTGCGTATGACAGACTAACAATAGAAGCAGCCCCTTATGGAGCTAATGACAGTTTCAAGGGTGTGATTTTTGTCATGGGGAAAGGATTAAATACTCTCCTTGCACTGTGGTCCCCATTCTGATTAGTTCCCCAACCCATACATGGCTACTGTTTCATCTCAAACAAACAAACAAACAAACAAACAAACAAACCCTGTACTCCTAGGGCCAATGACTCATTTCATGCGATATGTAGTTTGGTCCTTAATTAGTTGTGCTGTAGCTGTGAAAGTGATGTAAACCTTGGGGACAAGGGAGCAATGTGTTGTGGTGGTCTACTTTGGGACATATCAAGTGGCTTTTTACTATTGGCCTGTCTAGCTCAGTTCTGTCTACTCTGATTAGCATGATTCCCCAAGACCTCAACTGGATGCCTCTCCCAGTCCTGAAAAAGATCTTTCTGCTGGAAATGCCAGGATTTATCATGAGACCTTCTATATATTGATTGATTGATTGATTGATTAAGTGCCGTCAAGTCGGTGTCGACTCCTAGCGACCACATAGATAGATTTTCTCCAGGATGATCTGTCTTCAACTTGGCCTTTAAGGTCTCTCAGTGGGGCATTCATTGCTATCATAATCGAGTTCATCCACCTTGCTGTTGGTCATCCTCTTCTTCTCTTTCCTTCAACTTTCCCCAGAATTATGGATTTATCAAGGGAGCTGGGTTTTCGCATAATGTGTCCGAACTATACTAGTTTGAGCCTGGTCACTTGTGTCTCGAGTGAAAATTCTGGATTGATTTGTTCTATGATCCATTTATTTGTTTTCCTGGCTGTCCATGATATCCTCAAAAGTCTTCTCCAGCACCAAAGTTCAAAAGCGTCAATGTTTTTTCTATATTGCTTCTTCAAAGTCCAGCTTTTACATCCATAGAGTTGTCTATGTATTGTCTGACCAGTTCTAATCATTCTAAACAGTCCAACCATTGTCTGACTGATTCCAATCTTTGTAGGTACAAGCACATCATGGCATCCAGATATCTTTTCCAAGGCCTTTATTGCAAACCTACCAAGTGCTAGTCTGCGGCATCCTTTACTGTTGACAGTCGATCCTAAAAGGCAGAAACACTTCAATGTCTTCATTGTGAATTCTGAGGCTGGTTGCTGTACCCATTGTCATTAGTTTAGTCTCCTTTACATTTAGTTGTAGTCCCATTTTTTCACTGTGCTCCTTGACTTTCATTACTAGAACTTGATCATCCTAACTCTCAGCTATCAGAATGGTGTCATCAGCGTAGCACAAGTTATTGATGTTTCTTTCTCCAACTTTAAAACTGCGCTTATCTTCTTCCAGTCCAGCTTCTCTCAGTATATATTCAGCATATATGTTGAACAAATAAGGAGAAAGGATACAGCCTTGTCTCACTCGTTTGCCAATCTGGAACCAGTCTGTTTCACCATGTTCCATCTGGACTGTGGCTTCCTGTCCTGAGTATAGGTTTCTCATGAGAACAATGGGTTGTTCTGGGACACCCATTTTCCTAAGGATATTCCACAATTTGACATGGTTGACTCAATCAAAAGCTTTTCTGTAGTTAATAAAGCCCATATTGACTTCTTTTTTGTATTCTTTGTCTTTTTCAATTATCCAGCATGCATCAGCAATGATGTCTCTTGTTCCTTTTCTGAAACCAGCTTGAACATCTGGCATTTCCCTTTCCATGTAGGGCTCTAATCTGCGTTGGATGATCCTGAGCATTATTTTGCTAGCATGTGAAATTGAGAATATTTTGCGATGGTTTGTGCAATCTGTTCAGTCTCCTTTCTTTGGTATGGGTATGTAGACTGACCTCTTCCAATCTGTTGGCCACTGTGTCATTCTCCAAATTTGCTGGCATAGTTTGGTTAGAGCCTTGACTGATTCTTCTTCTGTTGCCTGCCATATTTCTGTAGCTATTCCATCAATTCCTGTAGCCTTCCAACTTGGTAATGTCCGGAGTGCTGATCTAACTTCATCTTCCCGTACTAGAGGTTCTTGTAAGCAGAGAATATCTTCTGGAGTCTCTCAGATGTTAATGTCCCTGCTGTACAGATCTTCAGTATACTCCTTCCATCTCTGTTTGATCTTCTCTGAATCAGTTACTATCTGTCCTTTGACATCACTTAACATACCAATTTGAGGTTTGAATCTCCCTCTGAGCTCAGAGATCTTTTGGAAAACATTCCTTGTTTTTGCATGTCTATTTCCATCCTCAAGGTCTTTACAGATGTCACTGTAGTATTGCTCCTTGTCTCTTCTAACAGCTTTCTGAAATTCCCTATTAAGTTCCTTCCTGAGGTCTTTATTTTTGGCTTTGGCTTCTCTCTTCTTCTTGGCTATTTCTACCATCCGTTCTGACATCCACTTTGCTATCTTCTGTTTCTTGGTCTTTGGCAGTCTATTTTCACATTCGTCCTTAACAACTTCTTTGATTCCATTCCACAGTTCCTCTGGTTCCCTATCAATGAGGTTCAGAACTCCAAAGCAGTTCCTGATGTTTTCCTTGGAAATGGTGGGTATATTCTCAAGATCATATCATGGATACTGGATAGCTTTGTTTTTCTGCTTTAGCTTGACTTGGAACTTGCAAATGAGCAATTCGTGCTCTGTTCCACAATCAGCCCCTGGCCATGTCTTTGCTATTATAATTGAGCTCTTCCACCTCCTTGCACCAATAATGTAATACATATGAATTCTGTGTACTCCATCTGGTGATGTCCATGTGTATAGGCACCATTTTGGTTGTTTGAAGAATGTGTTAGCAATGAAGATATCATTGGTTGGGCAGAAGCTAATAAGTCGTTCTCCTGCTTCCATTTCCTAGGCTATACAAACCAACTGTGTTTTCCTCCTTACCATTTCCAACTTTGGCATTCCAGTCTCCAACCACCACCAGCATATCTTGCTTACATGTTCTGTCAATTTCAGAATGAACTTGAGAATAGAACTCATCAACTTCCTCTTCTTCTGCATCAGTCACTGAGGCATAGACTTAAAGAACTGTCATGTTAAATGGTTGTCCATGAAATCTAATTGATATTAGTCGGTCAGTGAGTGCATTGTACCCAAGTACTGTCTTTGCTATATACTTCCTGACTATTAAAGCAACACCATTCCTTCTTTGTTTTTTGAGTCCTGACTAGTAAACGGTATGATTTTCTGACTGAAAGTGTTCTATTTCAGTCCATTTTAATTCACTGATGCCCAAGATATCAATCTGTAGTCGATTCATTTCATTTTTCACTGTGTTGAGCTTTCCCATATTCATGCTTCTTACGTTCCACGTTCCCATTGTAATTCTGTCTTTTCAGCTTCCCATTTGCTTTTCCTGCATGGCAACATCAGCTGCTAGACATTCAAAATACCTAAATCTAACTGCGTCATAAACACCATCGTTACTCTGAGAGATTCTCAGCTCTTCCTCAGTAGCATGTTGAATACCATCTGACCTGAGTGGCCTTTCATCCGGCACTATATCAACAATCATTCTATTTTGTCTATCCATGTGGTTGTATTAGTAAAATACAGGAGTGGTTTACCATTGCCTTCTCCTGCGCAGTATGAAATGCTGCCTTTGTCGTCGTCACAATGATCATCCGCCTCCAGCACCCTCCTATATCGCTGCTGCCCAATATAGGTGCCTGCTTGCCTTAGCTGGGCACTGGGATGACCTTCACACTTTGGGTGACCCTGCTTGGTGTAGACCTCCTTGCGTAGTTCACTCATCCCTCCCAGGGACAACCCCCCAGCACCATGATGAGGCAGTATAGCAGGACTTGGGGGGGTCGGGTGCTCTATATACTGTATGCTTTTTTCCATTGAATGGGAAAGTTCTGTTGTGGAACTTCTCAATAGAAAATGGGAGGTGAGGTCCATAAAGCTCCCCTTTTATCTGGTATCATGAACAGATGGACTAGTGTTCCAGTTTTCTGGAGCTGTATTGATGGAGCTGCATTGATGACATCTGGAGCTGCATTAATGACACACCATAATAATGGAACTAGCATAAACAGACATGTTTGAAGCGTCTTCCAACACACATGATGCCAATAGCCACCTCTTTGCTCACTCTGTTGCTTCTCAGAGACCTCTTGCTGGCCACTTTTTGAAACACAACATTGACCTAGATGGACCTTTGGTCTCATCCAGTAGGGCTGCTCTTCTTTTCTTCTTTTCTGCCAGTTAGTAAACAAAAAGTTGCAATCTAGCAATTACCATTTCATCAGCACCAACAGCAAAACAAATAAGCAAAGCTATCAAGAATTCTTTTTTGCTACAAAATTGAATCCCTTACTATAATTTGTTGGGGTGAAACTCAAAAGCTTTACCCTCTTAATAACAGTAATGCTTCCCAAGCAATCAAATTTATGCTTCAAGTAGGGGTGTGCAGGGAATGAGCTTTGTGTTTGTTCTGAGCTTGGAACGAAAAAACAGCATGAATGGTCCGACTGAAACACCAGGGCAACCTGCTGTTTCAATAGAACAAGCTTGTTCCATTTGGAATGTTCCAAGTGTTCCGGCTGAAATTTTTTTTAACATAAGGGGGCAGCGAGAAGTACCTTTAACATACAATTAATCCATTCCAAGCTCTTACCAGCGGTACTGCCAGCACTGGGAGGGGGAGAGGCAGCAAGAGGTACTTTTAGCATCAAATTAACCCAAATTATTTACCAGCATTACTGTCAGCACTGCAGCGTGCTGTGGCGACAATGCATCTTGCAGAGGCTAGGTGGATTCCATGACCTGCCATCACCACATGGGATGCAGGCTAGAGCATCGTGGCAGCGGCACCTAATAGTGCCCATGGTGCCACCGTTAAATAGTTTGGATTAATTTGATGTTAAAGGTACCTCTCACCGCTCCCTATCACCGCCCTGAATACATTAAAAAATGTTTTAAGCTGGAACACTTGCGGCGTTCCAAACAGAATGGGCTTGTTCTGTTCTGAGCTCAGAACAGGACCCCCCCGAGCTTGGAACAGGACCACTTGAATGGCTCGTTCCAATTCGGAACATTCCAAGCTTGGAACATTCTGCACATTTCTACTTGCAAGCAACTCCCCACCACACACACACACGCACACCCCCCAAAAGCTATCAGCATTTGAGTGCTTTGTAATTCCATTAATGTCAATGGAGAATTAAACACAGACTGAACTCTTTAAATGTTGTTGAAACAAGCGCTGATTTTATGTGACTTTTCATTTCTTTGCAACTCCGGACAAACCCTACCAAGAAATAATTTATCATCATAGCTATCAATGACTGTTTTTAAAAAATAATTTTTGCATCAGATTTTCAGGGTGACTGTATTTGGAAGAATATTTATCATCCAGTGTTTCATTTTTATTGTATTTTATCCAATTTTATTTTACTTTTTGCTGAGTAATAATTGTTGCACTGGAAAATTATAATCATGTATCAATACATTGCTACTTTTAAACAAGTACTGGAGTGAAAATATTATCGTAGCTTAGGCGGAGCTCTAGTGTCTTCAATTTCTCTCATATTTTGTACTCTATTTTCAAACATTTTAAATGAAGATTAGTTTCTGAAATTCACTCCAGCACTACATGCCATCAAATCTCATCACCAGTCACTTAGATCTCTAATTAACTTATACTCTATAGGCCCATTTCTTCGGCTTACATTTCTTTCAAGTCCCTCTAATGTGCTGAGTTACATTGGAAAGAAACAATAAGATTTAAGGGAAGAATTAATTTAAGAAAGTCAGGAACAGATAAGAGAAAATGAGAAAAAGCAGCTTAGTATTTTGTCTTGTAAATGGCCTTGCTCTGTTAGACCAAAGAATCCACTTATTCAAGAAGGGGAGGGGTTGTTAATGAAAGAGATGATGAACGCAGCTATTACAGTAATGAATTTTAGCACTCACTTTATGTGATATTTTATTTATGAGCTGCTTGGTTATTCAGATAAAGACAAGAAGTTTATGGCAGTAGATTATGTCTTGTTTTCATAAACATATTCAGTAGTTTAATAAACATAATTTATTTTTTTCACTTTAAAAATGAGGAAAATTTATGAGAGATTATTTTAGGGTTAATGAAGTCTAACGTTAAGGAAATATTACCCTATAATATTGGAGCCTTTGGTGCTAGAGATGTAATTGCTTGATTTTTTTTCCTTAAGGGCTATTTTTATATATTACATGTTTTGTGCCATTAATCCTATTTTTACAAGTTCCTCTTAGGCCAATTCAGTGAAAATTACACATGGAAGTTTATAGTTCTGTCATCTTGTTTTACTAAAAGGTTTAATAAATACTTAACAATGGAATGAAAGAATAGAATGATTTTATAGGAAGATGCAGCATGTGAACTGATTGTTATATCAGATTATGGCAGCATCACTACTGATTTTTGAAAATGAACATTAAGTCCATCAGTAATAAACTGAGATTTTGAGCTAGCTGATTATGCAGACCAAAATACTTTAAAGCAAATAAAGCCACAAACAGGGAGCTTGGTGTTTGCTGTTGAGAGTTGGATGTGATAATTAGCAGCATTGTAGTTATCTAATTGACATCCTGAAATTGTAAGATTGAAAGCTACCGCAGAGAGAGTATAGCACCCTACAGATGCATTTTATTGTGTCAGCTAAAAGGAAGAAAAGCAAAAGAAATGAGGAAAACAGGCAGTGTAACAGATTTATTGGGGGGGGGGACGGGATTTGTTCTAATGTATAATGCAATCTTTACACAGACGTGCAGTGTTCTCAGATAGTCCTGGTGTGGAGGAGAGACACGTGCCATTCTTCTCCTCTGTGATCAACACTGCAAAACTATTTTGCTCTGTGGCAATATCATAATGAACTATACTAGATCTCAAGAATTCAGAGCAAATAATGCAGGCCTCAGGCTAAAATTTGCATCCCCTGTTTTTTAAAAGAATGTAGGTAATTTATCTGTGAATGAGAAAAATCATTTAGTGTCTTTCAAATGGGGAAAAATGTTTTTCATAATACTATAATTTGCCAATATCTGTTAAGCTTTTGGTTTCTTCCTTTCTCATGTGTGTCGTGTTAGGGAGTACACAAAGGAATTGTGGGAAATTACTGGCCGGTAGGTTTGCATTTTCCAGCTTAATTCACTTGATGAAAAGCTGCTGCTTGTGATGTGTCATATATCAAAGGTAGGGCATCAGTAATCTTTGCTCAAGGGCACGGGTAACAGACAGATAGACATGTGAATGAGATGGGAAAAAAGCGACTCATCCTTTTCTGCTAACACCACAGCGGAGATAAAGGAAGATTTATGAGTCATCTTGGACCACATACCAGCAAGCAGCACGCAGTATTTTTCACGTTTCCAAAATTGGTGGTGGAAGGCAATCAGGTTGTCACAATGTCCATCAGGTGCTTTTATGAAGAAATTGGGTCCTTTGGGCTTTTGGGCTGCATACTCAGCTTTTTTTCATTTGCTGTGAAGAATGTGTGTGTGTGCTTCATATATAATCTGGAAAACAACAACAAAATAGTGCTGCATTCAGATAGATTCTGGATCCAGCAGAATACAGTCCAGTACAAAGGTTGGACTCAAGAACTATTAATTCAAGACAATAGCTGATAGTGCTGTTCCACAATTGCGCAAGCACTAGTGGAATAATTCACATGCTGTTATTGCCATTATTATTACTTTTGTTGTTTGTTTTATTTATTAGTATGCCCTGCCTTTCCATTAAAAATGCTCAAGGTCAATATAACACCTTATGCTTTTACAAGTGTCATGTAGAAGAACATATTTATTTATTATATGTTTATTCATTTCATCTATTAATTATAGTCTGTTCTGTCAAAGAAAATGTAGTCTGGAAGCAGTCTCCCCACCCGCAATGAATGGACAAGGAATGGGACATTTTTAAATTTAGTTTTATTTTTCTCATGCAACATTCCAGTATACAAGCTTTAAGGCATCCCTTATGTGAGAGCAAGAAGCCTTTGACATGCAGAAGGGTGCCTTTGGATCATCCAAGCCATTTCAGGAGCAATTTATTTTTCAGCATTCTGTCATTATAAAGTCTGAAAATACCATTCATCTTAAAATCAAGACAATTTGTTCTGTTGGTGTGAAATTTGGCACGAATAACCCGCTTGGCAAAGCGCACCATCTGATATGGTCTCAGACAATTCTGAAAAGGAATGGTTGAGTTATAGCAGTTTTACAAATGTTGCTTTGAACTGTAGCCTTTACATAGTTTGCAGCGGTTGTAGTCTCCCAAAAGTATCTCAGCTTTCTTCTTTGGGTCGTTTAGATTATGTCAAAAACTCAAGCATATTGCAAGGGTGTGCCTTTGCAAAAACTTCCCATTTTAAACCAAGTAATTTAATTAAGGGCAGGTAAACTGTGCGGGAGGAAGCAATGGTAAACCCCACCTGTATTCTACCAAAGAAAACCACATGGCTCTGTGGTTGCCAGGAGTCGACTTGACAGCACAACTTTACTTTAATACAACTTATGTCCATTTGGCCAACTGCAGATTCCTTCATGGAACCTGCTTTTCATAAGAACCATTGTTGGAACGAGCAGGTGGCAGTACTGTATAGTTGCAGATTGAGGAAGGAAAGCAGGTGTGTGTGTGTCTGTGTGCGTGCATGCATGCATGCATGCATGCACGTGCTCCTGGTATGATGCTGTGTGTGTTTGCACATTAAATGTTGCCATCTGTGTCTGCATACGACATTCTACTGAAACTGTGTATGATATGCTGGTGCACATACTGTATTTGCATTTTGCTGCCAGCTGCCATGCATGTTTGTGTGAAGCCTGTTACTGCTTGGGGCGACAAGATTGATAAATGGAGGATGCAGAGACAAGACTGGGAGCAGATGGGCATTCAGGCACATGTCCATTTCATCATGTGGTGACATACCAGCCACCAAGAAAAGACAAGAAGGGAGTCCTGCATTTATGACTAAACATGCATATGAATGGCTTTTTCAACAGACTGGCTCTGTTTAAAATTAGGTCTTAGGAATTTGCAACAGACCTCTGCGAGTTTGACAATCTGATCATATTTGAATTTTGCTGGTTTTAGTTTTGTTTCAACATGCACAAGATTGCTCTCTGCAGCTTAATATAAGCTGTGCACAAGAGATTATTTGTCACAATTAAAAGTTAAAATTTGGAACTATTTGTTTTATTAAAGTTTGATGTAATACTGTCCCCAGCTTCAGTTTCCCCCCAGCCTGTAGGGGGAAAAAGGATTGAGGCGGAAAGAACCACAAGGAAGTGTGAATGCAGGGAGGCTAGGTTTTAAGTGAGCGCACACAAGGCTGTAGAATGTTTTTACAGGAAAACCTCGGTATTCGCAAGAGTTCTGTTCCCAGCTAGTGCTGTGGATACAGAAACTGTGAATACCAAGACATTGGAGCAATGCAAATCCAGGAGTTAGGTTCCTAGGGGGGGAACCGCTCCCCAAATTGCCAAAAAAAACCATGAAAAAGTGTGGTAAAGTGCCCTACTATGCTCTGCAGGTCACCAGCAGTTCTGTAGTGCCCCCGAAGAGTCAAAAAATTGGCCAAAAATCACAGTTTTGTGCCATTGGGGGGCAATAAAATGGCTCCTGATCTCAACCCGATCTCAAATTGGCAGCCGGAAATGACACGCCACCTGCAACTCATAGATATGCAAGTTTAACTCCCTTTTTACCAGATTTTTAATGTATATACTGATCTTGGGTGTCCATTATCCGATCGTGGATACATGAATCTGTGGATGCAGGATCATCACATATTGAGGTTCTGTATTGATTACAAGGAATTGAAGTTAAGTCAAATGACTAAACTTACAGCTTTCAGGTGCATGAATAAAACTGTAAGCACCTTAACAAACTTTTATCATAGAACAAATCAAAGTGACTGGATGTGTGAGAGAGGCATAACATTATTTAGTAAAATATTTTTTCTTCTGCTTTCATTTTCTTTCAGCTTTCATCAGTAACAGCCGGATTTAACAGGGTTTTTATTAATATACGAGAAGAGTAGTCTCAAACATTTAATCAACTTTTAATATATATATATTGTTTTAGGCATCCCAATTTCAGCAAATATCTTTAAAATGATATGTTTTTAATCTATATGTCAACTAACTATATGTCAACTAAACTGAGCCTATTCCAAATGGCAGTGATTGGTATCCAGTAGGTCCAGTGGGCCTGCCTTGGCTTAGAACCCAACCAATGCATGAACCTCCCTGCCACGAAATGATCCCTACCTCAAGACGATATAGGAACAGAAAGGTGTTCCTCTCCTCTTGTCCTTGGTCAGCATAAGACCTATTCAAAAGCATATTTATCTAGGGTGGTTGCTTGGGTATTGAGGGGATACCATCAAAGCTGTTGTTGTTGATGTGTGTGTTTAGCCTTGTTTGTGAGCTGCTTTGAAAAATAGGATATTGTTATATTTCCGAAGAGAACAAACTTTATTAAGTGCCTGCAAATACTCTCAGGCTTCCAGTACAGATCTGATCTGGTGGGGTGGGGCGGGGGGGGGGAGGAATATCTTTAAACCGGCAATAACAAGATAAGATAAGAACCTTACTGAGTAGTAAAACATGGAACAGCACCACCTATTGATTGGTGGTGTTGCTCATTAAATCATTAAAACAGAAGCTATCTGAAAGAAAGAAAGAAATTGGCCAGTATTTTCTGCTTTGACTGGCAGTGGCTGTGCAAGGCCTAGTGACTTATATTCTTTTCATTCAGATGGAACACTAAAGCTAACGGCTGGATCACACATCATACAGAACCTTAGTTAAAGCTGGTCTCTGTGAGGCATTCTGAGTCTCGGGAGCACTCCCATCCAGAGGTGCACCTAGGTGATTTTTGTGTCTGGACCAGCCCTTCCGTGAGGCCTCCTTGCTGTGAGGCCCCACCCCCGTGAATCACCCCCCCCAGCGTGATGCCACCAAAACCTTGGGGGGGGGCTCCTGTGGTGAATCTATGGCGTTGTGTTGTTTTTTTAAATCAAAGCCACCATGTGGCCAAGTGGTGGCTGCCAGGGGGTGGGATTTTTTAGCCAAGCAGTCGACTTCCTCCTCCCCCCACCCCGTCGGCGGCAGGGGCGACTGCTGGGCACATCCTCTCAGCCCAGTGGCTGTAGTGAACTGAAAGACATGCCTGTGCAGTTCAGAGAAAGATTGGCACAAGCCTGTGATGCTAATCGCCCCCCAAGCAGCCACCCCTCAGCTGCACGGTGGCTTTGATTAAAAAAAACCCCCACAAAAAACACGTAGGTTCACCACAGCGGCAGGCGTGGGGTGGCTGTAGGAGGCCCCCCCCCCGGACATTTGGAGGGCCCCCCAGACCTTAGAGGCCATGGCCTAGGGCCCCAAGGTCCAGGGGTTAGTGCGCCTCTGCTCCAATCTCCATGTAAATGCTCACTTCTGCCCTAAATTAACTTCCACCCTGATCCACTATCAGTCAAGATGTCCAAACCCACTGAAATCAGTTTATTCTAGGCTACTTACTTTGAATAAATTGAGATCTCTTCCCAGGGCTTGAAGTACATTACAGATTTCTGCATATTTGAAGCAAGTATTCAATAAATACTTCGTTTATTCTAAACTAAGATCTGTGGGTTTGGACGTCATGACCAATCTTGGTTTACTTTAACCTAGAGCAGAAATGGATGCTCATGTGGGTAAAAGGATCTTGGGTAGCAGGGCTGGGAAATCAGGGTCTCTCTCAGCTTGAGAGAGCTGCTGCCAATCACACAATTCTGGGTTAGGACTAGTGATCAATTAGGCATTGTCATACACTGATTGGACCTGGTCATAGTAACAACCACTGTTTCACTCTAGCCGTTCTTATGACTTGGTACTGCAGAGGAAAATTGCTGCTTTGGGGTTGCGTTGATGGCAAGTTTTGTGTGCAAAAAGTGTGGCTCTTTACAAGCCATGTGAATTTAAATGAAGTTATTCTTTCTTTTGAAACATAAGTTTGGTCATAAGATTGTTTTAATTATTTTTAAAAAAATATCTCCTGCCTTACAGGACCAAGTCCTCTCAAGGTAGCTAACACTAGAATAAAATGAAATACAAAACTTAGCAAAACAGCAATACAAACAGAAACTCTGAGTTTCAGAGCTGCTACACCACCACCACCACAACTGAAAAAGCTCTCTCTCTGCTTCCCACCAGTTCATGGATGATTGTCTTTCATTTGTCTGTATGCTCTTTACTAGCAACATGGCTGAAGCTCTTGATCCAATTGAACCTTTGCTTTTGTTCTTCCATTTGCTGGGACCCATGTCACTATTGCTGCTGCAGCTTAACATGACTACTAATGGTAGCTGTTGGCACTCCAGTCTCTGATACCATGTTCCTTTATTAAGCTGCCAGTGCTCAGTATGGCCAGCTCCAAAGGATGACATCATCATCATCCTTTATTACAGTCACAGACCAGCATAAAATAACATGCTAAAGAGTACAAGTAAATGAAAGTGGTAATTGAAGGTGGTTACATATATGATGGTGCATATTAGCATTAAAAGGATTAATCATACTAAAAATGTATGTGCGTGATTACATGTTAAAAAATACGAGTACTAAAAAAGCTAAAAATACTAAAAATGAAAAAAAAAATACTATTACTATTATGTTTAAAAGCCATAAAAATGCATAGAAGATATTAAAAAGGGGACATAAAATAGAAAAGTTTAAAAAAAACATGCGGGGACATAAATAAAATAAAACTGAGAAAGCCAGAATAAAAATTATAATGAGCGATAAAACCAATAAAAAAGAAATAAAAAGGGAGGCATGAGCAATTACAGGGTCAAATCAGGGCTAAAAGGGCTCACAGCCCATCATCTGCTGACAGATGCCAATTGCAGCCACACAGTACCTGGCAATGCTATATGTAATGGCAGGCTTAAAGTCAGAGAGTAGCAGGGAACTATAGAATTGGCTCGGACGACCCCAGTACTTGCTTATTAATGGAAGGATGAGAGAGGCACGAATGCCTATATAGAATGAGCAGTATAGGAGGACGTGCTCAGTAGTTTCGATCTGCCCTGAGCTACAGGGGCATAGTCACTCTACAAATGGGATTCTTCTATAACAGCCTTCTAGCACTGCTGAGGGGAGGCCATGGCAGCGAGCCAAGGTGAATGCCCTTCTGTGGTTTGGTACCTCCAGTTGGGTGAGATATGCTGCTGGAGAGGCTGAATATCTAAGTCCATCACTGATATAAATTTTTGGGATGCTGCTGAGATCAGTTTGAAGCTCAGTGTCTGTAATGCGCTGCTTGATGGTTGCTTTTGCCTGATCGTAGCCCATGTTGAGCAAGTTCAGGGGGGAGAGGCCCAGAGTAGCTATTTTTGCCTCAATTCTCTGAGTCATTCTAGATTGGTATTTGTCTTGTAGGGTTAGGGGAACAAGACCAGTTGGGCGAGAGGATAGTTTGAGCCAGTAACAGAGAGTGGTCGCCTACACCCTAGCCTCAGTCTTTATCAGGCCTGTCTCTAGTTGCAGAGTGGCACTGGGGACACATCTCGGAATGAAAAACTACTCCCAAGTACTTAAAGTGTGCAACTTGCTCAATCTTGTGTCCCCTGATCCTCCAGGAGTGGATCTTGGGCCTCCTGGCAAAGGCCATGATTTTAGTTTTGTGATAGTTAATTTCAAGGCAGTTCTTCTTGAAGTGCAACATCAGGGCCCTCAGTGCTCTTCTAAGGCCAATGGGAGTCCATGAGAGGATGGCTGCATCATCCACATATAACAGTATGGCAGTGTGTCTCCCCGTGAGTTTTGGAGGGTGGAAATCAGGATTGCTGAGCTGGCCCACCACAGAATTAATGTAGAAGTTAAGTAGGAGTGGGGCCAGGATACATCCTTGTTTGATGCCCTTCTGAGTTAGAGCAGCCCTTGTGAGATGGCCTTGTGGACTACATCTCACCTTGAGTGAAGTGTCTATATGTAATGAATTAATGAGGTCCTCTCCTGGAGCCTTTCCCGGTCTTAGTTGGGTGACTAGACTGTGGTTCTCTGAGGTTGACACTGGAGCCCATGCTGGGGTATCCTCAATGGCACAAGAGGGGCTTCTGCAGACAATGGCAGGGTCTTTGTAAAAATCTTGTGTTTCTCCCAGATCCTTGGATGAATATCACAGTCCAAGTTATTTGGACCATAGCTGGGAGAGTTCTTTGTAAGATGCCAGAACATAACAGAGTCTTTGGATCTATCGGCCTGAATGAGTCCCATCCAGGCCTCTTTCATGGCCTCTTTTTTTTTTTTTTTTACAGGCCAGTAGAAGTTTATACTGTCTTTTCTGCTGAAGGAGATTCTGTGTGGTCCACAGTCCAGAGCTAGATTTATAGACTTGGTGAGATGTTCATTTTCAAGCGAGCCATTCAGAATGGAGAGGTTAAGTCTGGTGGTCATTTGACTCAAGCAGAGACCCGCATAATTTGAGCTTTGGTCCTTAGAGAGACAAATGAGAGGAAGCCCATCTGCCTTGGTGCTGGGTGGATAGGCCCTCAGTTGAGTGTATAACGTGTGGTCATCAGGACCCAACCTAGTGTTTAAGTCACCACCCATCACCACATATGCATTAGGAGTGGAGTGGAGGAGATCTGCTACTTATTTTCAAGTTCAGTCCACATGGATCTGACCTGTAACTTCCTACGTTGTAGAGGGAGATAGATATTTATTATTAGCGATGCAATTTGCATCATCTGAATTAGACCAGAACTGCCATCGCATATTGCTTGAGTGGTGGAAGCAATTTTGAAGATGCGCGTAGAGAGGTAGCAAGAAGCACACCCAGGCCGCCCTTGTATCTGCCATGGCCAGCCCCAGGTACAGCTCCAACTGTATAGGAGAGGAAGCCATAGAGTAATAAATCCCAGTTGTCCAGGATTCCTGAATCAGAATAATATCATGGCAAGTACGATAGACTCTGAAGGAGGGGTCAGAGACAGAGGAATTCTAGCCGGCCACATTGCAAATTCAACTTTATACTGGTCTACTGGATGTCATCGGATAGCAGGTGGAGCACTTTCAAGTTCTTGGACACGCTCTGTTGCTTCTGCCCCTTCGACTGACTGTCCTGGTAGTCTGCCCCTTCGACCGACTACCAGGCAGGATGGTAGGAGAGTCCAGCATGCTCCCAAACTCTGGTGGGCGATCTTGGGTATGCAGCTCAGTATCATCCGAGGAGGTTCTGGCCCTAAATCCTGTGTGATAATGTCTTCTGGGGCTTCCAAGATGGTCTGGGATCTCATGTCATGAAGGACAGCAGTAGGGACCTGGATAGACATTGGTACTTGGGGGTTGTCTAGCATGCCCGCAGTCTTCAGTTGGACATCACTGGATAAGGGCATGTCAGATCCCAGCTCTTGTACTTGGGTGATGCATCCCTTAAATCAGCAGAGAGATGATATGATGGCTCTGTAGGTGGTGGTAATACTAGGGAACTCTGTCCCTCACTCTCATTGGTTGCCAAGATGTTTGTAGGGATCGGGATTTCCATCCCTGAGGCCAACTCCTCTGTTTCTGGAGAAGTAATAGCAAGAAGGACCTGGTAGTTTCATAGCATAAGCAGCCTATCTGGGGTGAGGAGGGCAATGACCCTATCAAAGTGTGGGTCTGTGGGTAACAGCACTCCTGGCCGTATGTCAGTTGTTGCTGGGACCTCTGCCCTGAATATGCTAGGGTATTTGTTAGAGACAGGGAGGAGCCTGGGGGGTTGTTCTTGGTCAAAGTCACTTTCCAGGTCCATTTCAGACCCTGATTCAGCTGCTAAATCTTCTGCATTCACTTTTAAGAGTCTTTTAGGGGGTGATTTTAGTTTAACTTCCATTGATAGCTCCTGGTCAGTTTCAGAGTCTATGGCTGAGTAACCAGCTCTGTGTATTTTGGGGCTCAATCTCTTCAGGAGTGCATCAAGTTTGCTCTTTAGTTGTAGCAAATTGTCTTGTCTACAGGGTTGGAAATCAGCCAACTCTGTAGAGAGGGTTGGCTGTGACTTATCTTGGCTAGAAAACTTGTTTTGGATATGTGTCCTTGAATGAACATTCCAAGCCTCAGTTAGTGAGGCGCTGCCATGGCTCAGAGGGGGCAGTTTATTTTTAATGTAAGATTCAGGATTTTTGCTGCTGATGTTTATAAGGCCCTTAATTAATGATCTGGAGCCAAGATCTTTAAAAATACGATGCGAAGTGATGTTGAATTGTCTCAAGCGCTGGGCTGAATGTAATAGCAGTGTTTGTACCCTTGCTGACTTAAGAATGGCCTTTTAAAGTCCAGCTGTGTTGGCAAAAAGTGAAAATCTCTCTGAAGGGGAGATTTGTTGATTTAGGAGCTCCAAAAGGGAGGTGAGTATCTTTTTTTTTTGGTTAACCCATAAATATGTATCCTTTCCGGGAAAGTGGATAAGAATCTGATGGGTTTGCAAGATTGTTTGTAGCTTTTCCTTGCTAAATCCATCTGCCTTTGGATATACCCAGTGCAGTATGGCAGACTTCAAGGAAGAAGGGAGAGCTGACCGGGGGCTGACATCAACTGAGTTGTTAACTCCTTGCTGGGTCCTAGCTGAGAGTTGGGCAAACGCCTGTGTTAAAGTCTCTATTTGTCCCCCAATTTGCTTCAGGCACCCTAAAACTAAAATCAGGCGTTCTGCTGAGATAAGACAGGCATCGCTCAGCTGCTGGGTAACAAGGTCAGACTGGGAGTGAGGTGCTTGTCCATTTATAGAGCTTCAGACCCCTTGTCTTGAGGAATTTTCCTCCTCATCCCTCCGGTGAGACAATTTTAAGGTGAATTGTTTGCTATCTGTCTCCCAGGGAGTTGGCCTGTTGATGGGGGTTGGGGTTCCATGGTCAGGGCTGTGAATCTGTTCTTGATACTCACAGTAAATGAATCATCCAGCACTGCCTCATTTGGGGGGAGGAAGTTTTCAATCCTTAGCTGTTTCTTCTTCCTTGTTCTCCGCCCTCCTTCCTTGGTGGGGGGGGGGACTCTTCCTGCTGGGACTCTTAAGTAATCTTTTTCTCCTCCTGGATGGGGTCAGCCCCTTGGGTGGCACGCCTGTGGAGGGGGAATGTCCAAGTACAGGCAGGAGCTTGATAATTAGGCTGTTAGCCCGTCACCATTTTGCCCCGCCTCCCCCAAAGGGTGACCAGTTGGAGCAGATTGAGGGGACTGGAAGGTGGCAGAAGGCCCACTGAAGATTTGAACAAAACTATGGCATCATACGGTCTTTACTTTCCCCATAGCCTTAACCAAACCAGCAGCAAATGAGAGCTGTGCCTTGCCTTTGACCTATTATAGAACCATGGCAGTAGAAAGCAGCATGAAGTGATGAGTCCTCAGATGGATGAGGCTGGCAATTAGGCTGGAAGCAAGCAAGAAGGCACCTAAATGGGAAGGAATTGGCCTTGTGGAATGTGTGCCCTATAGTGTGTGACAATCCCCCCCCCCCAGCCCAATTGCTCCCAGTGTTCACCACTGGATCCCTTAAGTTGCAAGGGGGACGTTTCCCTTGAAGCTTCTAATATTTTAACTAATATTTAGTAATATTTTAACTAATATTTAGTAATGTTATAGCAAGATCACAGTGACAATGTTAAGAGTCTGTTGGCAAGCTTACAATCTAAATAATTAAGTTATAAACCTTGGGGCACCATTGGCTTCATGGGGCATGCCCCAGAGGGCACCTTTGTCCCAGGCTAATTTCATTCTCTGCAAAGTGTTTGCTGAGTTTCTGCACAGGGGTGAAGCTCAGTGTTCTTCCATGACTAGCTGCTTAGGAGAAGATGTGAAAGTGAGTGGAAAAGAGGACTGGGTAAGAAAAGGAAGGTGAACAGAGAAAGATTGGAGTGGGTGGGGGGAGCTACAGGCCCAGTTTGCTGCTGCTGCAAAAACTTCTGTAAGTTGTGAATCGAAGTGAAGAGAGAATTGGCCTCAAACATGCACTGAAGTTTGGGGTCAGGACTAAAGTGGAGAGCAAGTTCACACACAACTATTTGCAACCTCGGAAGTTTAATTTTAATTTTGCTATGGTTTTGGAGGGGTTTTTTTAAAAGCTATTTTTATTGTTCATTGTGTTGGGCCTTGAATTGGATTTAAGAGATCAACTTGTGCCAGTTCCAATACGAAATATTGTTGATTTTACCTTTTGTTTGATCAATTGCTTCAGATGAGACCACATATTTGTGTGTGTGTGTGTGTGTGTGTGTGTGTGTGTGTGTGTGTTCATTTCTATGAGGGGTTTTGTCATCTCTGATTGATAAATTTGTCATTTCTTAGTAACTATTGATAATCTTCCCCATATTCACAGATATCACATTTTTAGTTTCATGTGAGCCAAGATTTATCCACTTAGTAGCAATTTGACAAGCATTGTGAATTCCAGAATAAGACATTTAGAGTCTCTCTAAAATAGTATCTTATCTTATAGGTTTTTATTTCTATTGGGGCATGTTATTAGAATTCAGCACAGAAGTAATGACTGATATTTCACAGTAGGGGTATCTTTCTGGAGCTGCTTTCAAGCGACAGCACTGTGTTAGGGGAGACAATGATTCCCCCCACCCCATGAAACCACACAGAAGGGGAAAGCAAATCTGTTTTCCAACATTGTTGGGAGTGGAGCTTTTTGTATTACCTTTTAAAAATCTCCTTTGCCTTATTTTCATGCCGACAGTGTTGACCACTACTTATTCAATGGGAAATATTCAGCAAATATTTTCTGTGCAACACAGTTTGAGTATTCCAACAATGACATTTGCATTTTTCTTTTATAACTGTTTATTTTAAAGGTCTTGAGCCAAGGCAAATTCACACATTACTGCTGCAGCAAACAATGGTATGCCATCAATACTACAGGTGATATTCAATCTTTTCTTACAGAGGAGATTCCAAAACACTTCGGTTTGCAAAGGTGCACAGCACATTTCACTTCACATGGCTCTTCTTCTAGGGCCCAGTAAACTGTCACAAGGGATGCATGTGGCTTCCTTGCTATGTGTTAAACCAGATGGGATGATGGCAACTGTGTTCTTCATATGCCTCCATTGTTCACCTATACGAGGAAAGGGGTGATATTCCAATTTTAACACCGGAAGAGAGTAGAACCTTCCCCATTCTTATCCCTGGGCATGTTGTTGCTTTATGCTGCACATTTCTCTCAGCCCAGCTCACATCTGCCATCGAAGCCCAGCTGGAAACAAAGTGCCTGGAGTGATGACCCCAGGAAGGGAAAGTGAAGGAGTGAGTGGTCAGCTCCCCTCACCTCCATGTCCCTTACTGATGTAAACATTAGATGCTTTGTGCTTACTACTCTGTAATTGAATGGAGGAAGACACAGGAACAAGCAAATGTGGCTGCCACCAAAAACCATGTCTAGTTTGGTCTTCTATCTCGCTATTTTTAATATTAGAAAAAAACCTTTTTCAAATGTGTTTTCATGATGTGGCTGCTTTAAAAAAGAAAAAAGAAAAAAACCTACCCCACAGTGATTGGTAAAGCTGTGCCCATAATTTAAAAGGGTAACAATTTTGTCAGACCTTTGTGGCTTAGGACATATTTTTAGTACAATTATTTCTTGCTTCCTAGTAAAGAATTAATTTTATGCATATTAAGCATGTTTCTTCAACAATGTTTTTTCAACACATGGTCAAGCTTAGGGGCGGAAATACTGGAGGGAGAGCTGTCAAATTGCTGGTTCTGTTGGGTGCCGCTTGCTGCAAAATGGAATAAAAGGAGCTGACTGTGATACACCAATTGGGCAGCAACTTGAAAGAAAGTGTTCTAAATTGCAGAATTATAAAGTGGGATAATCCCTTAATTGCAGCAAGTTCCCCAACACACAAAAGGAATATCTGCCTGAGAAAATTGCCACCATTCCTGTGATCCCCTGTAACAGCTGGTTATAGAAATAGGTTTCTATTTAAGTGACTTTTGTAGTCATAAACTTAATATTTTGTCTACACACTGCTGTGATAGTCATAATTTTGTTGCTTTAATATGTCTGTTTTCCATACTTGTATATAGTGGAACTCATAAGTGTCTTGGTACAGTGTTGCTATGGTCTTAATCTTTTGATATTTCTAGTATGGATATTTACTTATTTTTAATTTTTGCTCTATTTTACTAATCTGGAATTCAGTTCTCTCCCAATTGACCTATATCTTGTGGTGGGCTAGAACATCTTCAAAAAAACACCCCTAAACAATAAAAAATGTATAATTTACACATGCGCGCGCGCACACACACACACACACACACACACACACACTCCACAGGTTAAAACTCAAAAACTATTTAGTAGCTGAATGGAAAGCTCATACAACTTCTTTACACTTTGCTTGAGAAACTTACCTTCACTATCGCTTCTCGGTCTTTTTGCTAAGATCAAATGTAGTATCATACCTTCACTAAATTTATTAAAATATTGGCTTGTGACTTTTGAAGCATGGCTAGAATTGTGAACTTTCATTTATCTCTGATTTGTTACATTTTGATTATCTTACTGTCGAAAAACAAGGTACACATGTTACTCCTGGTGACCACAGAGCCATGTGGTTTTCTTTGGTAGAATACAGGAGGGACTTACCATTGCCATTTCCCACACAGTATGAAATGATGCCTTTCAGCATCTTCCTATATTGCTGCTGCCCAATATAGATGTTTCCCACAGTCTGGGAGACATACCAGTGGAGATTCGAACCAGCAACCTCTTGCTCCCTAGGCATGTTACTTCCCTGCTGCTATTGAACAGCGTTCATCTCCTACCAGTGGACTTTGAAGAGGCAACTGGTGGGCCACTGTGTGAAACAGGTTGCTGGACTAGATGGGGCTTTGGTTTGATCCAGAAGGGCTCTTCTTATGTTCTTTAGTCATCCTGTTAATCCCAGATAGGAACATAGGAAGGTCCCATCTCTTTCAGCCCTATCTTGGAGAAGCCAGGGAGGGAACTTGGAACCTTCTGCTCTTCCCAGAGCAGTTCCATTCCCTAAGGGGAATATCTTACAGTGCTTACACATCAAGTCTCCCATTAATATGGAACCAGAGCAGACCCTGCTTAGCTAAGGGGACACATCATGCTTGCTACCACAAGACCATGTGGAAACTCACTGTGGTTATTCGCTGATGAGGAAAACACACTCTGTACATGGCCAGAGCCACTCCCTTTATCCACACATCTTTAGGGATGTGGAGAAACCACCTGAGAAAATTCTCTGAAAGTTCTTCTTGGGAAAAACCCTGAAATACTCTTCACATTTCTTTGCAGAAAAATTTCCATTGCGGCCCTTCTGGAGATGGAAGGAGACTAAATCTGCTTTGATTTCTGGTTAAGTCCTGCTTCCCTCATTCAAGAAGCCCAGGTGCTTGGGATGCGGCTGCCTCTGGGATGCAGCTGGAAGAGAGGGGCTGGGAGGAAGAGGATTCTGGGAGCAGGCCGACTAAGGCTTCCTGCGAACAATGTCCCTGAAGCTGTGAACAAGGGTTTTCACCACCCTGGACTGTATTTCTTGGCCAGCTGTGTAAATCTACTGGGCCCAGATATTAATGGCTTCCCCTCTGATTTACAGTCTGATAGGTTTCCTGTTGCAGGCGGCCAGCAGCAGGACATGGGAATCTTAGAGAAGAGATGGAAGGTGGATAGGGAGAGAACTGGAGGGCCCTGTGAGACCCAGGAATGGTGGGAAGGAAGAGCGGGAGGAATTGCCACTGGAGTCAGAAGAACATGGGATGCTGTCTTATACTGAGTCAGACCATTGATCCATCCAGTCCAGTACCGTCGTCCACACCGACTGGCAGCCGCTTCTCCAAGGTATTCATGATGATGAATACCTTCAATATAAGAGGCATTTAATATTCATATAATTACCACCAGCATTTATAAAATGTCTGAATTGAAACTAGACACCCACTTTACCCTCCAGCCAAACTACCACCATCTATCTGTATGTGTGTTCTCACTTTCCCAAATGTACTGGTCTTTAAATCCCAGCTACTTTCCAAACAGTGGTGACTGAGATGCATATGTGTGCAGAAACTGGCCAGCTCAGTGGTCAGAAGAAGATTTGTTGCTTCTTTCCTGTTCTGTCCTTGCTAGGTGGTACTGCATTCCTCTACATGCACAGATAGGAGATGAGAGGTTGTGAGGTGTGTCATGACCAAGATAAAAGAGAATGACACCTGCTTTCAGACTGTCACTGGCCTGACTCACCAATGTCTTGAAATACTACCACCACAAATATTTATACACCATTTTCCAGCAAAGATGTCAAAACAGTTGTGTGAGAATGTAGCTGACATCAGCGATGGAATGGTGGTAAGATCTCCTTCTCCTTCTCCTTCTCCTTCTCCTTCTCCTTCTTTGGCGTAAGCAAGGTTGGAGTGGGCCTGGAGATGAGATTTTAAAATGGGCCCCTCACTGCTGATTAACAAAGGAGACTTTCAACTATGCAATGCGATCCTATGTATGTTTTCTCATAAATCCTAACAAATTCAGTACAGTTTGCTTCCAGGTAAGTGTGTAGAGAATTGCAGCAAATCTAATTTAGCTGGAAGTGCATTTTACTGAAACCTAAAGGACTTTGTAATTTTTTGTCACGAAACAAGCCACTTACAGGACTTTTTGATTTTTTTTAATTTAAAAAATATTAAAAACTAACAATTTGTCCAATCTACTTCAATTTAAATATACATATTCCTCCCTCATATCTCTGCTCAAAACCAAAGCCCCATGCGCTATCATTCCAGGTGATCTAAAGGCTGGGGCTGAAATGAAGTTGTTGTTTTTTTATGAAGGCAAAGGGCAGATTCTTCCATATCGGGGTGGAAATACTTTTTTAAAAATAGTTTTTTTAAATTTAAAAAAATTTAAAACCAGCAAATTCCTCAATCTCGAAATTAAGTATTCAGAGTCATTTCAATCTGCCCTACATCCCCCCCCCACCTTATATTAAAGCTCTATGGCAAGCAATCCCTAAATATCCAGGGTGTGTGTGGGGGGGGTGATAACCACAAAAAGGAAATCACATCCAACCTCCATTACTAAGCCTGAGGAGTCAAAAGCTGGGCAGAGCTGTGGTGGGCAAGGGCAGCCAGCGCTGGCCACCCTGCCTGCCTGCCTTCCTTGCTGCCTGCCTGCATGCCTGCACTCGAGTTCAGGCTTCAGAGAGGCCTGCACGGAGGCATGGAGGGCAAGGGGGACTGGCTAAGGGGCCTTGGAGGGGCCCTCCAGGCCCTGTGGGCCTAGAGACATTTGTCTCCCTTGCCCAATGAAACTTATGCCCTTCTTCTTCTTCTTCTTCTTCTTCTTCTTCTTCTTCTTCTTCTTCTTCTTCTTCATATTATTAATATTTTCCATAGTAACATAATATACAAAATGTTTTTGAAATTGTGTACAACTGTACATGATAATTCAGTCTATAAACAATCAAATAAAAAAATGATAAAGCAGTAAAGGAGAAAGAATACAACAGACCAAAATAGACAATCTCACTCCCAATAATAGGGCTGACAGAAAAGAGTGCTCTTGAATATTCTCCTAAAAATGGATATCACAGGGTCCAGGAGGGCCTCCTGGGAGAGGGCATTTCACAATCTGGGTGTGTCCACTGAGAAGGCTCAACTTGCCATCAACCTTGTTTCAGCCAGTGGGGGAACCCAGAGTGGTGCCTCTGGGTGGCCTCAACAGGTGCAGACGAATAGCCCTGATGGATCAGTCTCAAGGCCCATCTAGTCCAGCATCCTGTTTCCCACAGTGGCCCACCACATGCCTCTGAGAAGCCCACAGGCAAAAGGTGAGGGCATACCCTTTCTCCTCCTTGCTCCCCTGCAACTGTTATTTAGAGGCATCTTGCATCTGAGGCTGGAGGTGGCCTATAACCCTCAGATTAGTAGCTATTGATAGATCTGTCTTCCATGAATTGGTCTAAGCCCCTTTTAAAGCCATCCAAACTAGTGGCCATCACCACTTCCCATGGCAGAGAATTCCATAGATGAATTGTGTGCTGTTTGAAAAAGTACTTCCTTTTGTTGGTCCTAAACTTGCTAGCCTTCAGTTTCATGAGATGACCCTTGGTTCTAGTGTTGTGAAAGAAGGAGAACAATTTCTCTCTGTTCACTCTCTCTATTCACTGCACAGTTTTATACACCTCAACCTCGTCTCCCTGTAGTTGCCTCTTTTCCAATCTAAAAAGCCCAGATACTGTAGCCTGGCCTCATTAGGAAGGTGCTCCAAACCCTTGATCATTCCAATTCTCCTTTTCTGCAACTTTTCCTGTTCTACAATGTTCTCCTTAAGGTATGGTGGGCAAAACTGTATACAGTACTCCAAATGTGGCTGCACCATAAATTTGTATAAGGGCATTATAATATTAGCTTTTTAATTTTCAATCCTCTTCCTAATCCCTAGCATGGAATTTGCCTTTTTCACTGCTGCACACTGAGTCAACATTTTTAATGAGCTATCCATCACAACCCACTCTCCTGGTCAGTTACTGACACTTCATACTCCATCAGTGTGTATGTGAAGTTGGGGGTTTTCACCCCAATATTCATCACTTTACACTTGTGTAAAGTCACTATACATCACTATACATTGAACTGCATTTGCCATTTTATTTATTATTATTTATTTATTTAAAATATTTCTGTACTGCCCAAAACATGCGTGTCTGGGTGGTTTACAATGAAAATCATTTATTTAGTTATTTATTTTTATTATTATTATTATTATTATTATTATTATTATTATTATTAACAACAACAACAACCATAAAATTGAAGAAGTTGAAGAAAATGAAGATGTAAAAATATTATGGGACTTCCAACTACAAACAGACAAACATCTGCCACACAATAGACCAGATATAACTGTAGTCGAGAAGAAGAAAAACAAGTTAAAAATAATCAACATAGCAAAACCAGGGGATAGCAGAATAGAAGAAAAAGAAATAGAAAAAATCACAAAATACAAAGATGTACAAATTGAAATTGAAAGGCTGTGGCAGAAAAAGACCAAAATAATCCCAGTGGTAATTGGCACCCTGGGTGCAGTTCCAAAAGACGTTGAAGAGCACCTCAACACCATAGGTGCCACAGAAATCACCATCAGCCAATTAAAAAAAGCAGCTTTACTGGGAACAGCCTATATTCTGCGACGATATCTCTAACAACAGCAACAACATTGACAATAAAATTCTGGCATCCCAGGTCCTTGGGAAGGACTCGATGTCTGGATAAAACAAACCAGTCAATAACACCTGTCTGACTGTGTAAAATAATAATAATAATATAATAATAATTCAATTTCTATACCGCCCTTCCAAAAATGGCTCAGGGCGGTTTACAAAGAGAAATAACAAATAAGATGGCTCCCTGTCCCCAAAGGGCTCACATTCTAAAAAGAAACATAAGACACACACCAGCAACAGTCACTGGAAGTACTGTGCTGGGGGTGGATAGGGCCAGTTACTCTCCCCCTGCTAAATAAAGAGAATCACCATGTTAAAAGGTGCCTCTTTGCCCATATACCTGGGAGTAAGCCCTATTGAGCATAGTGGGATGAGTAAGCCTTCTGTGGTCATGCTGCATGTGACTACTTTGAACCATGCAGTACTGAGCATTTATATAATGGCTTATAAACCTACATGTATGTTACCTAAGCAATACTTCAAACAATTCCATAAGGTTAGGTCAGCAGTATTGTAATGGGAACTGAATCTGAAAGACAGTAGTTTGCCTAAGGTAACCTAGTAAGGTAATGGATGAAGCAAGATCTGAAATGTGAATTTTCTAGTTTGCAGTCTAGTCTCTTAGCCACTACCCTAACTTCAAAGATAAATTAAGGTTTAGTTTTCCTGGGATCTCATGGCTGCTTAGATTAGCATAATTCTAATTAAATATGCCACTTTACAACTTTCACTCAACTACAGGATTGACTACAGATCAGGAATCCCATGAATAACAAGAGCAGACAGTACAGCCTGAGTTTTAGGGAAAGTTCATAGCTCTGCTTTTAAAATCCTTTATTAGAACAAGCCAAGCTGCACCTGTTCAAACCTTTTAGAGTTCAATAGTTTGAAATGTAAACAGTTGATTCTGGAGTGCATTATATGACAGTTATTGTTCAACATGGCACCTCATTGATGGTAGTCTTTAATTACGCCCATGCTGTCAACCTCTGCAGTCCTTTGTTATAGATCAGATACAAAGTCTGAGGTTTTCAAAGCTGTAAAGATGAAAGAGTAAACATATTCAAACAGTTCATTCAAGTATGCTTAAGGAAAAAATGGTTTCACTAGAGTATATGAGGAAGCGAATGATAACCTGAAAGCACTTTCTTCTTTTGAGTACAATGACAGCCCTTCAATTCTATCAGAGATTGCTCTTTATTTAAAATGGAAAAGTGCCAGTAAAGAAGGACGATCAAGTAGTTTATTAGATAATGATAAACAAGCAGATCTCCAGTATTGCTTTCCCCCAATTTAATACTCGCACAAATGCAAAAGTTTTAATAGATCACTGTGCTTTTAGTAGGTTTGAATTGCATGGGAACTAAAGACCAAAAAAAAAATGGCAGCATCTTGTGGTACTGTAAATAATTAACAATTGATTATGGCTTGGACTAGAGCCCACTTTGTCAGACATAAGTGTATATGTGTGTGTAGGTGTGGAATGTTTCTAATCTATATAGCTTTAAAAAAATTAACAGTGGAGCCAGAAGACTATGAGATTCAAGAAGTAGGTCTGTGATATCTGTCATGCAGAACCCAAATACATGTAAGATAAGAATAGTGTGACCCATTTACAGCAGTAGTAACATAAAAAAGAGGTGCTTACCTCATTTTTTCCTCATTGTAGGCAAATGAATGTGCTGCTTTGAATTTTCCATCTGTTCCCCTGATGCGGACAGGGGAAACGGTCCCCATCTTTTACCATTTATGTCACAAGAGAGTGCTAACTCTGTCTCCTCTTGTCATGTTTCTTAAATTTTAAGGTGTTTGGGAGAAGACCTGCAAAATAAATTATTAAGTCCTTCATGTTTGCTGCTTCTTTTGCCTGGCTGAGCTCCAAGCTTATGTTTATTATATTTGTTTCCATGTGCATTGCTTAGTTATTTTTGATACTGGAGAACAAGGAAGTGCCTTACCTCGATAATCTCTCCAAGATTATTGTGATCTCAAAACCATGTTCCAAAAAAAATGACAAAAAAATGATACTCTGAGGCCACATATGGTTGAGATTCATCCCACCCCAGCAAAAACCACAAAATGGCATTACATATTAAAAGTTTGTTAATTCCAGATATACCTGATATAATTGACCACATACTATTCTTTATGCTGGCGAAGATTTGTCTGTTTTATCTGACTGATGATATACCATACTAACAAGTAGAGCCAGGGAAGCTATAAGAAGCAAGAAGACTTCCTTCAGAAAATGGAAGTCCTGCCCAAACGAAAAGAACAGGAAGGAACATAAACTAAATGCAAGGAGACAATAAGGCATGCAAAGAGAGAGTTTGAGAAGCATATAGCTCTGAGTGTCAAGGGGAACAACAAAAACTTGTTTAAATATATCAGAAGTAGAAAACCTGCCAGGGGAGGTGGTTGGAGCCCTAGATGATGAGGGTGTAAAAGGCAATATTAAGGAGGATAAGGAGATTGCAGAGAAGCTGAATGAGTTCTTTGCATCTGTCTTCACGGCAGAGGATACTGAGCATATACCTTCTCCAGAATAGAGTTTTTCAGGTTTAGTGGCTGAAGAACTGGGCGAATTTGAGGTAACAAGGGAACATGTTCTAAACTGTCTTGAAAAGCTAAAAATTAACAAATCGCCAGGGCCAGATGGCATCCAGCCAAGGGTTCTGAAGGAACGCAAATGTGAAATTGCCAATCTCCTAGCTAAAATATATAACTTGTCCCTACAATCAGATTCTGTATCAGAGGACTGGAAAGTAGCCAAGGTGACTCCAATTTTCAAGAAGGGATCCAGGGGGGATCTGAGAAATTACAGGCCGGTCAGCTTAACTTCGGTGCCAGGTAAATTGATGGAAAGCATACTTAAGGACAAAATTGTTAAGCATATAGAAGAAAAGGCCTTGTTGAAGGAGAACCAGCATGGCTTCTGCAAGGGAAAGTCTTGCCTCACTAACATTTTGGAGTTATCCATAGGTGCGTGGATAAAGGTGATCTGGTTGACATAGTTTACTTGGATTTCCAAAGAGCTTTTGATAAAGTTCCCCAACAAAGGTTCTTGAGTAAACTTAGAAGTCATGGAATTACAGGGAACTTGTGTTTTGGGTGGTAATAAAAATATGTTAGTTAAATAAATAAATAGGGACAGGTTCATGTGTGGATCGGTAACTGGTTGAAGGAAACAGAGTAGGAATAAATGGACAATTTTCACAATGGAGGTAGGTAGGAAGTGGGGTCCTCAGGGATCGATACTGGGACCAGTGCTCTTTATCTTATTCATAAATGAACTAGAAGTTGGGGTGAGCAGCAAAGCAGCCAGATTTGCAGATGACACTAAACTACTTAGGGTAGTGAAATCCACAACAGATTGTGAGGAACTCCAAAAAGGTCTCTCCAAACTAGGGAACTGGGTGACAAAATGGCGAATGCGGTTCAATGTAAGCAAGTGTAAAGTGATGCACATTGGGGCAAAAAACACCAACTTCACATATATGCTGATGGGATCTGAGCTGTTGGTGACTGATCAGGAGAGAGATCTTGGGGTCGCAGTGGACAGCTAATTGAAAGTGTCAACTCTGTGCGTGGCAGCTGTGAGAAAGGCAAATTCCTTGCTAGGAGTCATTTGGAAAGGGATTGAAAATAAAAAATGCTGATATTATCAAGCCCTTATACAAATCTATGGTGTGACCATATCTGGAGTACTGTGTACAGCTTTGGCCACCATATCTTAAGAAAGATATTGTAGGACTGTAAAAGGTACACAAGAAGGCAACCAAAATGATCAGGCGCCTGGAGTACCTCCCTTATTAGACTAGGCTACAGCATCTGGGGCTCTTTACTCTGAAAAAAGGTGACTAAGGGGAGACATGATTGAAGTGTATAAAATTATGCATAGGGTGGAAGGAGATAAATTTTTCTTCCTCTCTCACAACACTAGAACCAGGGGTCCCTCCATTAAACTGAAGGTGGGGGAATTTAGGACCGACAAGAGGAAGTGCTTTTTCATGCAGTGCATAATTAATCTATGGAATTCTTTGCCAGCTTGGATGGCTTTAAAAGGGGCTTAGACAAATTCACCGAGGACCGGTCAATCAATGGCTACTAATCTGTACGGATGTGCACAAAACTGGTTTGCCTGGTTCAGTTTCAGATTTGAACCAGCTTTCAACTGGGGTGGGCAGGTTCGGTTTTGGTTTTGCTCGAACCCCCCTTTGGTTCTGTTCAAATTCAAACCCAGTTCGAACCGGTTGTAAAAGGTTCTACATAGGGTATAATGGGGACTTGAACCGGCCCATTATACTCTATGTAGAGCACCTAGGGGCACAAAATTGGGTGGGTGGTAGGCACCCAGTGGTGCCTACCACCCACCAAACCCCAAGGCAATCAGAGACTCTTGAGATTATTGGTGAATTTTTGAAGTTTTTCCAGTTTTTTATTCCTCCCATAGGGAATAATGGGGATTTGAGGATGCCCCATCCCAGGGCACCCCAAATTGGGTCTGGGGGCACAGAAGGGCTGGCCTCAACTCCCCCCAGGCACCTCCAATTTGATAGGAGTTATTGTTGTTTAATCAGGAGTTTTAAAAGAATTAGTTTTGGGCTCCATAGGAAAGCATGAGATGGAGTCTTCCATTGAAATAACACAATGTCCTTTCACCTACTGACCTTAATTGCTTTAGTCAGTAGGTGAAAGGACACTGTATTATTCTGAATGGAAGACTCTTATCTAATTAAAAATTCCTGATTAAACAACAATAACTTCTATCAAATTGGGGGTGCCTGGGGGGAGTTGAGGCCAGCCCTGCCGTGCCCCCAGATGGATGGGGCATCCTCAAATTATTATACCTTTCAGCAACTTCCTATATTGCTGCTGCCCGATATAGATACCAGTTGTTATTCAAGCATTTCCCTGCTGCACCACTTAAGGTACATTTCCTTTAAAGGCCATGTTGAAGATAGATCATCCTGGAGAGAATCTATCTATGTGGCTGCTAAGAGTTGTCACCGACTTGACGGCGCTGCTTCTTCTTCTTCTTCTTCTTCTTCTTCTTCTTCTTCTTCTTCTTCTTCTTCTTCTTCTTCACCACATTTCCTTAAATATTTTTGAAAATTGCAAATTTATATTTAAATCATGAATGTAATTAATTGCTTAATTAAGAATCCAGAGTACTCTTGTGCTGTCTTCTCTCCTCTCTGAATTGTCTGGTTGTGTGATCAAAATATGTGCCTAAGGGTCTTGTTACCTTCAGGGACATGTTTTGATGATGTACAGTGGGCTTGAGAGAGAAGGTTTGTAAAATTTGCCCCTTCCTCCACAAGTAACAGTGCAGAGGTATTCCAGAACTTACACTGCTGAATAAGCGCAATGCTAATTTGTATGTCAGCCAATGGCATTTTAGAAGTGGATTAATTTCCACTGGAAATATTAAGTATAGGGGAGGGAATCTGGAAAAATTGCCATTTGGAAAATTGCCCATACTACATGTCTGCTCCTAATATTGGAATTCTGTGATGGCATAGTCCTCATATGTTAAGATTGTGAGTCAGGAAGATTAGGGAGTGCCAGATTGGCTCTTGTGAATATTTTTCCTGTGAATCTTTCTGACTTTCCTTTCTTTGAGAGGCTGTGGCAGTAAATAGTTCATTGAAGCAACTGGGAAGTTGTATTATGGGTTGCAAACAAGATTTCATCTCAGATAACAAGCTGGAAATAATCAAATGGCAGTATTTGGAAGGGGCAGTTCATAACCCTTGGTCTGTCAGAATTCTGCCTCCTATTCACTGGAAGGAGAAGATGAGCTTGTGCTAGAAATACTCATCAGGAAGATTTGTAGAAATTAAAAATCAAAGCATAGAACTCATCTTTACTTTTTTTCCTGCGTGAACCTCACTTCATGGTGGGGTGGCTTGATTAAACTAATTATTTATTTCAAACATTTTTAATTACCTTGATGAAAATTCTCAAGAAGCTCAGTATGTCTGAAATACTTTCAGGTTTTAACATACATTAACCCTGATGGTCATAACTATGTAAACAGCACTTGAAATCATGAAATCTTGTAAATGATTAAACCTCTGCTCTTAATGAGAATATCTGTAAATTAAGCAGTGCCTGTAAATCATGAAGGAAGGCCAAACAGCTCTTTATCTTCAGTGCAATACAGAATGTGTCAGGATATTTTCTTTGGTCAGCTCTTTTTCCTTCTCTCCCCTGCCCCCCACCCCCGCTTTTTTCATTTTTATAAAGCAATAAAGTCGAAAGTGACAGCAGGATCAGCTTAAAGCAACAAACATATTGGCTTTGATTTTTGTATGTGATACCGCAGATGCAACTTCCATTTCACATTACTGTCAACAGAAATCACATTAGTACAGGAATAGGCAGTCCTTGCTTAGGGAATTTCCTGCTCTCTGATATTCAGGGATGCTGTGTGTGAGGGAGGATGCCCTTCTCATGCAAAGGGTCACTTTGCTACTGAGTTCTCTTTATTTTTAGTAATAGCATCCAGTACAATTGAAAAGTGGGGTGAAGGTGAGGGTAGGACACTTCTCAAGAAGAGGGCCAGGGAGAAACAACAAGCAGATGTTCTCTGATGATAGCTATTGAAGAGCGAGGATTTGGCTGTGAGATCTGTAGGCAGCACTTGTTGCAAGCCTTTAACTCGAGCCAGTAGTGCTGTCTTTTTGCCCCCAGAGTAGCGGCGTACCTGCTGTTGCGATCAAGCCACTTGCCAACAGTGGCATCTGCTCAGTGTAGACATCAAGAATTTGAATGTCAATATCTTTGCCTTGAAATGAATGGAAAAGTATTTGTCACTCAGCGGCAATCATTCTTCAAATAAAAGGTTAGCCAGACAGAGCCCTTAATCAAAGAGTCTGTCTTTGCTGTCAGCCATGCCTTTTAAATAGCAATGATGAAGGCTGGCTGTCAGCGCATGACTTGATGAGTTAGGTGATTGATCTGCATAAATCATTTTCTTTTAACATTGTCAGTGAAGAGTAAATTAGTGGGATTCTTGTCGGGGAGGTTATTAACCATATTGAAATTAATATACAATATTTTAGGTGTATCCTGAATTCACACAGTTGCCGTTAAGAATGTGAAAATTACATAGGATCTTAGCATATATTGTTCTGCTAATGAAGTCTCTTTTTTATTGTTGTTACTATTACCATTATGCATGTGAAATTCAAATGATGAACATATAATGTGTTTTTACGAGCTGCAGAAGAAATGAAGTTTAGAGGAATTAGACACTGGCGATATAATTTAACTTAATCAACAGAAGCTTATGACAAACGTCAAGCGTATGTTTTAATAATGTGATTGCATGCTGATATAATAGATGCATATTTCTAGGTTTAAAAGCAAACCACATGCACCCCGAAATCATTAAATCTTACATATTGAAAGCCCTGTTTATTAGAGCAATGGCTTTGTCACTCGTTAAGCCATTGTCTACTTTGTGTTTAGATTACATTCCATCCTCTAATGACTACTTTATTCAGATTGTCTCCATCATACCTGACCTCTCTTTTAGAAGCACTTATTGGAGAGAGATTTTTTAAATTGTAGAAGAGCTTTTAATGTCCCTTTTGGGGTTTGAAATCTTTGTAAACACTTGCACTGCATGCTGAGGCACACATGGGTTTCCCAATCCCATGTTTGCCATATCATAGTAGTGCAGAGAGGGACATAGACAGGGAGAAGAAGGGTGTTTAATCCTTCCCTGAACCACTGATTCTCCCCTGCAAATGCCTCCCTAGTTGTCAACTGGTCTAAATGGCCCTCAAGACCCCTCCAAATCTATGATTCTGTTATTTTAACCCCTTTCTCCCAGCCAGGCTCCAATAAGCCAAACTGGGGAAAAGACAGTCTAGAGGGAAGTTGGTGAGTATGCAAAGGCTAAGCACCATCATCTGCCTAATTATTCTTTTCTATAATGCGTCCATTCATGTTACTTTGGCAAATGCAAGTTTAGTAATGCATGTTTGCCAAGACAACATGCCGTTCTGTCTGTAACAGTGCCAGTATAAAGCTTGAGCCTAAGAATCACAATGCCAACCAGCGTTCTTAGGGTAGGATTTCTGGCCCATTGTAATGTCACAAAATGCGACACTATGCAAAGCTATTATGCATCTTTCATATATGTGCTAATTTCTTCAGGTAGCTGTGAATATCCAGTTGATATTTCTACTATGAAGCATGTAGACCTCCAGACACGTGTATACATCTGTATCTGCGCACACACATACCCCTAAACCACACATACACACCCTTCCATGGGGAAGACATGCGGCTGTGAGAAGTACAATTTAGTCAATATGTGATTTGTAGTGGTTATACTTTTGTGGAAGAATTTGGTAAAGTGAACTTGGCGACTTAATTATTACACTTATTCCACATCCCTGCTGAACTTTGTAATATGTCCTTGTTTTCCTTATTTTCTGTGTTCACATTCTGAGGACACAGATCACGTGACTTCCAAAGGGAAATGCATGCACCCGCTCTCACACCCACTCTCACGCACACACTTCTGCTGTTAGCTACAGATTGGAGCTAGTGCACACCACTTGCAAAAGGCAGCATAGTTAATAAATAAATAGCATAGTGGAAGACACTTTAAGGAAACTTAACAATCCTAGCATGGCAAGTTATTTCAAGAGACTGCCCCCAGATTCTTGACCTGAACTTTATATACTACAGTATGCTAATACCCCAATTGATTCTACATGCCGAGTGACTGTTGTTGAATGTAATTAAATAGATTTAGCTATGAATGCCAAAGGCACAAATCTTTTTGCTTGGGAAAAAATGGGTCTGTTTGACGTCTGTTGATAATGCTGTTATAGTTACTATGAAGTATAAAGAAGGAATGCTCTTATACTCTTAAAAATATACTACTGTTTTACACTTTAATCTTAAATAGTTTGATTTCTTTTTGGCACCAGGTCAAGACCTTTTTATTTGTCCAGACCTTTTAGTTTTAATGCTGTTCTAATACTGGAGTTCTGCCTGTTTTGCTGTTTGTTCAGTTACGATTTTACTGGTTTTTATTACTTCGTTGGTGTATATTTTATAAGTTCTTCTGGGAATCATTTGTATTGAAGAGTTAGGCTATCAAGTGCCTCAAATATATCCAAGAGTGAGCTATGTATGCTTGCTGGGAATCTTTGCCTCCTTTACTGAAATCTGAAATGGTGTCCCTGATCAATTCCTTAATAGAAGATGAATTATCAAGCTTATAAGCATAATATGTTTTTTTTTTAAATTTCCCCAGCCTTCATTTTTATTGGACAAATAGCCTTTGCCTGCTCTTTTGATAGAAGCAAACACATATTAAAAATAATTTCATGAACTTCATAAAAACATTAAAATAATTTCATGAACTATAATTAGCTGAAGCATTAACATTTTTTATAAAATTCACATCCTATTTAAAGTAACCGTGTATTTTAATCATAAAATATAAGGTAGATTTAACATAAAATCTGTTGAAATTAGATTTAAAGGAAACTAGCCAGATAAAGTTTGCTGTATATTTAAAATAAAATTGATTTTCCATCCCACTTAACTTTTAAGTGTATTAATTAATAAATCTGTGTTTATTCCCCCCCACAAAAGCTGGGGCTTGTTAGTACTAGCCAACACACAAGATCATGCCTTGCAGATATAAATGGAACTGTACAGATGTGCAGTTAAGTATTTATTAAAAGCATGCAAATAATGCATTCCCAAAGGAAAATGCTGTTGCTTTTTCAGTTCTTGAAACTGCTGTTCATTTCATTTGGTAACTTTGGCAAATACATGGCTTTGCATCAACAGAAAGCAAAAGAGTTTAGTGAGACACACAAACATTCTTGTCCATAATGTTCAATACTGTATTGATTATGAAAATTACAACACATCTTTTATCATATTGCATTGAAAGTGAATTTTGTGTCAGTATCTCCTAGGTTTCTTGCTGTTTAATTTCTTTTCACTTTACCAGTCTACTCTTGCTGATAAGTGGTTCAGGAAGTTACATCCCACCTTGTAATTTAGGCACATGTATGCTGGTGGTGTTATGCCTATGCACCTTATTGCATTACCCTCTGGGAACTATAAGCAACAGCCATGGTTAAGCTGCTGGGAAATTCAGTTGCCCCTCACAAAAACCAAAAGCACCTGAGAACAAGGGATGATTCTGGATATGGATAGAGATCGCACTACATTTTAAGTTTGCAAGAAATCATAGAGAGAATTGACCCAAATAGATATACATCACACAAAAGAATGCTTGCTTGGTTGGATTGCTCATGCAGTTCACCAGTGAGAGTTTCATAGAGAGATATAGGTTATCATTAAAAAGAAACCCATATGAACAAGGATTTAACATTTTAAAACTTCTGCATGTGTGCCTACAAAGCAGCTAGTTTTCAAGTTCATTCAACAGCAATCAACAAGAGTTCCACCAAGTGTAAAGGGCTGGCATGAAGAAACTTATGTGCATGTGCCTGCTAGTCATCTGCTTTGGTTGTCTGAACTGTTGAGTGTTGACTGTGCATGTGCAGAATCTAATTTTACATTTTACAATTGATTGTTTTTATTGTTAAAAAAGAGAGAGAGAGAGAATTTGCATCTCCAAAAAGTAATAATACATCTGAGCATTTTTGGACAACATTGTTTGCAAAGAGTCCTGAGCCATTTTTGGAAGGGTGGTATGTAAATACATACATACATACATAAGCGCTGTTATGCATAGTCTTTATGTGTAAGCTCTGAAAAAGTGAAAATATTGATTGCCAGTAGTTGAAGAAATGGCTGAGAAGGATCTGAAGCCAGGCAGAAATGGCAGAGCTAACAGAATTCCACCTGAGATGGAAAACATTGTACTGAATTGTTGGAGGTTTTGCTGTTGGCCTTTATTGACTTAAGAACCCAAGATATTACTTGCATATCAAGGCAATTCAAAACTTTATAATTGTTGTAAACATACTGGTGTCGAAATTTCTTATAATAATACAGACTGTGTTGTTTTGTGCAGTAGTCTTAGGATTAGACTGTTAGGTCCAATTTAAGCATAGGAGTGAGTGTGAGAAAAAATTGTGTGGTATTCCGCATAATTGGTGTCTTGTTTAGACCAAGTCGCCTCTCCTTATAAATGCAGTGTTAACATGATAGGATCCATAATTTCGATGGGCACTGTGATGGAATGCTAAGACTATCTTCATAGTAGCTGAAGGCACAGTTTAAACCATTAACATGTAGTATGAAACACTGAATGGGTAGATTTTCCTTAGTGTCCAGCATCATGTTTTAAATCGGACCTGAATGCCTTTGTCCAAAAATTATCCAAATTGCATTTGGTGTATCAGAGCTATCTGAAAGTATTGTTTGCCTTTTTCTGGGAGAACCTTTGTTCCTTAAAAGTGTTTGTCTTAGCTCTAAATGTCCCACATGCAGGAGAATTGGAATTTGGAACGAATGACATGCTCAAACAGATACTTGATTGGGACATAACAGTCATATTTTACACTGCATAGATCAATCATTGTCTTTCAGTTCCTGTCTTGTCTGGCATCTGCTGATCCGTGCTTTAATTCTGTCAGGTCAGAGATATACAGGCCTTTGTGGCATGCTTGTACCTCATGTCATGTCCCAGTGTTGTTGTACATCTTGTTTCAGAGATATTTTGCTGTAATGTTCTGTGACCTTTTTCATTGAGTGCGGCAGTTGGAGAGCCACTCGGTAAGGGAAAATTGAGCTGTTTTATTCCTCCCCAAGGAGCCTCGCGTTTCCTTTCCACCATTCATTTGAAAGCTATCATTTTCTTGATTTTATAGCTGAAAACCACCATTGATTCGTTGGATGTTAGATCTAAGAGTCCTCTATTGACATGCCTATTGACAGTTTTCAGTATATTCTGCGTCTAATTATCACTCTTGGCTAAATGATACACCTTGTGGACTTGAGAGATGGAGTCGATAGCTCTTGCCGTATTGTTCTAGCAGCTCCTATTGAGCTTGGTGTCAAAGCAAGGTGATTTATGTGATCAGAAAGAAAATTTTCTGTTGGGCTGCTGCATAATTAAGCCAAGTACAGAGTGACTGGTGACAAAACCGAGTCTGCCAAAGCCATCAGCAAATGAGAAAAGATCTCTCTGGTAAATAGCTGAGACAGTGAAGAATCTCTTCTGGCATCTTCTGCTTTTCAATTTTCCAGGGTTCGATTTTCATCCTGCTGTTCAGGAGGATTTTATTTCTGTTTTCTGTTTCTTCTATTACACAGTACTAAAAGCTCTCTCTGTGTGTGAGAGAGATTTCTACCCACTTGCAGGCAATGCTCTCAAGGGTGTCTGTGTGTGTATATTTTGACTTTCTATCTCACCCAGCACCTAAGGCTACTAAAACCCACACTCAAATGCAATCTCCATGTTGGTATTCAGCATGTGATATATTGAGAATATTAATCACAGTCTTTTCAGCTAAGATCCCAGAGTCGCTTGCAACAATTAAAGTCCAACACAAATATACTATAAATGATTTTTGAGATACCTGAGTGTGTGCCTGGTGCACTCTTCTGGCCCTTGACATAGTCCAGTTTCTAGGCCCTTCCCTCCAGAGGCGGAATAGAATGTATTAGAGATGTAGAATATAATATAACTATAAATTATGCGTGAAATGGTATGTTTTGTGCAAATCCCATTCCTTGCAATTCCACGCCCAGGATAACTTCCTGGATTGTACCCCAAATTAGATAATGGTTGGTGGGTGCCATCTGAATTTTCTACTTGAAACACCAAAATCTCTTGGGCATACCCTGCATATATTTTGGGGGGAAACTATAGTAAAGCTTTGCACATCTGTCTATCAAACTACAGATTTGATAGTCCTTTTAGAACTGCCAGTCTTCAAAGCTGTATGGTGTGTTAAGGTTAATTTCCCTACTAAGTGGTACTATTTAATTTAAATATAAAATAAAACACAATAAGGCAATGCACACGAGCAGCCCTACCTGAGTTGGGCCAATTGAGGCCAATCCTGGCACTGCCTCCCCCACAAGCCTGGGTTTTACCTGGGTTAAAGGATGCAAGCATGCCCTTTACCCCAGGTATGGGGTTGTGCACACAGCCCAAGCATACACAGTTGGGTGTCTAGAGCACCCGACTCCCAGGGGAATCCCCCAATGCACTGTGCTCATCGCGCAATGCATTATGGGATTCTTGGGGGCCAGGACAACGGGTCTTGGCATCCAGAGGTCCGTGCTACTCTGTGCAATGTGGATTGTGAGGGCGTGTGGTGGTGCACCAAAGAGCAAGTCAATGGTCATATGGGGGCGGGGGAGGTAAGTGAAACCTACCTTCCCAGTCATGAGTATAGCCTTAATGTGAATCAGAAGTGGGGAAAGGGGACAGAAATAGGAAAAGGCAACTACTGCCTGGGAAATAAATGGAGTAAGGAGATAGTCTCACTTAACACTTCCTAGGGATTATTTAGCACTTCCAGTTTCCATATACATGAAACTGTTACCTTCATATAGTAGATGGAGACCTGAGGCTGAGAGAGTGGCCTGTTTAAGGCCAGCAGATCTAAAATGGGGACTTCCTGATGGTCTCTTATTACTATACCTGTTCTTGCAGATAACAGGGTTTGTATTTCTCCCTCACTGGCAAAGAATGGAAGAGACTATAGCAGAGGGATGATTGCCCATGGTGTGTATAAATTATCTCACTATCATCTCTATTGATTTTACAGGTTTTGTAGTGTATCAAAAACCTGCAAGACTTGTTTGACCAGAGATAATGGTGGGACAAAATAAATGAGTGTGCCTGCCACAGGAAATGATGGTTCTGTTATACCATCTTCAACTCTCTACCATCTGTTTCTGGCCTAAACCAACTTTTCTACTTGTGCCTGGACTGTAACTAATAATTCCTGAAAATTTTCATTTTCATCAAGGAATACTCTGCATTAAACAATTACAGTTTTATTTTCCAAACACCTTCTGCAATTTTCATATTTTTAAACACCTTTGATGCTTAGCTTTTATTGTAAATATGCAGGAGTGTGTGTATGTGACTTCCATTTGAAACTTATGGAATATTTTTGTATAGTCAACCATAACAACATGGGCAGTTCATGATGTAGGTGGAAAATATACGTAGTTCTCAATCTTAAAACCACATGTAACATATAGCTTTTACTCTTTTTTGACAATGGTAACCAAGGGGAAAGTATTGGCGGGGGTGGTGGTGGTGGTGGTGATCAAAGTAAACAGAAAGCTCATTTGAGTAAACAGTGTCTGTCAATCTACTATAATCTGCTCAGGTAATATTTCTTTTGTAGTCTTAGCAGTGAGAGCAAAGAAATTCTGTCAACAAATGCCTAGGAACATCTCTTTTCAGTTTAAGGTCTGCTCTATGCAGAATAAAGCATTGTCAATTACCAATTAATGAGTATAGCATTAATGACATAGGACAAAAGAACCTGTGATTTCTAACACACAGTGACATGCCACATTGCAGCTAATCAGGTCTAAACTTAATGTCAGTTTTTCCTCCCCCCCACTTTTTTAATTTTGATTTATTGAGGCTAATGCAACTCACCAGAAGGAAGTCCATGAGACACAAATTTTGGCATGAATAAATGCTGCAACTGAAGTTAAATTGAACAGTAGATCTAAGGGTGGAGATAAAAATCACAAGATTTGCATGCTCTCTCTGTGTGTCTGTCTTTGGCAATCTGTGGCTTACTCTTGCAACTGGCAGAAATAGCATTGGGGAAAACCTTACTCCTAAGGCAGCCAGTAGTATTAGTAGTTTGATGTAAAGCAAATAAGCCTTCATAATATATTAAAATATACATTGCATTTCAATAACAAGAGATACAAAAGCAAAAAAAAAACCAGGAGGGGCAAGGAAGGACTATAAAGATATTCTAATATCTTATGTAATAATATATAATAGAATATAATATATTCTAAGTTTAGGCACTAAAACAGCAAACTGAATCACTTTTAAAGTTACATATTTAACCAGAATTGAGCTACTTAATACATCAATGGCCAGCTACCATTCTGGTTAAAAAAAATCTGGACAGTAATTGCTCTGTAGGAGATTTATAAAGGAATCAAAACAATATATGGTGAAAAACTCCTCAATGGCTCCTGATTCACATGGGTGAAGCCTTATTTCATAAAATATATTATTAAAACATCCTAACTAAATTGAAGACTTCATGTTTGCAATTGAAGAGAGATGAAGGCCTTTCTTTATTAATAGAAAGTCCCTCAGGTTTAATAAGTAACTAGATCAATTTGGCAACCGTTTGATCATATGCTTGTATAGTGGGATCTTGGCTCTTATGACCAAAGTTGGAATTGTTCTTTGAAGCAGCAGTACTCAAGAATATGAGCACCCCAGCTACTAGTAGCCCCAGTTCAAGTTGGGCACAACCCCCGTCAAGTTTGCCCTGACTCAGATTGGGACTTGAACCACATGTCCACCATTTGCAGCTAGAGATAAGAAAGTTTGCAAACCTTATCTTCTCTAGCTGCAAAAAGCTCTGTGGCAACCCAAGAGAAACCTCTCATGGGCTGTGTAGATTACCTGTCAATTCCAGCCCTAAAATTTCTTACTTCAAATGACACCTATCCTCCACTGACTGCTCTGCCACCTGTGTGCCCCCTTTCCCCAAGGTGAGTAATTTTTTCCTTGGAGAAGTGGGGGTATTCCGGATAGAGTGGGGGTGCAAAGTGCAGGGGGAGGAATGCAGATGCTCAGCTGCTGAAACTCAAAAAACAACAACAACTACTACTACTTATTATTTCTTGTTTACACAGTCAGACAGGTGTTATTGACTGGTTTGTTTTATTCAGACATCGAGTCCTTCCCAAGGACCTGGGATGCCAGAATTTTATTGTCAATGTTGTTGCTGTTGTTATAGATATCGTCGTAGAATATAGGTTGTTCCCAGTAAAGTTGCTTTTTGTAATTGGCTGATGGTGATTTCTATGGCCACTATGGTGTTAAGATGCTCTTTGAGTTGTTTTGGAATTGCACCTAGGGCGCCAATTACCACTGGGATTATTTTGGTCTTTTTCTGCCACAGGCTTTCAATTTCAATTTGCAGATCTTTGTATTTTGTGATTTTTTCTATTGCTTTTTCTTCTATTCTGCTATCCCCTGGTATTGCTATGTCAATTTTTTCTTGTTTTTCATTGTTCTCGACTACAGTTATATCTGGTGTATTGTGTGGCAGATATTTGTCTGTTTGTAGCTGGAAGTTCCATAATATTTTTGCACCTTCGTTTTCTACAACATTTTCAATTTTATGGTCCCACCGACCTTTGGCTACAGGTAGCTTGTATTTTTTGTAGATGTTCCAGTGTGTCATCCCTGCTACCTTGTCATGCCTTTGTTTGTAGTCAATCTTTTTACAACAGCTGATTAGGTGGTCCACTGTTTCATCTGCTTCTTTACAGAGGCGGCACTTGATGTTTGTTGTTGACTTTTCTACTTTTGCTCTTATTGCATTTGTTCTTAGTACCTGTTCTTGTGCAGCCAATATTAAACCCTCTGTTTCTTTCTTCAAGTTGCCATTCTTAAGCCATTGCCAGGTCTTGGTGATATCTGATTTTCCACTTATATTGTGCAAATATTGACCATGCAGGGGCTTATTTTTCCATTTTTCTGCTCGTTTCTTGACTTGTTCTTTCTTGTAGGCCTGATCTGTTTCATTGGTGTTGAATAGTTTCTCATTATTGACCATTTTAAGTGCATCTTCTTCACTGTCCTTTATATATTCTGCAAGGCCTCTTTTCTCCTCCTCTGCTGTTTGATGGACTTGCAGCATTCCTCTTCCACTTGAACTGTGAGGGAGGTATAGCCTATCTACATCACTGCAGGGGTGCAGAGCATGATTGATGGTCATTATTTTCCTGGTCTTATGATCTAGTGTCTCTAGCTCTGCCTAGTTCCAGTTTATTATTCCTGCAGTGTATCTGATAACAGGTATAACCCAGGTGTTTGTGGCTTGTATGGTGTTCCCGCCATTGAGTTTGGACTTTAGGATTTTTCTAACTCTCCTGATGTATTCACTTCCAATTTTTCTTTTAACTTCAGTGCGTGCAATGTTATCAGCCTGGAGAATGCCCAAGTATTTGTAATGTTCTTTCTCTTCCAGGTTCTTGATATTGCTTCCATTGGGCAGTTCTATTCCTTCTGTTTTTCTTATTTTTCTTCTGTTCATTATTAATGCAGCACACTTGTCTAGTCCAAACTCCATTGCTATATCGGTACTGAATATACGGACAGTGTTTAGCAGTGATTCGATTTCTGACTGAGACTTTCCATACAACTTCAGATCGTCCATGTGCAGCAGATAGTTTATTTTACTTGATGTTTTAGATGATTGGTATCCGAGGCCTGTTTTGTTTAGTATTTGTGAAAATGGAGTCATGGCGATTACAAACAACAGAGGGGATAGTGAGTCCCCTTGGAAAATACCTATTCTTATGCTAACCTGTCCAAGTGTCTCACCATTGATTGTTAACTGTGTACTCCACATGCTCATTGCTTTTTAAATAAATATCTGAATGTTTTTGCTGACACCAGTTGTTTCTAAACCTTTTAGTATCCATGTTTGAGGCAATGAGTCGAAGGCTTTCTTGTAGTCAACCCATGCAACACTTAGATTTGTTTTTCTTCTCTTGCAATTTTCTAAAATCATTTTGTCAATCAGCATCTGGTCTTTTGTGCCTCTGGTGTTCAGACAATTTCCTTTCTGTTCAACTGGAAGCTGTTTGTTAGTTAATAGGTGTTGCATTACTTCATCTGCTATTATTCCAGTTAATAATTTGAACATGGTTGGCAGGAAGGTTATCGGTCTATAATTACTTGTAACTGCACCTGTGTTTTCACTCTTCAGCTTCTTGTCTTTCATATCTTTCAATTTACTAGCATCTGATCTAAGCCTGGCAATTTTCTTTTCTAATCTAATCTTCCATTTAGGTGATGCACTACTTTCTTTTTTTACAGGTCCACTGATCTTATATCCGAGCTCTTGTGTTGTTATTGTTGCTGTACTGTACATTAGTTGGTTTGTTTCTTGCAAATTATTGGTTGTTGTTTCTGCAAGTGCAGCACTGACATCTTTTAATGCCTGAGCAAGTTGTTTTTTGACAACTGTTTTTAGAACTGGAAGTCAAACCCTGGTGGTTGTTTGGTTCATGTGCTCAGTTATTTTTTGCTTTAGTTCTTGTTGCTTTTCTTTTAATCGGCATTTGGGTTTCTTAGGTGAAGGCAAAGGGGAGGTTGCCTGGTTTTGATTTTGAAACAGTTCAGTAACAGTGGCACCCTCTATTTCCAACACCTCCTCCTGCTGTGCCTGAGCAACTTCTTCAAGTTGGTGGTAATTCTTTTTCCATATCCTGAGCCTGTGTTGCTCTTTGCAGTTTTTCCAGCTCAACTTCTGTGAATACTTTATTTCTTATTATGAATCTTCTCTGGTCTGCTAGCCTTTGTTCTGTTTTTTTCTGTACCTGGATGCTTCTCTTTCCAAATTTGGTACATTCTTTTTAAATAACCTCTTCTAGTTGGACTAGACTTGTAATAGCAGATCATTATTTCCTTGTTGGCATTTTTCGTATATTTTTTTCGATTAAGCGACGTTTCTTCCAGTAACCTTGCAGTCTCCAGCCCTGGTTGCTCAACTGAAGATCCTGGATCCTGTTGCCCACTTGCCACCAGATGTCCAGGGACTCCAGCACCTGGCGCGGTCCTTGTTGACCCGGGCGATGACCAATCCGGTCTAGATTTATTAAAGTTACGTCTCACCATATTGTTGATGGGAGAGGCACTCTTCATCTGGCTCCTCTGGTGAGACCTGTCCAGTATGGTTGGACCTCTGGCATAGCTCTCACCTTCTTCAGAGCATGCAAGCCCCACAACCACACCAAGGTAGTGCCTCACTGGGGGGATGATGATGATGATGATGATAATGATCTGCTTTTCAGCAAACTTGAGGGCACCAGCTGGAAGGGGAAGGCAAGCATCGAGGAAGTGTGTGTGTGAGAACATATGTGCCACCATGGGGGGCACCATCATGGATGGGGAAGCTGCCTGTGTTCCACTCTCCTCTTGCTACACCCCTGCCAACAACTACTACTGGAAGGATGCTGCACTGGGGTTGGATAGGGCCAGTTGCTCTCCCCCTGATAAATATAAGAGAATCACCGCTTTAAAAGGTGCCTCTTTTATCAGTTATCAAAGTACAATTCTCAAGAGTTCAGCTTGTACTTTGAGCAGCCCAATTGGTTTTTGAGCCAGTCAAAGTGATGACCGCTTTTTATAGCTGCAACTCTTTCTGGGATCTCTTCTAGTTTTGACTCTTTCTGGAATAATGAAACTCAATTCTGATTAATCTATCAGAAATTTATCCCAAGAATGCTCCTGCTCTAGGAAATCCACAGCTATTTAGTGACTTATGAACATGAGCCAGCTAGGAATTTCAGTAGAGACTATCAATTGCAACCATATCCTTCAAACATAATTTTGATAGTCTTGCATTTTAGCCAGTGACTCAATATCATAAATCTAATTTGAGGTGTCACTGAACTGAGATTAATCTCCAGTCTAAGAATGGCCATTGATATATTGCCTGGCAGAAAGAATAATATTCTCGGAGAGGCATTTTGAACTTCTGTGGTTGAGAGTTTCCCACAGCTGGCCCAAATCTGAAGCACTGTATACTCGTTGAGAAGTAACTTGTACTTCAAAAACTTACAAGACAGCATTCACTGAATTGCTTCCTCTTAAATGAAGAATAGCCTTTGAACTAGTAGTTGCCTGAAGCTTTAAATATTTAATTCGGTCCTATTTGCTGAGAAATACATGCCCAGGTATTTAAAGGAAGCAACGTATTTGATCGGATGGTCACTCAACTTCTAACTAACCTCATCACTCATGTTGATAGTTAGCATTGCAGAAAGGCTTTGCTAGAGGAATTATTATTATTATTATTATTATTAGCAGTAGTAGTAGTAGTAGCAGTAGTAGTAGTAGTAGTAGTAGTAGTAGTAGTAGAATGATAAAGGAGTCTAGCTTCTATGAGTTAACCCTATCTTAGAGTTGTAGGGAGAAATAAATATAAAACATTAAAATACATTTAAATTGTGGGAATTAAGCTTCATGATCAAAGTGTTTGCTTGCAGTTGGCTTTAAGTTTCCCACCCCACTTGCCACCCAGAGTTCTTGAGATAATTCTTCATAGGTTAAGCCCTGGTTGTCAGCTGACTTGCATCATGAGATTTGCATTTTTTAAAAACTTGTCTTCTCCCAGTGTCCAATCTTGAATACCTAATCGCTTCCTATTCTTTCTGAATATTTCAGTTCCTTACAATCTGTTGCTTTGGGGTGGCAATTTGGTTGTCTATTTCTTTTCAATTTTATCCCATGTGATTCTTATTTCTTTTCAGTCTTATCCCATGTGATTCTCACTTGTTTAACAATATAGGCTTCTGTCTACCAACTTATTTAGAGATCTGAAATACACCAGCAATTGTGCTCCAAGAACTCCTAAGCTGGTAACTCCCAGTTCTGTAATGCATGTGCTGATCTGCTATGAGAAAGCAACTAGTATGCTTTGAGAAAACAATTATGAATTAGTCTGCCGAATCCAAGTAGTTACCCTCTGGAAAGACTGCCCACTGCATCTATGCATGGTTCACTGTTCTGGTTTTGCCTTTTTTCAGTCAGCCTCTGCTGTAATTCTGCCATATTACTGTAGAGGATATGAGTGGGGTTATTGAATCACTTCCATTGTAGAGATGTTGCAGAATCGCTTAGCTTCCAAGAGAACAATGTCTTACACAGCAGCACATTGCCTGGGTTCCCCCAAGGGAATGCAGTTCTTACTCTTAAAGGTAAATTGTGCTGTGATGTCAGTGTCAACTCCTGGTGACCACAGAGAAATGTGGCTTTCTTTGGTAGAATACAGGAGTGGTTTACCATTGCCATCTCCCACACAGTATGAGATGATGCCTTTCAGCATCTTCCTATATTGCTGCTGCCCAATATAGGTGTTTCCCATAGTCTGATTCGAACCAATAACTTCTTGCTCCCCAGGCAAGTTACTTCCCGGCTGCAGGTTACTTCACACCAACCCATGATTTGCCTCTAATTGAGGGCTAGAATCTAAACTATGGTTTGAGATCACAGCCATGCAACTGGCAAACCACGGTTTGTTTGTTTATTTATTTTATTCAATTTCTATACCACCCTTCCAAAAATGGCTCCGGTTTAGGATTGCTTGTCTGCTTTTGTTTTCTGTCCTTGCAGTACATAGCATAGTAAGTCCATGATACAACCATCTCTTGAGGCAGAACAGTAGTTGCAACTATGGTTTGTCAATTCAGACATCCTGCCAAATGATTGTTAGTGCAAGCCATGCTTTTAATTATTATTCTGGTTTGTCAGCTGAATGCAAACCATTGTTTGTCAATTCATTCCTTACACCACATTATATCTAAACTTACTTAATCATGGCTTGACGTTATTTTCGAACTGAGGCACCTAGTGGTTTGAAATGAGGCACCCTAAGAGTGTTCCTTTAATTTTAATTCAGAAGGAAAAATTTGGCTCAGCTATCAGAAGCCAAGGAAGTACTACAGTAACCCAAAATAGGCATCTTGTGTGTGATTCCTTTTATTTGCCACATAATTCGCTTAGGTTTTCTTCACCCAACTTTAGCTGGGAAATCTTGGGGCTGTCGTCATTAGATACACAAGCTTGTGGTGCAAGGTTGAGCTAACAGCAAACATATGGAACATTCATTTTGCAGTAGAAGATGGGGAAAGAATGTGCCGCAGTGTGTTTTCCCTCTGGGATTGTCAAGAAAGGTAGAGCCCTTTGAGAGAAAAATCCGATAGCACAGCAGATCAAAGTGTGTTTGTGACTTGAATGCCCCAGGGTTTGCGTGGCATGTGAGGTGGTGTAGCTTGGCAAATCACCATGCATGCAAACAAAAAGGGTGTGCTACATTGGAATCTTCCTCCAAGCATTTTAGGATGATGAATTATTGTGTGTTGTGATTTCTACTTCTACATTTGTTTCTGTATTTCAAATAATCAGTAAAGGAAATCATGTCCCCTTGACAAAGTTTTTCCTTTTAAAGTAGGTTGGTTGGAAAAAGTGATCCCATCATATTAAATGCCGCTTCCTCTGCTCTTCATTCAGGGAGACAGTCGCTTTCCAAAATAAATAATGGCAGTGGATTAAATTGATATAATGAAAAGAATACATGGACTATATTATATACTTTCCAGGAGACATGCCTCAGCAACCATCTGGTCCAATTGTGATGGATTCTTTTCAGTTAGTGCAGCCTGAGGAAGTGGATAAGATCCTAGGCAATGTGTGGGCAACCTCATGTGCTCTGGACCTTTCCCCTTCATAGCGAGTAAAATATGCCAGGGAAGGAACAGGTAGGTGGTTGGAGCCAATTATTAATGCTTCACTAAGGGAGGGCAAGATGCCATCGAGCCTCAAGCAGGCGGTGGTAAGACCACTATTTTAAATCCTCCCTTGATTCCAGCAATTTTGATAACTATCAGCCTGTTTCAAATCTTCCCTTTTTAAGCAAGCTGATAGACCATTTGGTGTCTTTGCAGCTGCAAAGGGTCTTGGATGATACAGATTATCTTCTAGACCCTTTTCAATCTGGCTTTCACCCTGGATTTGGGACTTAAACTGCCTTGGCTGCCCTGGTGGATGACCTATGCCTGGAACTAGACAGGGGGAGTGCATCCCTGTTGCTTCTACTGGACCTCATAGTGGTGTTCGATACCATCAGCCATAGTATCCTTCTGTACCACCTATCACATATAGGGATCGGGGGTAGGAATTGTTCCAGTCCTTTCTTGGGGGTAGGATCCAGAAAGTGGAGCTGGGGACCTCTGCTTGACTCCTTGGCCTCTGGCCTATGGGGTCCCACAAGGCTCAGTATTGTCTCCCATGCTGTTTAACATCTACTTGAAGCCACTGGGAGAGGTAATCAGGAGGGCTGGACTGAAGTGTCATCAATATGCAGATGACACTCAGATCTGCCTTTCCCTAACATCCCATCCTAGGGAAGCAGTGGATGTATTGAACCTTGGGCTGGAGGAAGTGATGGGCTGGATGTGGTATAGCAAACTGAGACTAAATCCAGACAAGACAGAGGCGCTATTGATCAGTAGGAAAACCAGTCAGGACAGCGTGATTCAACCTGCTCTGAATGGGGTTGTACTCCCCTTGAAAGAGCAAGTGCGCAGCTTAGAGGTGCTCCTGGACCTGGCTGTGCTTTTGGAAGCTCAGGTGGAGGTGTTGGCCAGGGGTGCCTTTGCACAGCTTCAGCTATTACACCAGCTGCATCCCTTTCTCAAGGAGGCAGATCTGGCCATGGTTACCCATGCCATAGTCACATTGCGGCTGGATTACTGCAAAGTGCTCTACGTGGGGCTGCCCTTGAAGAATGTTCAGAAACTTTTATTGGTGCAGAATGCAGCTGCCAGTGTTCTCTCTGGAACAGCTTGTTTGGAGCATATTACACCTATTCTGAAAGAGCTGCAGTGGTTGCCAATTTGTTTCCAGATCCAATTCAAGGTGCTGTTTATTACCATTAAAGCCCTTAATAGTTTGGGCCCTGGATACCTGAAGGACTGCCTGCTCCCAAGGATTTCTGCCCACCCCAAAAGATCATCAAAGGGATCATTGCTCCATGTGCCAACATTGAGAGAGGCTAAATTCTCATGCACAGGGGACAGGGCTTTCTCTGTTGTTGCCCCCTGGCTCTGGAATCCTCTCCCACCGAATGTCCATTCCTTGACATATGTGGTTGTTTTTAATAAACAATTGAAGACCTTTTTATTTGTTCAGACTTTTACTCCTTAGGGGCTGCCAGCTCTCTCAGCTTTCCTGTTTCTGTTTTTCTTTTTAATGGTTGTGTTTTGCTGCTTTATGGTTTTTACTGTTTCACTTATTGTAAGGTTTTAGATGTAACCTTTATGGTATTTTAAGTTTGTAAACTGCCTTGAGATGCATTATGAAAGGAGGTTAAAAAAACACACCCAAATTAACTAGCTAGCTAGCTAACTAACTAACTGAATGAATGAACGAATGAATGAATGAATGACTGTAGACAGCACAAGAAATGGATGAGTTTGTGGGACAAAATTTCAATCCAATTAAACTTGTTCATCTAATTTCTTTTTAAAAAGTATAACAACAAATTGTATGCTAGTTTCAGCCTTTAATGCTTCAGTGTTTTTTCACTGCTAATGTATTTATTGTGTAGCAAGCTTTATATACATTTTGTAAAATTTTGTGATGTGCATGCTTTCTTGATTGTGTGAAACATGCAATGTGCCTGTTTGATACAAAGTATCAAAGCAATTTTATTTAACATTTGTGGAATTCCACTCAAGCCTGTAAGAGTCTGGTTTTGTTGACATGAAATGCAAGACTCATGACCTGTAGCTTGTGGAATGCATGTGTGTATAGACTGAGATAATTGGGCAATGGTTAGATGATGATTTAATATTCTTTTCAGGAGGACTTAGAGTAAGCATTACTTGACTGGCAACTGTTTGCAATTGTGTGGGTTCGGAGAAACGAAAGTATAGAAAACCGTCGGCAGCCACTAGGAGCAGGGGTGTATCTAGGGTAGGACAGGCAGGGCATGTGCCCCGGCTGCGACTTGAAGGGGGGCACAATTAAAAATTAAAAAAAAATGGCTGCCAAAAAAAAAAAGGCCACCGTGCATTCTCAAATGACCTCTCTGAGGCCCTAGGCCATGCCAGGTCTTACAAAGGCAATGTGAGCATGCACAGTGGCCAATATATATATATATATATATATATATATATATATATATATATATATAGCCACCGCACATGCTCAAATGGTCCCTGTGAGGCCCTAGAGGCCAGCGGGGGGAGGGGGAACCTTTGAAGACACCCCCCATGGCCTTTAGGAAGCCCTCTGAAGATTAAAAAAATTAAATTAAATATAATATAAGTCACTGTACACATATTCAGTTTGGCACTATGTACAGAGAATCAGGGCTTGTGAATACTGAGCTGAAGCTTATGAGCTGGGATTGTATTCATGTGCTCTTACTTTGCTTCTTGTGATAAGTGAGTTAAATGTGATGTCTTCATAATGTGGCTATTAATGGTAAGTTTGTCTTTGAATCAGTGTGAAATCCTTAGTATTAAGGCCCATTCGGAGTTTCTTGCTCTCTTTCTCTCATTTTGACTGTCTTTCTGAAATACTAGAATATATTCTAAGCAGTGACACAGTTTATTCTGCATATTCTTTATTTATTTTCAGAGTATCTGGGAAAAGTCAAATTCTCCATTTATTTTTAAAACTTATGTAATAGTGATGCTACAATGCATAGCAGAGAATTAGACAGGCACTTCGGTTTAGTTTTCCAAGTACACTTCCACATAGTATTTGGGTATCTTATGAGCCCCAGCATACTGAAATTTGTAGTTTTCCAGCATTTTTTGGTCTGGCTACGTCCACTGCTAAATGGTTTTTGAAATATTAAAAGATTAATGAGCTTGACTTGTATTTTTCAGCTGATATTATGGTAAGGTTATCTGAAAGATGGTTGTGGGATGTTTGGACAGGGGGTGCAATTTCAGTGCTTGCCCTAGGTGCTATTTTCCCTAGATACACCTCTGACTAAGAAACTGTTTATGGTGATGAAATGTTGTTGTCCAACATGTTTCAACCAGAAACCCTTCTTCTCTATAGAGATATTTGAGATGGAGCTTTTGCATCACCTGGGGGCTTTCCAGATTACACTCTGCAACGGGGTCATGACAGATCTCAGAAGTGTGCTGCCACACTTCCTGTGTTGTGACACCACAGTCCCTACGCTGACAACAGGGTGCCGTTCACATTTCCAATGCCTTGTTTTGAATTTAATTGCTGCGATATAGTGCTATGACATGTATCCAGCCTAAAAATGTTGCTGTGTTTTTTCGGGTTCTTAGTTTCCACGAGACTGCTCCCCCTCTGCTGTTTATGTTTCAAATGCGATTTGCCTGAATGGAAGCATTTTGCTGCTTACGGCCTGTTAATTCTCAGAATTGATCAACTGCTGTTCCCTGAATGGAAGCTAATGACTTACCACCCTTAAGCTGGTAGGATGGACAGGTAAATAGTGATGTTGCAGTTGAATAAAGCAGATGCTGAACTTTCAAGCAGCACCTGCCTGTAATGTTCTTATGACCAGTAGCCCCTAGGGGTGTGCACGGACCGGTCCGGGGCCATACAAGAGGCCTACGGACCGGTCCGGAATTCAGCTGGTTCGGCGGGGGGGAGTGTGGCTTTAAGGGCGGGGGGTAGTACTTTCCCCCCCCCTGCCGCTCTTCCCCCTCTGGTGCTGGACTTTGCTGCAAAGTTTTGGGGATGACAGAGTTCTTCCCTGTGGCCCCTGCCCCCGTCGTCTCTCCAAGTTTAGAAGCAGTAAAAGCTGGTGCCACGCATGCGCCCATCGCCGCGTGCACCCGCATAGTCATTGTGACATATGCGGCGCGCGCCCCAGCAGTAGCAACGGGCACGCGTGCTGCGATGGGCGCATGCGTGGCGCCAGCTTTTACTGCTTCTAAACTCGGAGAGACGATGACGGGGGCAGGGGCCGCAGGGAGGAACTCGGCTATGGAATTTAATATGGCCCTCAGTTTTGGCTACAATATGTGTATGTAGTACTTTTACAGAACTGTAACAGAAATGAATGTTTCTCTGTTGTAACACACTCTGATTTGTAAACCTTCACATTGGGCTTTTGAATGCAAGCTGCTTCCTACAGAGCAACCTTCACTTTTATCACAGCACCACAGAAATTACAATTTGATATTTCTTTCCTCATGTCATATGTTATATAACATGCAGTAGCAGCATTGTTTGATTGATTAAGTACCATCAAGTTGGTGTCCTCGTAGCAACCACATAGATAGATTCTCCCCAGGATGATCTGTCTTCAACTTGGCCTTTAAGGTCTCTCAGTGGTGCATTCGTTGCTGTCATAATCGAGTCCATCCACCTTGCTGCTGGTCATCCTCTTCGCTTCAACTTTTCCCAGCATTATGGACTTCTCAAGGGAGCTGGGTCATCGCATAATGTTTCCAAAGTATGATAGTTTGAGCCTGAATAGCAGCACAAGATTATTTAAATAATGATATTCCAAATGTGTTCTTATAAGTCTTATAACCATAACCCCTGCTAACTTAACAAAGAGGCACCTTTTAATGTGGTGATTCTCTTTTATTTAGCAGGGGAAGAGTAACTAGGCTGGTGACTCTCTTATGTTTCTTTTTAGATTGTGAGCCCTTTAGGGACAGGGAGCCATCTTATTTATTTATTATTTCCCTGTGTAAACTGCCCTGAGCCATTTTTGGAAGGGCGGTATAGAAATTGAATAAATAAGTAAGTAAGTGTTGATTATACCATGTAGGCATATGCCTGTGGGTAAGGGGTAAGAGTTCTAGCAACGCATAGCCAGATGGACAAAAACAGAGAGTTTAGGGTGTGCCAGCAAATAAATGAGGGATGCATAAGGACAAATTTGTAGCTGATTGTAAACAGGCTGGTTGCACGTCATGGTATATACTTAGACACTAAAAAGAAAATATGGTGTGTTTAATTAACTATAAAACTAGAGTGAACTGAAACTACTCAGTTTTTCATGAACGTTTTCAGTGGTGCTCAAAAGGTCCCCCATTCCAAAATATCCCAGCATTGCTTATTCATTTACATTTGCTGTTAGTGGCATCATCAAACCACAAGAAACTGATTGGCTATGTAATATTGTTATGATTCCACATTCACTTATGTGGCTAACCCAGGAAAGAGCAACATCCAGGAAAAATGCTGCTGCTCCTGCAGCAGCGTAATAAAACATTGGTCCCAAACAGAAATGAGAGGGTGTGAAGACTTGCAATGTTCATTATTTATTGTAAAAATGTATGTCCCACTTTGCTGTCAAAGAGTATTTGAAGCAGCTTACAGAAATTCATTAAAATAAAAGTACAGTAAAATAATAAAGAACCAAAATACAATAGCAGCAAGAAAACAAAAGCCAAGGGGGTCACAAGAACAAAATTACAAATAAATGTAAGACAGATTTGTATGGGAGGAAGCACTCCTTTAGGAGCTATGGTCCTAGCCCATTTAGTACTTTAAAAATAATGACCACTACAATACCTGAAAACAAGCTGGAAGCCAATGCAACTGCAACAGCATAGCATGATCACAAAGTCTAATACCTGTTAGCTGTTGCATTTTGTACCAACTGAAGTTTTCAAACAGTTTTCAAGGGCATCACCACGGATAGTAGCATTCCGATTTGCCAATGTCCTGGGAAGTCTGAGCAGAATCAAACTGCAGAGAATCTGTCTCTACCCTCTCATTAACCCCTGCGTCTGAGACATTTGAGGACTGCAATAAGTTATATTTATTCTGATGAGCTGGTATCTGTGGGGCACTTACATTCGTAGACAAAAATCCCTCCATACGGGATTGCTTAAAACAGCGTCCCTCCTCTGCAGTACTGGCCGCAGGGTTGAAGCAGGCTCTCTTCTTCCTCCCTATTTCCACCGGTGTTTTGGACAATTATCAGAAATAAAAACAAAAATATTTACTAGAAAACTAAAAAGGAATCATAACTAAAAGCAAATAAACTAAACAGAACTAAAAAGAAAAACCAACTAAACAAAAATGGAGGAGCTCACAAAACACACGCCTATCCACCAACGAAGCAAAGCTCATTAAAGAAGTAAAGTCTAAAAGCATTCAAACTTTATTATATGAAAATAATGCACAGTGGATTTGAGTATGAAAGAGCTGCTTAAAGAAATGCTAAAGGTCATCTAACCATCTCCATCCCATATCTAGAGACCCTTTAACTACTTAAGTGAACAAATTAAAATAGATGTACACTGTAAGACTTGATATCTCTAAGTGAAAACTTTATCCCCAAAAATTCTCAATATCACCTCCCCACCCCCAACAAATTTCTCATCAAGGAGAAGAGAACAGAAAAGAAATGAGAACAAAGAACCTAAAGCCACATTTCCATGCTTTTGACTGGCAACAATGTAAAAACTAAACATTTAATAGAGGCAAAGCCAAATAAAAAAATTCAACAAAAAAGGAAAAATAAAATTTAGTGAAAAGTGGGAAAATGTGGACAAAATCAGGGAATGAATTTATCCCATAAGGAAAGCTTTCTATCCTCAGAGTGCAAATTGAAAGGAATGTGGTGAGAAAAACAAAAATTTGAATCTAAAAAGAAACACAAGGTAGACACCAATAACAGCCACTGGAGGGATGCTGTGCTGGGGTTGGAGAGGGCCAGTTGCTCTCCACCTGCTAAACACATGAGCATCACCACTTTGAAAAGTGCCTCTTTGCTAAGTCAGCAGGGGTTTGATATAGTAATATAGCAAGAAGAGTGGTTATCTAGACCCTGTGTTCACCTTAAATTCAGCCGGAAAGTTCTTTCCACTGTCTGCAGTTGAAACTTCTGTTTTTCCCCATATTCACTGGTGCACCTAGTTAATTTTAGGGCCCGGATTGCCCCTGCACAGGGCCCCCATCACCATGAGGGCCCCCCCAACCTACTTTTCAGGGCCTCCTGCCATGGCAAACCTACAGTTTTTTAAAATTTCAGCTGCCTTGTGGCTGAGGGCTGGCTGCCAGGGGGTGAGCTGAGTATTCCTTCTCCACCCCCCCCCGCCCCATGGCAGCAGCCAAAACAATGCTGGGCCTGTCCATTCAGCCCAGTGTCTCTTGCTAAATGCAAGGTGCGCCTGCGCAGTTGAGAAAGATCATTGCAATCCCATGACATCACAGGCTTGTGACAATCTCTCTCAACTGTGCAGGCACGCTTCGCCGTCAGCAAGAGCCACTGGGCTGAACGGACAGGCCCAGCGGTCGTTCCGGCCGCTGCCACGTTTTGAACGCCACGTTTTTTGCTTTTAAGATGAAAATTTTCCATTTTCAGCTTGCAGCTGAACTTGCCAATACTTAGCATGTATAAAAGTGCTTTGTGGTATTCAAAGTACTTCATATACAACTTTTATGTTAACTAACAATGGAGGGCTTTGGTGAAATGAACTAGTTATTCAAATAACACTTGCATTAGCAGCAAATAATGCATATCTAGAATATTATTCTATGTCATCTGTGTTGTGGGTGATATTGGCCAATGCAATATGGGTTGCATTATTTAGAACACATTAACAAGACTCTGTTTTTCACCGTGAGATGACTTTGTGCAGCAGTCACCTCATTGGGAAGATACTCTGGGATCCATGAATTTGGCATGCAGTGATCCAAATGTTGAATTAGCATCAAAAATCAAATCCATCCAAGTTCCGTTTGGCCTGTTATTTGATCTGTGTGTGGTTGCACATGGGTTTCCACCATTAGATAGTGATGAGAAAGACCCTGAGCATTTTTTATGTTTTATTTTTTGCATGTAGGGGGTATTACTTGAGTTCACCTATATTTAGTAATATCAGCAGAACTATTAGAAGGAAGTGAGCTTGTAACCTTGCATCTTGTAACCTTGCATCATTGTTGTCTCCCCCACAATGAACCTGTTTAGAGTAAGCACTTTGGGCCAGGGATCTGCCTCTTCTGCTTTTGTTACTCTTTAAAGTACCTTGCATATTGGTGGCGCTGGTGGTGGTGATGAAGATCATGACAATTGTTCCCTTTTATGAATACACAATCAACACCCTGAAGCCTAAATTATTCCTATTAAGAGAGAAAAGAAATCAGGGTTTTTAAAAGTCAGGTTTGCCATATTTTATATTATCTGAAGAAACTTATTCCCAGACTTTCCCCTCGGTAACACTGAAATTCAACGGCTGTAACTCAAATGTGCTTCCTTGAGTTGTTAAAAAATAATAAAACCATCCTAAAGCAGATGGACATGGGTGTGGTCCTCTTGCAGTTAGCATAGTTTATGGTGTAGTTTAATGTCTTTCTATCACTTGTATAATTTAGATTTTTCCCATTTTATGAGTTTCATAAAACACACCTCATGTTTTAAGATACTCATTAGGGATACAGTTTAGGCTGAAAAGTAATGCATTTCTGTCGTTAATGCTGCTTTGTCGAAACTTGTTCTTAAACTAAGATGAAATTTGACAATTATATTTGGTAGGAAGAGAATACAGTTCTCCAATATATGTAAGATCATTGAGGGTAATAGAACCATACTTCTGTTCTTCAAGTCCCATCTGAAATTATTTGTGGATAGTGAAAAATTAGATGTGCTTTATTTGAAACCTTTTTTAATTACACTGTCTCCAGCAAATTCTACGTGTCCTTTAAATTACAGGTGGCAAGACTATAAAAATTTGTGCATGTTAACTCTTTTAGTTTGCTAATAGTCTCTAGCACTGTGATGGAAGCTTTTAAAATTTTTATTAATTGTCTTGATACCTGTTTCCTTTCCATTCCAGCAGAGAATGTATGATGATTCTAGGTGGCCCAGTAGCAGCCAGTGAGGGCAGTGCCAGGCGGGTGGTGGAGTGATGAGAGGCACCTTTAAGGATTAATAAGCAGGTGTGTACAAGCATTTAGGCAGCACCTGCAAGCTGCCTCGCTCCGCTCACAATCCCGCGTGGAGCAGTGGTGCTCCATCCGGCATCTAGCAGGGCAGCAGCGGGGCCCTAGCCTCTGGGTGTGCATACACAGAGACCAGTGCCATGCCGGATGCCGGGCGGAGTGCCACCACCCCATGCGGAATTGCAGGCAGAGCGTGACAGTTTGCAGGTACTGCCTAAATGCTAGTAAGCACCTGCTTATTAATCTTCAAAAGTGCCTCTCGCTCCCCCCACACACCCCCAGCACTGCCCTCACCGGCTGCTACTGAGGTGACCCATTGTCTAAACTTTAAGATTGCTCTATGAGAATTAAAGTGCTGTATCACACAATTAACTTATGGCGTTCCATAAGTTAATTGTGGCCACAATTAACCACAAGATGTGGTGATATCCATTGTCCAAGATGGCTTTTTAAAAGGATTAGACAAATTCTTAAGAGATTGTCCTATCAAGTTACTTCAGACCAACAAGAAACAATAAGATCCCCCTCCCAACTATACACTAATCATGCAATAAAAAGTGAGCAACAACTTGATCCAGTGTAGTACTATAATTGAAGATATTTACAGTGTAAGACAAAACATAAACGATTGGAAATCATATCAATGTAACCAAGTATGTAGCACAGGTAAAGGTAAAGTGTGCTGTTGAGTCAGCAGGGGTGTATCTAGGTTAGGGCAGGCAGGGCACGTGCCTTGGACGCCACTTCGGGGGACGCCATTTTTAAAAAATGGTTTTTTTTAAATGGCCGCTGAAAACAAAATGGCCATCATGCATCTCAAATGGCCTCTGTGAGGCCCTAGGCCATGCCAGGCCTTGCAGAGGCCATTTGAGCATGTGCGGTGGCCATTTTGTTTTCAGCAGCCATTTTTTAAAAAGAAAAATTATTTTTAAAAATGGCCACTGCACATGCTCAAATGGTCCCTGCGAGGCCCTAGAGGCCAGTGGGGGGAGGGGGAACATTTGCAGACCCCCCACCCACAGCCTTTAGGAAGCCCCCTGAAGGGGCTACAGGTAAAACTTTAAAAAAAATAATATAATATAAGTCACTGTACACATATTTAGTTTGGCACTATGTACAGAGAATCAGAGCTTGTGAATACTGAGCTGAAGCTTATGAGCTAGGATTGTATTCATTTGCTCTTACTTTGTTTCTTATGATAAGTGAGTTAAATGTGATGTCTTCATAATGTGGCTATTAATGGTGAGTTTGTCTTTGAATCAGTGTGAAATCCTTAGTATTAAGTCCACTGGGAGTTTCTTGCTCTCTCTCTCTCTCTCTCTCTCTCTCTCTCTCTCTCTCTCATTTTAACTGTCTTTCTGAAAGACTAGAATATATTCTAAGCAGTGACACAGTTTACTCTGCATATCCTTTAATTATTTTCAGAGTATCTGGGAAAAGTCAAATTCTCCAATGATTTTTAAAACTTATGTGATAGTGATGCTACAATGCATAGTAGAGAATTAGACAGGCACTTCTGTTTAGTTTTCCAGGTACACCTCCACATAGTATTTGGGTATCTTATGAGCCCCAGCATACTGAAATTTGTAGTTTTCCACCATTTTTTGGTCTGGCTACGTCCACTGCTAAATAGTTTTTGAAATATTAAAAGATTAACGAGCTTGACTTGTATTTTTCAGCTGATATTATGGTAAAATTATCTGAAAGATGGGTGTGGAATTGGGGGCGCAATTTCAGTGCTTGCCCTAGGCGCTGTTTTCTTTAGATACGCCTCTGTGAGTCAGTGTCGACTTTTGGCAACTACAGAACCCTGTGGTTGTCTTTGGTAGAATGCAGGAGGGGTTTACCTGTGCAGTATGAGATGATGCCTTTCAGCATCTTCCTATATTGCTGCTGCCTGATATAGGTGTTTCTCATAGTCTGGGAAACATACCAGCGGGGATTCGAACCGGCAACCTCTGGCTTTGTCCCTAATGGAATTGCTCATTTGTAAATTTGGCTTGGACAATTCATTCTCTATAGTATGCTTCTGAACTGTGTATTGAAAGGCAGCCCATCAGTAAGTTTCCCTTCCCTTCCTCCTTGTTGCCTTCCACAGGATCAACATTCAGATTGTAAACTGTTTGAAACAAGGGACTTATCTGATTTGCTTGTGCTGCTCTAGAATGTATGCAACATATAGTCCCAGTGAAATGAATGGTAGCTGTTCAAGTGCATGGCAGTGCTCTTGTACAGCTTGCATTTATTTCACTTAGGCTTGTGGAAAATAACCTCCTTGTGGAGTGTGCTCCTTGTTAATCACAAAGGAATTTGCCTTCTACAGAGTCAGGCCACTGGACCATTTAGCACAGTTTTGTCTACTCTGATAGTGACTCTCCAGGATCTCAAGTGGAGATCTTTCCCAGCCCTGTAGCTGAAATGCTTGGGAATAATGTCCAGGGCCTTCTGCAAGCAAAACACTCTGTACTCTGTTTATGAGCTAGGACCCTTCAGTGAGAGGGGGTCATGACCCTGGATCCAGAGTCCCGTGTCCCCCCCCAGCTGGGGGATGAAACTGAGTGGGAAGGCACTATGACCCAGACCCTGGGTGACCCAGGGCCCACACACCCCACAGCAATGGTCCTGCCTTCATCCTCTGATTTAGAAGAGTGCCTTGACCTGCCAACCCAAACAGAAGTCCCCAGTGCTTTTCTGGAGCTAATGCATAGAACATCTGACAAAGCCCCTTTAAAAAACAGAGATTTCCATGGGAAGGGTTGGTGCTAATCCACTCTGCTTGGGAAACAGCCTTAAAAGCTGGCAGTCAGCTCAAAACAGCTGCTGAAGCAACATCCCTCTTATGTCATTTAACCCAACTCTCTTGTGTACTCGAAACAGAACTATTGTCTATCTCTCTTGTGTTCTCGCTTGGAACTATTTGAGGTCCTGACCCCTTTCCCTTGGGAAGTGTTTGAGGTGTGTTTCCCTCCCAGATTCCTGCCTCAGCAAAGATCCTGGCTTGGCCTCAGACAGCACGGGCATCAAAACATCTTGGGGCCAACCCTGTAATAGGAAGAAACAAATGAGGAAAATAGAATGTGAGAGCAAGCTAGAGCATATGTTTGATTATGTAGATGTCTTGAGAGAAATGCACCCTGTGCAGATACTTAGCACGAAATAATTCCTTAACAATAAGTTTTGATAATACTGTGATTTTAAAATTTGCAACAAAAAAGTATTTAAAAGCAAGATACTTTGTAGCTTTAAAAAGCCTAGTACTTTATATAATAAGGCTGCTCTATGAATATACAAATTCCCCTTCCTGTATGTGTTTTATGTGATTTGGGGCCATATTTGAAAAACACTTCTTGTAAATGCGATGCACAATTCTAGCAGAAAATTACATTTTGTGTTTCTGTAATGATCCCTTGAGTTTATTTTTGCATAAATTCTTTCTTTTACTTTGAGAAACAAATCTGTTTTACTGAAGATAAAATGCATTTTCAGCTAAAAATGTAAATTAATTTTCTTAGAAATTCCTCTGTGGGCCCTAGGTTCTGAAATATGAGGATCAGTGGCATTCTTTAAGAAAGTGGTAATTTGAATTTTTACTACTATTAACTTTTTATTGGTAATTTGAATATTTTGTTATAATTACAAATTCCCTTTTTATCAAAGATATAGGCTACGCTTATCAGATCTGCTGCATTGTTAATTGCTGATGTTTGAAAAAGAAGCAATTTGTATGTGGCTTATAAATTTGTCATGGACAATTTTCTGTTAAGAATAAGAATCGATTCCTTAAGTACTTATGCATCTGAGACGCCTGAATTCCTATTAAAATGCAGTGTCTCCATTTTTATGGATTTAATTTTTACCTTTTTTACATGGTTCTTTCAAAGAGGTTCCTGTGCTGTTTTATACTGATAAAATCATTTGAGTTGGCAGAAGTTCCACCCCAAATCGGAGAGCTCCTCTGTGCACAGCACTTTAAGTGGAATGAAATGCCCCACTTTTCTAGGTATTGTTGGTGCCAAAGAAGCCTTGAATTCAAACACATTTACATCTGTTTTGGGTAATTCCCTGCATATGTTCCAAAATGTAAGTTATCCATCTTACCCAAGAAGCAGCATTTGTTGGAAACAGTTTGCCAATTGGTAACTCGGCTGAATTTGTTCTATCATGCTGGGACTTTGTTTGAGGCCTGAAATATGTTCATCTGTGTTCTTCCAGCTGTTCCAGCATTTTAAAAACCAAAACCCATTCCTACAGCCCCAGTCCTAAAACTTGCTGTGCCAGTGAGCTGTCACAAGCTTTCAGATTATGCTGACACTGGAGGGATGTTACTTTATATCAAGGTAAACGTGGCTCAGCAGGGGCTCAATAAGGCCTGCTTCAGTTTGCTGCCTGCCTGGGGATGTGTGTGTCGAGCACCTAATAGGCCATGAAAGGAAGAAACCTGACTCAACTTTAGGGTTGCCTCATCTCTCCCCTGACAGTAAGGAATGGTGTCTGGCAGTCTGGGTAAGGGCTGTAACCTAGTCAAAGCAAAGAAGGCGGAGGATGGCTCCTGGTGGGTCAGGAGAATAACCTAGCTGTGACTGGTGGTTCAAGAGCCATTGGTGGACATTGGAGGTGGGGGAGCAAATGCTCCCAAGCCAAGTTGAACATAGCCTGCTCCCTTGAATCTTAGCCTGAGATTGTATAACCTCCCCTGAGGTGTAAAAGAGGACTCTTTCTCTATAGGTCTTTACTTCAGAAACACTAAGTGAAAACCTTGAAACGTCAGACCAAACCTTCGTGCCTCACAACCCAACTTGAGTCAGTAGGGGATTGACTGGGGGATCCGCTCAGAGCTGCCTGACTGGTTTCAGTGGATTTGTTGCCCAAAGATGAGTCAAGGAACTCAGGGCTTTTATGAGGAAAGGATGATGCCCAGTCTGCTGACTCTGGTCCCAGTGGACCTAGTAGCCTTGTGTAGACATTTTGACATTGAATGATGGGGCAACAGCAAGCTTTGCCCCCCACCATATGTAACATGCCTACATATGTATGTATGTATACCTTTCACCACAGTTGGGAGCCTTACATGTAGTCATGTTGCAGTTGTGCAATGGAATATGTGTTTGGTGTTGGTGGTGGGTGGCGGCTGAAGCCTGTCATTCTGATGGTACCCCCACTGTTTACTCCACCCTTCAACATGGAGCCTTCAGCCAAAGATCTGCATAGGACTTGTGTTAGGAATCAGTGTATGGGTATAAGTGTTTGTGTTTTAATGTTCTGAAGGCTGCCTGGACCTGGGCAAGTGATAAGAACTTTGTCTTTGGCCAGTTTCTCATTGCAATGGGGCCTACATGTTCTTTGTTGCTGTTGTGCCTTCTTTGGCCTCTTCCCATGGTCAGCTCAGTGGTGGGTTTAAGTCCTTCTCCACCTTCTCCATTCTGCAAGGACTGATCCCTTGGCCATTGCAGAGGTGGGTTAAATCACCACAGATTATCAGAAAGAAAATACATAATTGTGATGTGTCCCTAAGTATCCTTTCTATAGTTCCAGAGTGAAGAATCTTGGCCTCAGTTCCTGCTGGTCCCTTGAGCCTTACTTGTAGTCTTCATTGAGTAATTTCTGCCTGTGTATGACCACCAGTACACCTACCAACTCTATGCAAGCTGTTTTAAGTCAGTAGTATTGTTTCTAGGCCTCACAGGATCTAGTTCAAATTTCTTTCATGTGTATGGCAGTGGCAAAGGGAGCCTGGGCAAAGAAGAGGTTCCAAAATATGCTAGGCAAGTCTCAGATTTGCTTTGATAGCCCAAATTCCTTACCCTACATGATTCCCAAAGTCTAGCATACTATCAGAGCTGGAATAGTACACTTACAGACAGGGTGAGCTGGAAAATCCCAGGTCAAAAGAGTTTATCAGTCATAAACCCACAAGGTTGTGACCTTAAGCAAACTACTGTATCTCAGTCACCACCCATCTGCAATATGGAGAATAATATTATGGTGTATCAGTTAAGGAGATTATAAAAATTACTGACATAAAAATGCGAAGTCCTTTGAACACTCTAAAATCAGGTATACTAAGTATTTATTATTACTACTGCCAGTATTACTATGATATTATAGCAGTTTTAAAATGCTATATTCCCCGCACCATGAGGGATATTACTGTGCTGAAAGCTGCTCTAAGGGTAGGAGGGATTGCTTTCTTTTTCCATGGTGTTTTGCATGCCTGTGTGTGTGAGGGGAAGGATTATAGCCGAAGTGTGTGTGTGTGAGATAGCCGCATCATTTTACCATTCTTCGGACCAATCCACATATTACTGATAATGAGGTGCTAGAAATCTGGATTGCAAGTCTTCAAACTTTGGGTAGGGGTAGTGGGAAGGTTAACTTTTGGAATGCTTACTCGCACTAAAAAAACAAAATCTCTCCCTGTGTGAAGAAAACTAGCATATCATAGAAGCGGCTATGTTGAACATTTCTCCATGATATGCTAGCTATGTCTACATGCATAGAGTGTTTTTATCTGAGGAAATGAGACCACACACACACACACACACACACACACACACACACACACACACACACCCCTGAATTATGAAGTAGTATACACCAGAATTACAAAGTAGTATAGTCCAGAATTCTATCACCTCCATCTTTAATCACATTCCATATAAGGTGTAGATTGATTCTTACTGTCCTTTCTCTCTGAGCAAACTTCACACACTTTTGGGACTCTGAGCATCAGTCATATCTGATGCAGATAGTGAGTGGTGGCAGGAAGCAACAAGCAATACAGAGAAGTGCTACACCAAATTTCTTTTTTATTTTTTGCATGAAACCTGCTGTTGGGAGGCCTCCCATCCAAAGATGGCTCACACACAAAAAATGTGCTTTGTGTCAAAATGTTGTCCCTCCCCATGCTTTGCAAAGAGGGAGAGTGATTGCTTTACTAATCACTTCTTTTTTAAATGGCAGTGGCCACTTTTAAAGAGGCAGTCTGCACTACATAGGTAGTACCAGATGGAGGCAAGTGTCCGCAGAGAAGTAGCTTGCCTCATCCCACCCCATCCCATTGCTCTGACACCAGTGGTTGCATGTAGGGGAGACATCTTTATATACTCTGAGTGATTTTTTTCCCCTTAAAAAAAATCACCAGTCAAGATTTAAAGAAGTCATTTCCCATGGGCTCACTTCTGTTTGTTGGGGATGGGAGCCATAATGTGACATATACCCCCTCCCCCAAAAATCAAGTGTGTGGGACTACAGGCAGCTTTTCATGAGGATGGGTGAGGCAGTCGCCTCACACATGGGTATGAAGAAGGGAACACGGAACAGCAAGCACTGGCCCTCTGCCTCCACGGACATCACCTCCCAGCTGTTCACTGCCACAACCCATGCCATAGCCCACTGGAGCATGTTGCTCATTTCCCCCTCCCTGCACCATTTTCCCCCCCTGCCCCACTGGGCACACCTCTTCTTTCCTCTCTTCCCCCATGCCAATGACACAAGCTAGGAATGCCCCTGCCGCCACTGCCTGTCTCGGTGGCATGGTTTGACAGTGCTCATGTGCCACTGACTTGGTAGCACGGCCAGAAAATGCAGAATTCCTGGCCACGGTTAGGTGAGATCATAATGTCCTTTGCCTCGGGCAGCAACATGTCTTGGACTGCCCCTATGTAGGACAAAGTTCACACACACCCCAACACACATTGCTCTTTTTGTGTGTCCTCCAAAAAATATTTATTTCTGGTGCTGCCACTGGGCACTAAAAATCTGGATCCATCCCCCCTCATTTGGTAAACATTTTGTCTAGAGTCAGGGAGGGATCCCACTGTGAATGCCTTATTGAAGTATTTTGAAGGAGGTGAACATTTTTGCCCCTATTTGAATGTATCTTAAAAGGTAGCAAACATGGGAGTCTCTTTTCACAGTGAGTGAACAGGTTTATGAAATGCACCAACCACTTCAGTTCAGTACAAGCCCAGAGCAAATCTTAGCCAGCAGATAATCTGACTATCTGGGAGAGCTATTCTGAGTATATTGTTGACAATATGGATTATCCTTGGGAAGAAAAGTCTGAAACATCTGGAATTCTGAGAATGTTTTATGTTTTGGAGGTGAGATTCATTGCCATAAATGTGTGCAGTGTTAAATGTTATGTAGCTCCCACCAACCCCCAGCTCTTGTTCCCACTAAAGTTACTAGAGAAGTTTTAAAAAAAATAAAAATTGCTGGGCCTATCCCTCACTTAGCCCTTCTTTTTCTTTCTTCTTCTTCTTCTTTTTTAAACAAATGAAAAATACGTAGAGCAGTTGTCATTTGTTAAAGTGTAGCAGAAAGAGCGAAACAGGCCAGTGGATGCTTCATCAAGAACACTCATTCAGAATGATGAATGTGGCTAAACACACATTTGTTCGTAAAACTTGCAGAGTGGATGAGCATCATTAAGCATGAGAAATAGGTGCAGCATGCTGGGGAGAGAGTGGAGCAAACAGATGTTGTGAATTTTCGCAAGCATCCTTCATCCACCAGTCCATCATTAATATAGTTGAAGGTGATCCTTTCTTTTATTTAATAAGCACAAACAAAGAGCATGCGCTGTGCTAGGACTGCTGAACACACGCTTTTCTAAGGGGAGGGATGTACCAAATGCAGATGGATGGGCTACTTTATTCAGGGTGGTGGTAGCAGGTCAGACTCATCAGAAACACATGCAAATATGAGCATACTTTGGTGGCTTTACCCTCCCACTTTCTCCTCCACCCTATATTTATTACTTCACATGTTTGTATACTGCTTTTAAGCAGAGAGATTCTCAAAGCAATACACATAAAAAAATTAAACAGTAAAAATATAGTGTCTACAAACTCAAATTAAACTGCAAGCTAACATCTAAAAGCTGACAATATGAACAGCTATGAAATGAGCAGCAATCAATCCAAAAGCCAGAGCTTCAGCTTCCAAAAAGCTCAGGGGAAAGGCAGATGTTCACCTGTCTCTGAAAAGAGGCAAAGGGCTGAACCGACATGGGGGAGAATATGCAATGTCAGGGCCACCACAGAAAAACACTTGCTCTATTTTCTGAAAGCAAGAGTGCTTGGAGTTGGACCTCACTGGCCTATTGTAAAGCCCTGGAAGGGACATAAGGGGTTCGGGGAGACATTCCTCAAGATACCATTTTTCAAGGTCCAAAACCAGCACCTAAAATTGGCCCTAGAAAGTATAGGATTATAGTATCTGAAGTTTTCCTTATTACCTTTCCAAGAAAACCAACTATATTAAATAAAAAGTATAAACACATGTATCTTGGTAGTGCTAGTATGTCAGCACTAATATGCAGTATGAAAAGATATCATGTATTTTAATCTTAAAGCCTTCCTTTCTGGTTCCCCTAGAACAGCAATAAAAATCCTTCTGTTCCACATGCTGTTAAAATTCTGAAATTGCTCAACTGCAAGCAAGCACATTTATTTCAGGGTGTGTAAAAGCAATACCTTTATCCAGACTGATACATTTCTAATTGTGTATTTTAAAATTGTATATGCTCTTAGAAATGGGATGGTATTTACTTTTATCTGAATGCTACCCTGTAAAAGAAATTCCTTTTAATTATATAAGATTTGCTGCCTCATTTTTATAATTTTGTTTTTAATTCTGTGTAAACCACCTTGGGATTGTTTTAATGAAAGGCGGTATATAAATTTAACAATACATACATACATACATATCCTTGTGTACTCAGACACTCACATGAGTTCATTGCATATCAGACTAATCCATTAATTTTATCAATTTTTAATTTTTTTTACATTTATATCCTGCTTTTTCCTCGGAGGAGCTCAGAGTGGTGTACATGGTTATGTTTATTATCACAACAACCCTGTGAGGTAGGTTAGGCTGAGAGATACATGACTGGCCCAGAGTCACCCAGTGAGTTTTATGGTTGAATGGGGATTCGAACCCGGGTCTTCCTGGTCCTAGTTCAACACTCTAACCACTATGCTATGCTGGCTCTGTACCATGGAGTCAGCAGATCTGGTGATCTGGTTGTCATGGGGTATGTTTTGGATCTGCTCCCTTTATTGAAATACATGGCAAAACTGTTGTTTATGGTGGGGTGGGGAGTACTATTTGGGTATCAGAAACACATACTCAGAACAGATGTTGGCATTAATTATACAATGGTGGTACAAAAGTATTCTTTTAACTTGTTATACGGACTACAATATTTACTATTGTTTAGCACAAAACATTGCCTTGTTATATTTCTTTTAAATGTATTAGTTTACCAACTCAAATGGTATTCGTATTCACCATTCACATTCACTTCAATCACAAAATCAGTGCGATAAAAATATAGTAAGATGACACAGAATTTTGGTTGAATGTGAGAATCCCCACTTTGCTTTTCTGTTTGAATGCGCCTCTCAAAATTGCCCACGTTCAGTGTTGCCAAACAAGCTGACATTTGTACCCAAGTTTTGTAGTTGGCTTGTTTGTTTCAAGCATGGTTGAAATTGCCACCTCGTTGTGTCTGAACTGGCCCCCCTGGGGTTTATTCTTGGCTTAGCAAGAGAGGAGGGCACAGAGCAGCTGAGGTGCCGAATAGTGGAGGGAGGGGCCAAGTAAACCACCCAGCAGCAAAACCAGCCACACTGCTGTCGGTCATCTGCATAGGGGATTCTCTGCTTGTTTTTGGAAGCTTGGTTAGAAGCTTCCATGGCTCTGCATTGCGTCTGCTACTACTACTACAATATTTATATACCGCTCATCAACCAAAGTTCTCAAAGTGGTTTACATAGAAAAATAAATAACACATATAGAAGATGGTCCCCTGCCCTCCAAAGGGCTCACAAGCTAAAAAGAAACATAAGGCACATACCAGCAACAGCCACTGGAGGGATGCTGTGCTGGGGTTGGATAGGGCCAGTTGCTATCCCGCTGCTAAATATAAGAGAATCACCACTTTGAGTGATGCCTCTTTGCTTAGTTAGCAGGGGTGGACAGGGCACAGTGTGGATTGGATACTTTGATTCTAACCAGTGTTTGTTGGTTACAGCTATCAGGTTCCTGGAGGGAAGTGTGGCTGGGGAACCCAACCATTGAGCCTTCATATGACACAAAAGGGATAGAAGTATTGGCTCACACCAGGAACACATACTTGCTGGAAACTAGCCGCTTGTGCCAATCTTAGTTTCCACCACTTGTCTCAACCTGCCCATAGGGAAAAAAGGAAAGTTCCTGGTCCCCAAAAGACTCATAATCTAAAAAAAGAAAAAGAAACACACGGAGACACCAGTAACCGGCACTGGAGGCACACTGTGCTTGAGCTGAATAGGGACAATTGCTCTCCCCCTGCTAAATATATTAGTATGGAAGAATACAAAAATAATATTCTGTTTCAACAGAATTGCAAATTTCAGCCAAACTTTGAAACATCATTACTCTTGCAGGTAAGGGTTCTGGATGTATCTTTGCCTTTCTTCCATTTAAAAGAGAGGCTTTCTCTTCAATCCTGCAGCCGTGTGAAAAGTAACATACATCCTGTACAATGAAGTTTTGTATAGGGAAAAAAATAGCAATAATTTAAAGAATGCTAATTATCACTCAGCAGAATGAAAAGAGATGAAAAAAACAATTTGGTAGTGCCACTTATTCTAACTTGCTCATCTTCATACATTGTAATATAAATTAGGATTTCATTTGTAAAATTCCCAGTGGCTTTGAAGTCTTAGTCTAGATGGTATAAAGCAATGTGTTGTTATGAATGTTATGCCAGCTACATTTAATTTTTCATATTAAGGGGAAACTAAGTGATCTCTTACAGCATCATATTCTGAGATAATACGAGTAGTAGAGGAACTTTAATATGGAACCCCAAGAGAGATGGTTCAGTGTAAAGGGTTTTGACTTGAGTAGTGTGTGTGCTTAAGAGAGATAGAGACAGACAGACTTCCCTCTTGCAAAGCTAGTTTTCACCCCCCTTTAAAGTTTGCATTTTATTGTTTCAGGCCTGAAAACATAGCTGAACTATTAGAAATGTGAACTCTGGCTACTGGCCTCCCTTTAGAAGCAGGGACGAGTATCAGAATATTTTATCAGTCACTCACCTGATTTTTCCTCACCCACAATAAATTTTGGTACTGATTTTCCACACAGCACTGTGCTCTACATTTTTCTCTTTGTGAATGAGTACTCAACAAATTCAGGTGCACTTAGGGCTACGGTTTTGCACAAGTGAACTGGCTTTTAGGGATGGTTGATATGTTACCATTTAATATTTCCCTTGCTTCCATGATGTTATCTCTGCATGTGCACGCGCGCACGCGCGCACACACACACACACACACCTGGTGCAGCTGTAATGCTTCCTGCCCCTTAACCACAATTAAAAGACTAGATGACTGAGGGATCATGTAAGGTGCGTAACAATGATAGGGCAAGGGGAGACAGTTGTCTGGGGGCCCCACTGCCTGGAGGGGCACCCCAGAGGCACCTCATGTGACTCCCCATTGCCCCCTGCCCTGCCCCAAGGCTCCTCAGCCACTTGCCCTCTTCGCCGTCTCTCCTGCTTGTTCTGCTGGCCCGCAATCGAAGCAGCAGGCAAGCTGCAAAGAGCTCCTTTTCTCCCGCCTCTCAGCTGATCGGCGGGTGGGCGGGGCTTCCACGGAGGCCTCTGTGTAGGCCGCAGTGACGCCTGAACTCGAGTAGGGCCCAAGCCAGCCAGGAAGGGGGAGGCAGCCAGAGTGTTCTCTGCAGCAGAAGACCCCTTGCTGCCCTGCTTAACCCAGACCAGCATTTGCCAGGTAGAGTGTGAACTCCTTTTTGTGGTTACCTTTCCCGCCCCCCCCCATATATAGGGATCTGCTTGCCATAGGGCTTGGATATGGGTGGGGGGAGGGACCGAGAAGTCTCTGAATATTTATTTTGAAACAGCTTGGAAAATTTGCTGACTTAAAAAAAACTATCTAAAAAGTCCTATAAGTGGCTTGTTTCATGGCAGAAAATTGCAAAAACTTCTGGAACAGTATTTTATTAATTTTATTTATTCATTCATTCATTTATAAATGCACTTATATTCAAGTTGTTTTGCAAACCAGAAGGTCTGAGTGAGAACTGTGAAGCATGTGTGGTGCTTTTATTTTATTTTTCTTGTGTGTGAACTGCTCCCCAATAACTTGCAGGGACTTCAGGGTAAATCTGGCCAACATGGGAATGCAGCACCTCCATTCCAGAGGAGATGTGTCTTAAAGGGCTTTAAAAGCCTCCTGTGAAAAACCTCCTGCAATCAAACTTGACTGAATTTGTTCAGAATTCTGAGAAAACAGACATAGGCTCACCCTGCATGGTTGAAAGTCTCCTTTGCTAATCTGCAGCGAGGGGCCCATTTTAATAATTCATCTTTCTAGTGTGTTCTAGGCATTAAAAGTAATACAAATGTATAGTACTCAATGTATATCACTATATATTGTGACATGTGTGTGTGTATTCAGTGAAATGTATTTGCAGGCAGCATACTTATTTTGGAATATCAGACTTAAATCCTTGGGGGCCTGGGGTGTGCGGAGGCCCTGGACTTTGAGGCGCTGGGGGCCCATTTTAAAATCTTGTCTCTGGGCCCACTCCAACCTTGCTACGCCCCTGGATCATGTAATCTGATCCTGCTCTCTCATTTCTGAATTCCTCTCCTCCACTTAAGAAGTGTTACATTTGCACTTGTCTCCAAGGGAGAAAAAAAGGCGTGAAATTCTGATGTGCACGCACATACTTTAAAGGGTTCTTTCAGTTGTGGGTATGTTTCTGTGAAGAAAATCTCAGATTCTGTGATGGACACTGAGCATTAAACTGTAATAGGGGAAATGACATATACTACTAGTTTTCCAATGATTTGCATATTTGTTCAGGTTCTGAGAGCAAATTTTAAAACTTAGATGTGTTGGCAAATTCCCAAGAGGACAGTACCAGAAATTGGGTTGTAAATAGCAAGACAAATGTTTTGGTAATAACTTTAAAAAATAAAAATCAATGCCACTATGAGGGTTTTTTTTTTTAAAGCATTAGAAATTCCTCAAAAGATCATTTTACAGAACGCTAGAACTGAGGGTCACACAGTGAAGCTGGTTGATGGTCGGCTCAGGACAGGCAAAATAAATTCAACAATGCCTAATTAACTTATAGAATTCACTGACACAAGAAGTGCTTGTGATCACTGGTTTTGATCACTGTAGTAAGGGTGTTGGTGTTGGTGGTTAGACAAATCATGAAGTAGCTTAATTAATGGAAGGAAGGCAGTGTACATTGGAATTGTAATAGGTGACCTCTCCATCCCTTGTTGAATTGAACTGAGATGGAAATAAATAAATTTGTGTGTGTGTGTGTGTGTGATTTATTTATTTATTTGTCACATTTATATCTCACTTTTCCTCCAATGAGCCCAGAGTAGTGTGCGTGGTTATGTTTGTCCTCACAACAACCCTGTGAGCTAGGTTAGGCTGAGAGATATGTGACTGGCCCAGAGTCACTTAGTTTCATGGCTGAATGGGGATTTGAACTCAGGTTTCCCCAGTCCTAGTCCAACACTCCAACCACTGCACCACACTGGCTACAATTGTTTTTGAACCAATCTCATGTAATTTAGCTATCCCACAAACACCGCCCATGAACCTTCCTCCAATATCTTCCCCCTCCCTAGTCCTTGTAAGAGAGGTCTTATGGGTAGGGTGGAAGAGAATAGAGGAGTGGAATTCTTCTCTGGATTAGAATAAAGATTGAGCCAGAGAAGAAATCAGAAGTTGTAACAATCCCCTTGTATTTGAAACCAACATTATAATTTCTCCTGGCTCATACTTGGAGGGCTGGAAATATGAATCTTGTTAACAATTCTACTTTGAAATAACAGATGGTGATGGATAAGCAATGTGGGAAGACTGTTGCCCTTCATGCTCTGCTTGTGGGCAGAGGCATCTGGTTGGCCACTGCTGGAATTTTAGTGCTGAACACTAAACACCTGTGGTCTAATCCAGCAGAACTCTTGTCTCAATTTGTTTTAATCATGGCAAATTTATATGACCCTTTGACATGGTGGAAGCAATCCTACTCCTGAATCTGAAAACGAGGTGGTGATGGTATCTAAGGGTAAAGACTCCTACTCTCCTAGGCATTTTGTGGCATTAATCAGCAAATTCAGGATCTTGAACTGCATGCAGAAGGCTATAGGGATCCAGGGACCTTGAATATGCATACTTGTGACATTTACTGTCTTCTAAGTCACACATGTCCCATGTATTAATACCTTAGAAATTATATGTTCTTGGCAAAGATGGGCTCTGGATTTATACAGATGTTGCGGAGTGTTTTTCCTCCTGAACATCCGCTCAGGGTATTTGGAGGACAGGCAAGAACTATTATGTTAAATTGTGCTACCTATACCATCAGCTTTTGTCTTTGCTAAAGCTGCCAGTTTTTATAAACAACTGAAGACAGAAAGGGTTTACTAAGAATAATGTTGAAGCCCAAAAGAATCCTACAGCCTATAAATCTTAATAGAGGTTCTAAGATTCCAGTGGGCTGCATATGTCTCTTTTACCCAGCTTCACTCCATCTTGGCTCCCCTGTGATGACTACAATTTTCTTGAAACAAGAGGTGCAGTGACTTGAATTTATTCCTGGCACTATTTGCCTACAAACAGGAATACATGCATATAACCTATGCAAATCAATAAAAACATGTCAAGACCCCTTAGATCGCAGTACTCTCCTAAAATGCAATTTATCATGCCGCAAATGAGAGTAAGAGACTAGGTAACAAATAGTGTCTGATCATTTAACTAGCACCTGTTGTCATGCATTTGAAAACTGCATTTTTTATTTGACATACAGTAAATTGCATTTTCATATATATGGAATGGAAGTGGGAGCTGGGGGTGTACATATGCAGGCTTTTATGAATATTATGAACAATTGACATTTTATAGCTGCCCGTTTAAAAGCACCAGAATTAAAACAAAATGTATTTCTCTGTTCATTTGTTGGACCCAAAATGTAGGTTCATGGATTGTATTTTTGAGGTCAAATAAGGCCATTTATAGCCCCTTCTGTAAGGACGACTGCAATACTTTTTGTTTTACAGCAATGTATTTAAAAAGGAATAGCTTAACTTAACCCAATGATATTTACTATAAATAGAAAACACATGTTTTGCCTGTAGTTCTCTTTAAGGGGTAGGGCAAGGTATAGGGTTGATAATCTGTTTCTAACAAACAGTTGCGGAGAAATGCAACTAGTACAGATTCATTTTGAGGTCCACCTAATAACTGTGATGATTTTCTTTCTTGATTAACTTTTGGTAAGAAGTATGGTGGCTGATCCACGGAACTTGCTGTTTGATACATCTAGCACTCATTCTCTTGGTGCTGTTCTTTAGTCACTACGAAAGGAGTCAATAGCCCGATTCAGAGATTATGCTGTACATATATACAGATGCCTGTACACTTGTACATGCATAGGCGTAACTATAGGGGGGGCAGGGGGGGCATGTGCCCCGGGCGCCACTTGGCAGGGGGCGCCAAAAAGTGCCCCCGCCGATTTGCCGAAAATTTATTTATTTATTTATTTATTTGCAGAGCAGTCCCCCTCCCCCGGTCCCGGTGCCGCCCCCCCCATTGGCATTGCTCATCCAGCACTGGGCACCGTAAGGGAGGGGCATCATAATCATAATAGTCATCATTGCATCATAATTCTGATGTTTGAGATACAAGCCAACTTCACAGGGTTGTTGTGAGGAAAAACCTAAGTATGTAGTGCATTTTGAAATTTTTGGTAATTTTGGTAATTTTGGTAATTTTTAAAATAAAAGTTTTCTGAAACATGTGTGTCAGTCAGATGTATGTTGTGGGGGGGTGGCCGGGGGGGGGGCGTGACAGGGGGTGCAATTTCAGTGCTTGCCCCGGGCACTGTTTTCCCTAGTTATGCCTCTGTTTACATGTGTTTTTGTGACTTGTGTTCATTTTAAAAATGAACCTGGATAAAGGGCCTTCAAATGCTTTGTACAGGTAGGAAATGCACTTCTGTACCTGCGTTCAGCATAACATGTGAATGACTATACTTGTGTACAGGTCTGTACCTGTGTACACTTGTACGAGTGTTGAACATAACATGAAAATGGGCCTATAGTCACTGCAGCATGTATATTTTCACCAAATTCTGAAAGGACATCAGTTATTCCTCTTCCTGCCTCCACTGAAACTGTGACTTCCCAAGAACTGAAATTCAGGTCAAGATTATAATAAGCATTAGGCGCTCTCTCTTAAAGGATATTATTTTATTTTATTTTATTTTATTTTATATATTTCTATACCACCCAAAACATGTGTCTCTGGGTGGTTTACAATTAAAATCATTTAAATATTAAAACCATTAGCATTAAAATAATTTAAAACCCAACATTAAAAGTATTAAAACTATGATGAATCTCATTAAAAGCCTGGGTGAAGAAATATGTCTTCAGTGCCTTTTTAAAGGTTCCCAGAGATGAGGAGGCTCTTATCTCAACAGAAAGCACGTTCCAAAGCCCAGGGGCAGCTGCAGAGAAGGCTCGTCCCCAAGTAGCCACCAGACAAGCCAGTGTCAACCGTAGACGTATCTCTCCAGAAGAGCTCAATGGGCGATGGGCCTCATGGTGAAGAAGATGTTCTCTTAAAAACCCAGGGCCTAAGCTGTTAAGGGCTTTATAGGTAACTAGTGTTTTTAAGCCCATTAAATAACGGGCGCTAGTGGATTCCATTCCCCCTCCCGTCGCCGCCAGTCTCCAGGCCGCGGCCGGTTTCCCCGGCTGGGCAAGGGCCCCAAAGTTTCCCCCGCCCCGGTGCTGATCCTGGCCCCAAATTCTCCCCCCCACCTGGCTCCAGCAGCGCCACCAGGCCTCGGCGGCGGCTCCGCCACCACCTCGGCCAGCTTCCCCCGCCGCAGTTCCCCCTGCCGCCGCTTACCTGGCTTCGGCCCCAAGTCTCCCTCCCACTTGGTTTCAGCGGTGCCGCCAGGCCTCGGTGGCGGCTCTGCCGCCACCTCGGCCAGCTTCCCCCGCCGCCTCTTCCCCCGCCACCTCTTCCCCGCCATTTTCCCCGCCGACTCTTCCCTGACTTCGCGGCGGCTGCTTCTGGCCCCGCCGTTTCCCCGCTGCCTCTTCCCTGGCTTTGCGGCGGCCGCTTCTGGGCTCTTCCGTCGCCGTTTCCCCCGCCGCCTCTTCCCTGGCTTCCCAACATGGCCGCCTGGTGCTGGCGGTCGTGCCTCCCTAGCCGTGTTCTGGGCATGCGCTCTGCACATGCCCAGAACAGGCCAGGGAGGCACGAACGGACACCTTGGTGTCCGTCCACGGACGGACACCAAGGCTTTTATTAGAGAGGATAAGCAGCAACTTGTATTTTGCCCGGAAACGTATCGGCAGCCAGTGTAGCTCTTTCAACACAGGAGTAATATGGTCTCTCTGAGATGACCCAGAGACCAACCTGGCTGCAGCATTCTGCACCACCTGCAGTTTCCGGACTACGTACAAACGCAGTCCCACATAGAGCACATGGCAGAAGTCCAGTCTGGAGGTTACCAGCATATGTACCACCGTCCTGAGGTTGTTCATCTCAAGAAATGGACACAGCTGGAGTATCAGCTGAAGCTGAAAGAAAACACCTCTGGCCACCACCTCAACCTGGGACACCAGGGAGAGGTTCAGATCCAGAAGCACCCCCAAACTGCATACCTGTTTCATCCAGGGGAATGTGACCCCATCCAGAACTGGCAGATGAAAATTGTATCCCAAGTTCTGACCCCACACAATAGGTACCTCCATCTTATCTGGATTCAGCCACAGTTAGTCATCCCTCATCCAGCTCATCACCATCTCCAGTCAGGTATTTAGGGAGGTTATGCCTCTCCCAATGATGTTGACATGGAGAAATAGATTTGGGTGTCATCAGCATACTGATAACACCCTGCACCAAATCTCCTGGTGATTTCTCCCAGCGGCCTCATGTAGGCGTTAAACAACATCAGAGACAGTATGGAGCCCTGAAGGATACCATAGGAAAGTTCAGATTTTGAAGAGGAACAGTCTCCAAGAGACACCATCTGGAATCTGCCCATGAGGTAAGAGTGGAACCACAGCAAGGCAGTGCCTCCCACCCCCAATCCCCTCAGATGTTCCAGAGGAATACCATGGTCAATAGTATCAAAAGCCGCCAAGACATCCAAAAGGACCAACAGAGTCACAATTCCCAATTGGAGATCATCAGTCAGGCTGACGAAGGCAGTCTCCACCCCATAGCCTGCCCAAAAGCCAGTTTGAAATGGGTCTAGATCAGGGTTTCTCAACGTGTGGGTCCCCAGATGTTATTGGACTTCAACTCCCATAAACCCCAGCCCCAGTGGCCTTTGGTTGGGAATTATGGGAGTTGAAGTCCAATTACATCTGGGGACCCACACGTTGAGAAACCCTGGTCTAGATAATCAGTTTCCTCCAAGACCCCCTCAAGCTAGGAGCTACCACACTTTCAGTCATCTTGCCCAGCCATGGAAGGTTGGAGACAGGCCTGTAGTTGCTTTTAGCTCCAAGGGATCCAAGACAGGCCTATTCAGAATCAGTTCAATAATAATAATAATAATAATAATAATAATAATAATAATAATTATTATTATTTATTTGATTTCTAAAAACCCGTGGTCAAGTCCATCAGAAAAACTTGTCCCAGTACTGCAATCTAACAGGGTAATGAAAAATTACATTCTTGTCCATTAGAAAACATTATTAGGCAAGAAAATCTGACAGGCTAAGAAAACATTTCTCTACAGTGAAATCAATACTGGACTGATGAGAACAAACCATGGTTTACCTCAAGTGATCAAACGATGCTCTGAAGTTGATTTATTTTGTCCTAACCATGGTCTTATGATGTTGGAATGTTCAATCGTGGTTTAATCTTGATTCGCTTCAATAGCTTTGCCCTTGCAGGTCTCTCACATAGAAAGAGGCAAGCCTAGGTCAGGTGAGACCTAAATATACCATGATTTGGTGAAGCAAACCTTAGTTAAAATAAACCATGTTTCCACATGATGACTGAATCTGCCTTAAGGCTCCAATGCAGAGATGAGCACAGAGTTCTCTGAGGGTGATGGGAGACATTGTTGTGTGTGTGGGTTCTAAATATATCTCCCTCAATCCTGGGGTTGCCTGTTAGCTTATATAATAGTACATTTGTTATCAATAAATGTTTGCTAATTGCTGTGGCCCCATCACTAACATCACTAATTTCTTAACTATTGGAGGAGGGAAGGAAGGAAAGAATGTACATAAGTAACTTAATTCAAGATTAGGTGTCATTAGGGAAATCATGATACCCAGTACTTTCTGAGATAACTGTAAATCCCAATGAAAAGGAAAGTTGTGGTGTTTGACCAGAAAAAAGGTCCCCAAAAAACCTTCAAATATATTTTCATTAGTTGAACTCTAATGCTAGAAGCATTAAGTATAGTGGAATGGATTTCTTGACCATGAATGTTCCTGTTGTATGAAGTACAAGTATGAAGGTAAAGTGTAAGTGAATTTTATTTTAGACTTGAGTGTCAACACAGACCTCTGAGGTAGGAGGGAAAGTACTTTAAAATGTGCATTAATAGCAATAAATTGATAGCACCTTCAAGGTAAACAGGTTTTCAGAATGTGTTCAAGCTTTGTTTTTACTAGTAATGAAATGTAAATTGGGATATGGTGCAGAAAAGTATGCCAAGGAGTGGGTTTATTTCAGCTCATTAGTATGATGAGCATGTTTTGTTTACATGAATAAAACTCTTGTGAACATTAATCCAAATGGGTACTTAATCAGTTTAATATGTCCATAATTATTCTTTGGCAAGAAAAATGCTAGTTTCACCCTATAAAACATGTCCTTTTGTTTAGATATTAATGTTTTAAACTCATCAGATAATTTCTTATATTGGTATTTTGAGTTCACTGTAAAAATTATTGCATGGCTAATAAAACCTCCCAAGTCAGCTGTCTTCTTGGCTGACAACTTTTATAAGAAATTGAAGATATTATTTGCATTAGGGTCACTTTTATCCTTTGCATAACAATACCTAAAATTCTTCTTTGTCTTGGCTTGTGAAAGGGTTCAACTAGTGATAATTTCCAGAAAGAGAGAAAAGTTGTGTTTTGAAATGACAATATGTCTATATATTGTAGTATTGTCAGATTTATATATGCTGCTCTTCTTGGAAAGTATATTTGACATACCTTACAATGGGCAAGGCAGTCAGATATTCACTTTAGGAATGCTTTCTTTTGTCCAAAGAATTGCTGTTTGTCATTTGGAAAGCTCCTTATAGTTCTGCATACCACAAGTAAAAATCCAGATTGGATAACATTCTTGCTAATTCTGTGTTTGACATATTTGCCCTTTAAGAGGTCATATAACAAACCAGGTGGAATTACTAATCGTACTGCTGGGCATCAACCAGTGGTATACTCTGGTGAGGATGGCAACCTTTCTGATAGAATAAATCAAGGGTGGGCTAATTTCAATCTTGTGTAGTGTTTCTTTAAATTATTGTTATTATTTCTTCCTTTACCCTCCCCACCAAATCTACATAAGATAATTGGTAATGTAAGAGTACAGATCCAGGATCTCTTAAAGGTTAAAGTGTATGTATCTGAATTAAATGACTCGGAGTATGCTTTAGATCATAAATTGTTTGATCAGTGACACACCTAGGTTCAAAATAAACCCAGACCTGAAGGGCTTCAGAGTTGCCTCCTCCCGCCGCGAGACCCCCCTTAAGTTTTTAAAAAAATACCTGCCACTGCTGCTCCTGCCTCCAGAGGGCCTCCAAATGTTCTGAAGGGGGCTCTCCAGAGTCCCACTGCTCCCAGCGGCAGGATGGGGCACAGCTGCAACAAGGGTGGAGGGCAAGGAGAAGGTCCCCCCTTTTACGTTTTAAAAAACTGCCACTGCAGAGGAGCCGCTGTGGAGGCTGCAGGGGTGAGGAGGTGGGAGCTCCCCCTTTTACTGGGATGGGGGGGGAGAGCTCCTTCCAGATCCCCTCCCTCCTTCCAAATGACTGCACAAGCCTCTCCGCTGTGCAGCCCATTCCCAGCCTTCCTCCATGTGGAGGAAGCAGAGAGGCAAGAGGCTCGTGCAGTCACTTGGAAGGAGAGAGGGGAGCTGGAAGGAGCTTGCCACTCCCCATCCCAGTAAAAGGGGGAGTTCTCGCCTCCCCGCCCTGCCACCCTCCCTGCAGCAGCAGCCACTGCCGCACCCCATCCCATCCTCCTTGGGTCAAGGAAAATCTTTAGGTAAAGGGGAACTCACCCCTCCTCGCCCCCCACCCTCCCTGCAAGTATTGCTGCCACCGCACAGCAACAGGCTTTGTTTTAACATAAAAGGAGGGCTTTCTCCTTGCCTCCCGCCTTCGCTCCTTGCCTCCTGCCCTCACAGAAATTGCCTCTCCCCATCCCATGGCTGGCAGTGGCAGGGCTCCGGGGAGGCCCCCCAGAACATTTGGAGGGCCCCCCCGGAGGCAGGAGGCCACAGACCAAATCCACATGGTCTGTAGCTAAGATCACCTCTGGGTTTGATTGAACATCTAAGTCAATTTTCTTTGCAAGAACCCCTACACCAACAGACATTAGACCACAGTGTACTTTCTGCTCATATTTGGAACCCATCTGACTCAAAACAACGCTTAACTAGAGCTGATCTGGAGTAGGAGTTGTGCAATAGCAGGCATCTGGTACCTTGGTCCGGCTGGGTTTTACAGAACATCACAGATCATTTCTTCCTAATGATGACATTTTCCTCTATCAGCACTGATCCTTCTACTAAAGTTGGAACAAAGAAGAACACTAACAATTAGACAATATGTTTTAGATAATTTATGGACTGCCCTTCAGTATCAGCTCTAAGGCTGGAGTCAGTTGACAGAGTTTAGTCTGGTATTGGAACCCAGGGGACACTCTTGGTCCATGAAGTTTTAATCTGACTAGCTCAGGGCTGCTCAACTTTGACCTTCCTGCAGATGTTGCCCTACAACTCCCATAATCCCTGGCTATTGGCCACTGTGGCTGGGAATTATGGGAAGTGTAGTCCAAAAACAGCTGGAGGGCCAAAGTTGAGCAGCTGTGGGCTAGCTTGTTATCAGGCCAGGACATGGTTGACATAGGAGGTCAGGTGTGAAGACGGGTCACTGGGCAATCCAGTTTGATATTCATCTCTACAATGTACAGTTATGGATAACTGTAGTTGTCTAGGATGAGTTGAAGCTGGTGTACCAGCCTGAGCCACTGAAATACGCGATGTGCCATGGATGCCACTGGGACATCATTCGTATACCAACTGTAAGGGGGAGTGCAATTCCACCCTGAACAGATTGAAGCCACCTTCCCAGTCAAACCAACCATCTACTAATAGAACCTTGTTTTTGTCTAGACTGAGTTTCAGTTTACTGGCTCTTGTCTAGTCCATTACTGCTTCCAGACACCAATTTAGCACCTTCACTGCTTCATTTGATTTTGAAGAAAAGGAAAAATTGAGCTGGATATCATGTTAAGTTCACTCCAAATCTCTGGATAACCTAACTCAGCGGCTTCATGTCAAAGTTAACCATGGGAGATATCTAAAAGTTGCAAAGGCAAGCAGTAGTCTCCCAGCATCACTTTTTGAAATAGGTATCCAAGTAGAAGTGGAACCACTGAAGTAAAATGTCCACCAATAGCCAAGTTCAGCCAGGTAATATCGAATAAAAACAATATTACTCAGGATAAGCAACACCCTGGAAGGGCAAAAAGAGCCAGAGCTCAGTGTGTTCTGTTGCCCAAACTCATGGGTAGGTTGAAAAGTGGTATGCAAATATTTGTTGTAGTAGTAGAAGGTAGGTGGCCTGCACTCGCTTTCCATCTTGCACTGACTACTTGGTCAGGCAGGAACAGGAACAGCTGTTCCCAACTTTTGCCTGAATTCTTAATAGATTCCAGGTCAAACCTCAGGGCAATACAGGCCCCAGACTTTGTTCCTGTGAGGCATAGCCAGGACCTCTTTTCACCACCCCCCAAAGCCTCTTTTCTCCCGGCAGCAGTGAATGGGGAAGAAGGGGCTTATTTTATTCATGCTTCAGCAATGGTCAGAACCAAATGAATTCCAAAGTAGCAGAGCAGATTTGTTGTGTGTTTAAGCCCTTAACTTGTTAGCCCTTAACTTGAGGGCTAACAAGGATTTGAAAGGACAGAATTGAGACTTGAAGCTGTACACTTCGTAGCAGCCCCCTCTGCTTCAAATGGACTGTTAAAGGCAACTGAGGACTGTCAAGCAGCAACTGCAACATTAATCCAGATTGTGGGAGTTCTAATTCTAGACCCCTGCTAACTTGGCAAAGAGGCACCTTTTAATGTGGTGATTCTCTTTATTTAGCAGGGGGAGAGTAACTGGCCCTATCCACCCCCAGCACAGTACTTCCAGTGACTGTTGCTGGTGTCTGACTTACGTTTCTTTTTAGATTGTGAGCACTTTGGGGACAGGGAGCCATTTTGTTTATCTTATTTATTTGTTATTTCTCTGTGTGAACCGCCCTCAGCCATTTTTGGAAGGGCGGTATAGAAATCGAATAAATAAATAAATAAATAAATAAATGTGCACAAATGCCATGTGTTTTTCTCTCCCATCAGGTCTGTTCAGATTTGTCTCCCTCATTCCCATTATGAACCAAAAAGGACGGTTTGTGCTGAAAATCACCCCAATTGCATGTTAAGGCACTTCCTTAAGCAAGGGAAACGTGTGCTAACCATCACAACATGAGATGGCTTAAATTGGTCTTTGTATGGCAGCTGTAATGTGTAAGGGGTAGATAATTGTCCTTAAATTTCTACTGTTTAAATTGAACATCCCCATAGTAACTATTGATAATATTAACACAGCTAAAACAGTCACCATCCTTTTGAAGCAAAGGTGTTTGTGCTATTGGCATGCATACTTATTACAAAGATCCCATTTAATTATTTTAAAACATTAATCACTCTTTTTTTTTGATAAGTGATCTTGTAAAAAACATTTACTTATTGCATTTAGACTCTTTGGGCAATTCAGAGCAGCTTGTGTGTAGTTCTTGGGCAGTCTCCTGCCCAGGTCGTCTACAGGGCCAGACCTACTTTGCTTCAAGAGCATTATGTGTCTTTGGACCCTTTGCCTCTCTAATAGTGCCACTACAAGGAAAGGGGGATAGATTTGTACACTAGACTGCATTCAGATAACAGCTCCCCCAGTAACTGTGGTGCAGAACAGGAAATGGAGGAAGGGGTATCAGATAATGTAGCCTTAGCTGGCATGAGGGGTTGATTCTATTATGGCAGTTCCACCTGCAATAATTTTTGAGGAGGGGCCATGGCTCAGTGGCAGAGCACCTGCTTTGCATCCAGAAGCTCCCAAGCTCAGTCCCTGGCAGCATCTCCAGGTAGACCTGGGAAAGTCCCCTCTCTGAAGCCCCGCAGAGCTGCTCCCAGTCAGCGCAAACAATTCTGAGCTCGGTAGACTAGTGGCCTGACTTGATATTAGGCCACTTCTTATGTGTTGAGGAAGTCTATCTTGATTAGCAGCAGTCTGCACAGGGATCCACACCATCTCTGTATGACTTGCACGTATAAGATGTGCTGATCTAGCCACTTGCCATTTCTCTGTCTGGAAATGCCTGTAGAGTATTTTTGGACTGTCAACACACAGAATCAAGATTTCACACTATAATCATTTGATGAAAAGTCAGAAAGCTCTCTCTTGTATGTTTCAGTATATTGTGGTTATATACTCCCTACAGCTTGCTTTGTTTTAGAATAATCAACCAGTTCAGAATTCATTAGTAATGCTAAGTTAATGCGATGAATTAGCCAGCTTTACTCCTTTTTCGAAAAGTGTGGAAGGACCCAAACTGTTCTTGCTACTTGTTCTGAAGATAAATTAGTGTCTTCTAAATAATGCAGTGAACCCTAATTCTCTTTGATTAGTATCGAGTTAGATGATAGCGACCCATTGAAATTGGTCATCAGCATAAATAATGAGTGAATGAACTGATAAAATGCAAAGTCGCCAGCCATCATAAATCAAATGAAATCCACTTTCTCTGGAAGTCACTGAAATTAGAAGTCCATGCTCCTATTAATTATTTTGCCTTCTGAAGACGACAGTGTTATAAATCAGCCTTGAAAGGCACTTCACTTGCGAAGCTGAAGGAGTAAGCTTGCCTGCAAATTGTTTTGTATACTCACCTAATTGTTTCTTAAGTAATCCACCTTTTTATAGCATGGCTGCAGAACAGCTAAAAGTACCAAATTGGGCAGATTAACTAGAGCAGCATATGACCTATATTTCTGTGTGCTTTAGCAGACCATAATGTATTGCCTCTGATGGGGTTTCTTGGGGGACATGGTAAGCCAGATACATACAGAAGTGTCAGTCTTTGACTGAGCAGCATAGTCATTTGGGTCCCAGAAAGAGAGTCAGATTAAAATAGCAACATCTCCTGCCCCAATAAGGTTCTTAACAGTGTCCCTCATTGACAGTGGAGCTAGGTTCTCTTCCTTCCCTTAAGTTGTTGTACTGTCTGAAAAAGGATGGGTTGTTAGGCCACCTGCCCAAACATTCCCACATGCTTAGAGTCAGGATAATGTCGCAACTTTGCAAATCAGTGTCCATTTTACCTTCAGTTGTCTTGCTTTGTACTTTGTAAAACATTGCTCTAATATTCTTAAGTTAACATGATCTTTTGTCTACTTCTTTATGTGCTCAGTTATACTATTTGCCATGATCTGTGGTATAAGAACCCAGGGACAAAAATTAGCATGACCGGGACAGTACATGGATACAGCCAGCTGTGGGTGGCAATATAATGCTAGTAAAAAGTTAGTGTTTCACGAGTGGGTGCATGGATCAAGCAAATAACTGAGATTTAAGGCTGCCGCCATTTTGATATCAATTGTAATACACAGTGGCACATTGTCAGGTAAAATCTGTTTGTTCCACATTTCAGTCTCCTGTGGGATCATTTGAGCAGCAAAGACTACAGACATCAATTCCCACAATTCTGGTGGTGCTCCTTCTTTAAAGCAAAAGAGCTACCCTGAAAACACATCATTGTTGACAATATGAACATACAGTCAGGTCACAGTAATTTTTCTCTGTGTAATTTTCTGTCCAGCAACCATCAGCAAAGATCACAGAGAAAATGTGGCCAGCTTGCATATATGTACTGACCCAAGGTAATGGTCTGATCTAAGGGTGTGCGAGCTGGACCCACTGATGCTGCCTTTACCATTAGGATTAGGGATGTCCTTTACTTGTAAAGGGGAATCCTCAAGGAGTCCCCTTTAAAAGTATACCCAAGCCGGCCCATGAGCTGGTTCTTTGAACCAAGGGCCAGTCCGGTTCAAATTGGACTGCCTGAACCATCAACTGCTGGCTTGATGTCGAGCCTTGCTTCAAGTGAGCCAGCTCGCACATCCCTAGTCTGATTCCATGACTGGTTTTGACAGTAAATCAGTGGGTTGAATGGGGAGAAGGGTTATAATAAAAGATGATAGATCATGATGATACACTGGCATTGCAAAAGTTTTACTTCTGTACAAATGTTTTAGATTTGAACATGAATAATATAATTGCTTTTAAAGTTTAATCTGTATAACATGCTATATTATAAATTACAATAAATTATAAGTATTTATTACAATTTATCATTTATTAATAAAAACGCATATAAAAATTAGAAGAGAATGCTATGATCTAAATTGTTCAATTCTTCAATTCTTCTAAATTGAAGAAACACAATCTAGCAATAAATAACAGCAAAGCTGTATTATCAACCAGGGGATTTAAATTAGCCTACACACAAGTATACAACTACTTTACTATACCCTTGAAATGTATTGAACTATAAAATTTAAAATTTATAAATCTCCTTTCAAGTTTTCCAGAAGCCCAAGGCAAGGTTCAAAGCAGAAAAAAACCACACTAATTTAAAATAGGATTAGAACCACAAAAATATTAAATCCCCAAATCTTACCCCCCTCCCCCCACTGCATTTGAAAACAGTAAAGATGGAACAAAAAAGGATGCTTTAGGAAAGACATTCCAAGTCTTCACTGTATCCGAGAACAAACTATGTCTGTGCCCTAACTGTAAGAACCTTCTTAAGAAATGAAAAGCAGTACAGCACCTCTCAAGAATACCTCAATTTTTGAAGACTTTCACACACAGCCAGGTGAAAAGTTCCTCTTGAAAAATTAGACACAAATGCAACAAAATGCCAACATCACTTGCATACTGAATTTGCCTTACATTCACCTTGCCCATTGGCAGGAGATGAAACATAAGCATCTTGTGTTTTCTGACCTCTGTTTTGATACACCCATATCTATATTGTGCACAATAAAAGAAAAAACAGGAAACCTCTTGCTTAAAAAAGTAGACTTAATTGACTCTTCAATAACCACATCCTCAAGTGTGGTGTAGTGGACAAATGTTGTACTTGAACTGGGGAGTGGAGTTTAAATTGTTGTTCAACCATCAGGAGACTTGGGCCATTTCTCAGAGTTGTGAGGGATAAAATAAGGGAGAAGGTGGAAAACATATATGCTCTCTTGAAGGAAGAGTGGATAAACACATGGTATACTGTTATATATGCAGTTTACTTCAATGAGAGCAGCCAACATCCTAATTCCTAACAAAGCTCCGTAGGATACACCAGTGCTGTAGATGGGATTGACTGACTTGGATGGGATTGACAGCACTTGGGGTGGGTGGGGTTGAATCCTCCCTTTCACCTGGAAGCCCTCTGTGTCACTTGAAAACATGTCCCTGAGGATCATGCAGCCTTCAAGGACATATTTTGAGATGACTCAGAGGACTTCTGGGGGAAGAGGAGGTCACTGAAATTTGTCCCCCTCTCTGCCCCCACTGGCGAATACTCGTTCTGCATCAGTCTGGAACTTAACTGCAGCACCAGCACTTCATTAGTTAAGATATCAGTATTTTGTACTACTACTTGCAAACTCCCATTGTCTTAAATGCCTTCTATTTTGAATGAGTTAAATCAAATTCCCAAATTGCATTATTTTCCTTCTTTTAAAAAAACAAGCAAACCCCTCCTATATTACCATTTAACTTCTACTATAAACCCTATTATATTACCAGTATAATAGGTAATATAAATCCTATCAGATTACCATTTAACTTCTGTTTATTTATTTTCAAGCATCCCCCATGAAAATCTGTGCAATGACCAGTATCTAGCCTGGGCCTGGAGTATTAGGGAGCACCTCCTTGCATATGATCTTCCCTGTCCCCCTCAAGTCATATGGTCCGTGTCTCTTTATTTCTGAAGCAAAATTTGATAGGGCTTGGAACAGAGCCTTTTCTATGGTAGGGTCCATATTATGAGAAAGATTCACAAGGAGAGGCCTCTCAAGTGACACTTACTTACTTACTTCCTTACTTATTTGCCTCCCTTGATTTGGGTAAAAGTTTTTTGTTTCACCAAGGGTTATAATCAGATGTTGCTCTTTTCCCTGATTTATATTTAATAGCAAGTTTTTCTTTATGGCACACTGTTGTGGTGGTATTGCTTTATGTTACTGTAATTGGTTATTTATCAGGTATGCTGCAGTGGGCAATCACCACTGAAAGGAAGGCCTGTACACACTATAAACAAACTAATTTAATAAAATAAATAGTATTTAATAAGGATGTCTCCATGAAATAGAAAGAAAGAAAGAAAGAAAGAAAGAAAGAAATGGCTAATTGTCTCTTTCTGTGTTTTTTTAAATGAACAAAACGTTATCTGAGGAACTTTATGCTACCAGAACTAGTGATGGAAAATAATATAACTGTCAGGATGACATGGAATAAAAATTGAGCTGGTCTTGTGGCAGCAAGCATGACTTGTCCCCTTAGCTAAGCAGGTTCTGCCCCAGTTGCATATGAAAGGGAGACTTGATTTCTGAGCACTGCAAGATATTCACCTCAGGGGATGGAGCTGCTCTGGGAAGACAGAAGGTTCCAAGTTCCCTCCCTGGCCTCTCCAAGATAGGGCTGAGAGAGATTCTTGCCTGCAACCTTGGAAAAGCCGCTGCCAGTCTGTGAAGACAACACTGAGCTAGATAGACCAATGGTCTGACTCAGTATATGGCAGCTTCCTATGTTCCTAAATTAGTTCTTCCTGTATATCAGGATCCAACTTAATTTTTTTCAGTGCTCTCCCATCTCAGTTAAATGCCTGCAAATGGTCACCATGAATCTCTAAAGTAAGCATCCACTTTCCAAGAGGCACAGCAAAGCTTCTTCTGTGTAGAGGTTGCACTTGCACAGAAAACAATGTGTTCTGCTTCATTACATTCTTAACTCTTCAGTTCCAAAACAATGAATAGTTGAGACTAACCAGTGGATTAGCATTAGTCTTCAACTTCTCTATCATCTCACAGCCTATGTATGTTTGCTTCTTGCTTCAAAAAGCTAGTTTTAGAATTACTTTGGAATAAATGACTCCAAAATGATTAAAATAGTAAGTACTGTGACTCATAAAAATAACCATTTTATTTGGCAGCTCAAAAAGTGTAAGAAAGCTATCAAGTTTATATATACTTCCTAAAGTGTTTCTATGCCATCTAATATAGGCAACATACAGCCCCTGAAGCACTTCTCCCTCTTCCTTTTTTGCTTTGGCCTCCAGTACTTATTAGAATCTCAAGAATGCCAGCTTACTTTTTAAAATAGTTTCTTGTCCCCCAGATTGCATGAGATAAGAGGCTATTTGATGCAAGAGTATCTTTTCATCCCGGTTTAGGACTACCGTAGCTCACGAACTCCCAGCAACAATGGCAGCTCATCAGAGGGATCATTTTGTCCTATATGCTTCTCCATTTAATGGATAAAGAGGTCAGAACTATTTGGGGAAAATAAAGCTAGACAATTTCTGCAGCTGTACCCAGACCCAAGACTGTTATAGATGTATAAATATAACCCCAGCTTCGGCAAGTAGTAGTTCAAGGTAATCACTGTGGCAAAGTTTTATCTCTCTCTCTTTTTAATAGAAAAGGTTTTTGAGCCAGCTGGACTCTTGAGCTGTTCAAAGTCTAAATCCTCCTCCTCTTCCTCTAATTGAAAAGGCGGTGGAGGAGAATAATAAGCTTCTGTTCCCTGTCAGACCAATTTGAAACAGAGTTTTATATTTTTTAAAAACATTCAGACAAAGCAAAAGCAAATGAGTGGGGTAGAGAGGGCTCACAATTAAAGCAGGTACAGTAAAAACAAACTGCTGTCATCAAATGTTTGGTTTAATTTTTTGTGAGTTTACTGTTACCCTTGCAATTTGGTACTTAGCAAAAAGAAACAATTGATTTTAGTATTTCCAAAGCCCACTTCTGACAGCATGGTGTGTGTTCTCTCTATTATTGATTATGTGAAAGAAAGAAAGAAAGAAAGAAAGAAAGAAAGAAAGAAAGAAAGTTGGTAGCCTAACAGCATAAGAAAAAATAAAACTCAAAGAGAAGAATTGGGGGTTACTTTTAAAAAGTGGAGGCCATGTTGAAGTTGAATGTTACAGTCTTTATATCTAGTTTCAGATTTGGATTTATTTCTGTATTGTTCATTGGCCATAACAAAGTTTACAGCAAGTTATTAAAACAGCAAAATGTTAAAAGCAGGATACAATATAAAGCAAACCTCATTCACTGTGGACCCAGCACCCATGGTTTCACGTATCTATGGCTGGGTAATTGCAACTTGACCCCAGTATGCACACAAAAATTTGGCAACTAAAGGATTAAGACTCTCATATCCATGGGTCGGGGTGGGCAGAAATGACCTCAGCCATTTTAAGTAAGAGGACCATTTTCTGGCTCGTTTTTGTAAAAAAAACAAAAACAAAAATACCCTGTGATTGTTTGTGGAAAGGAAAAAAATCAGCATTTGGGGGGCATTGCTGGACAGCTGGGGACACATAGAGCATAGTAGGGCACTCCCTCCCCCATTTTCCCCACTTCCTGACCTTTTTTTTTTTTTTGCTTGTTTTTTGCTGGCTAGGAAACCTAACCCCCCAATTCCCCTTGCCCTAATGCCCTGCTATCTGCCCCCCCCCACTGCAAAATGAAACCCCTGCAGATAATGAGGTTCTCTTGTACAATAATGTGTGTGTTGAATCTTGACCATTGAATTCAGGCTCTGCACAGATGGTGCATCTGGGCAACTACCTGGCTTGCCCACCCTAAAGTCAGTCCTGACAATATGGTACCCAGAGCCATTTTGGTCTCTGAACCTGAGGAGAGCTAGTCTTGCAGCAATGAGCATGAATTGTCGCCTTTGCTAAGCAGGGTCCTTCCTGGTTTGCATATGGATGGACATGTGAGTGCTGTCTGCTGTTAATATTCCCCCTAAGAGATGGGGCCATAGCTTAGTGGTAGAGCATCTGCATTGCATGCAAAGGGTTCCAGGTTCACTCTTTAGCATCTCCAGGTAGGGCTGAGAGAGACTCCTGCTGAAACCTTGGAGAGTTGCTACTAGTCTGTGCGTAGACAATGCTGAGCTAGATGGACCAATGGTCTGATGTGGTATAAGGCAACTTCCTGTGTTCCTATGAATACCAGTTGCAGGGGAGCAACAGTGGGAGAAAGAGTCTACCTTCGTCCCCTGCTTGTGTGCTTCTCCGAAGCATCTGATTGGCTATTGCGGAAATTAGGAATGTGCGAATCGATTTGGGTACAAATCAATTAGTAGCTGATTCTAGCTGATTTGGGTGAATTGGAGACAGAACAAAGTGCCCCTATAGTCCATTGGCTATATTCAGGTACAAATCAATTCGTGCCAGATTCTATTCTAATTGATTTGAGGTTCTGATTCCTCCTATTAATTCTGCCAGATTCCCAGCTTTCTTTCTTTCTTTCTTTTTTAAAGCAAAGCTCTAGCCCTTGTAGAAGTTGAGTTGTGGAGCAAAATATGTGGTCACTATTTTTCAAGTATTTGGATTATTTGGTCTATAACGTGTCCTCAACGAATCCCTATGAGGATTCATTACACACCTTCATTTCTTCTATTCATTTTGACTGTCTTTGGACAATACCAACTGTCAACTGCTATGTGCTAACTACACTCCCCTCCCACCCACAAGGCAGTGAGGTAGTACTCAGTTTATGTTCTAGGAATTTTTTCAAGTGTTTAGACTCTTTGGTGTCTAATAACCTTTCCTCATAATTTATTATTTTTTTAATTTTATTTTATTTATTCAATTTATATATCACCTTTCAAAATGGCTAAGGGTGATTTACATAAAATTAAAATCAATTAACAGTTAAAAACAAAAACTGTAAAAACAACATAAAACCAATTAACAATTAAAACTTTTAAAACAATTTTAAAACCCTGCAGGACCAGGCCGAACTTTTATAATAGTTTAAAAACCCTGGAAGGCCAGGCTAAACAGATAGCCTGCTCTCCTGAAAATCAATAATTAATTCAAATTATGGATTTCTGCTGGGAGTGCATTCCACAGGCCAGGAGCAGCTACAGAGAAGGCCCACCCCTGAGTTGCCACTAGACATGCTGGTGGTAACTGAAGATGGACCTCCTCAGATGACCTTAACATGTAGTGGGGATCATGCAGAAGAAGTCGCTCTCTAAGATAACCCAGACCTAAGCTGTTCATGTCATGCCCTTACCGTTGGATAATGAAGAGGAGGAGGAAGTTTGCAACCATCCGCCAAAGCAACAGGAGGAGAGTTCATCTGTCGGGCTGCAGGAAGAAACTGAGGCAGGCCAAGTTGAGGCTGCAGCTCCGGGGGGCTCTCAGAAGCTGCACAGGAGAACGGGGGTGCAGAGCCAAGCCCAGAGCCGGAAAGCATGCAAACAATATCACCCCAACAATGGCGATATGAGCATCGCCAGTGACAGCTGGAAACACTCAGACGGAACAAGTGGCTGCTTAACAAGCAAGATAAATGCTGAATCAATGACAGCTGATCAGAAGAGAAACCCAATTAGTCAAAGCACTATAAAAGAAGGCCAGCAGGCAGTGAATGCTGCTGGAAGCAACAAGTCTCTTTGAGCCTGCTACAGCTGAGTGTGGATTCTATGATAGCAAATGAGATTTTCAATGAGACACCATGAATCCACTCTAATATGCTATCATAGAATCCACACCCAGAATACCTCAGAAACAACAGAACCCTGTACCCCATGGGTTAGAAACCATGGGGGTGGTTGGCACCCTATGTGCACTACACTACCTCTCGCTCTGGGCCACCCCAGCACCCCCCAAGTGCACTTATGGGGCTGCTGAAAGCTCCATGTATACCTTATGAGGAAAAAGCTTAAAGACGCGTAATCGTCAACAATTTACCAGAAATCTGCCCAAATCCTTTGAAAAAATTCAGGTAGCTTCCTCTGCCCAAATCCTTTGAAAAAATTCAGGTAGCTTCCTTGCCCCTACCTGGCACTACCACCAACCCCACACTGCTCTAGGCCACCCCTTTGCTCCCGACGTGAAGCTATACATTTGCTGACACCTCCATGCTTCTTTATGGAGAAAAACCTTAAAGACGTGTAAACTTCAACAATTCCCCCAAAATCAGCCCTCTGCCCAATCACTCTGAAATTGGGGTGGTAGCCTCCAACCATTAGGCACTACCACCCCACCCCACTCTTTTTGCCCAGATCCCACGCTATGCCCCCGATCTGCCCCAAAGACACTAAACAAAAATCCCCCAAAAATCAGCCCTGTGCCCAATTCCCCTGAAATTGGGGTGGTAGCCTCCACCCATCAGGCACTACCACCCCACCCCACTATTTTGCCCCTGGGACCCGAAATTCGAGCAGACATCAAATTAGACCTTTTTGCTTTGAAATCAATGGAGGCAAAAAGGCAGGAAATTCAAAGAGACGTCATCCTGAATCACCCGAATTTTTCGGGCACGAATCAGGGGTGATTCGGCTCGGGCATGAAAAATATCGGGGCTCATCAGGGGTGATTCGGCTCGGCCCCGAATCACCCGAAATTGCTCGTTTCGGGCACAGATCGATCTGTGCCCGAAACGTTTTGCACATCCCTATTATCCATCACTAAGGGGTTCAGGAAAGGCTTCTTAAGAAGCGGTCTAACCATTGCCTCCTTCAAACATGGAGGCACACTACCCTCCCTCAGAGAGGCATTTATGATATTTACCCTGCAAGATAGAAGCATCCAAGTCGGGCAGAGATCCAGAGAACAAGTGGTAGGCTGCACTACCCCAAGCAGCTTATCCACATCCTCAGGAGTCACAGATTGAAACTGATCCAACCTATTACTGCAAGAGGGATTGCTTCATAGACCTTGCAGAAATAGTGGAGTCCAAGTTGGCCTGAATACAGGAGATTTTGTCCACAAAAGAACCCATTAAAAGCATTATGGCAGAATGTCTCCGGGGACTGATTTAAAACAGAAAGAGCAAAAATTAAACTCCTCACAACCCGGGATAGCTCTGCTGAATGTGAACCTGCAGGCGCAGTATGCTCAGACCAAAAATTTTTTTTGCTGCATGCACCACTGCCACTCCGCCTCCACCACATAAGCCTTCAAATGGGTCCTATGCTGCATCTTGTCAGATTTGAGCTGAGTTCTCCTTCACCTGTGTTCCAGTCGCCTACCCAGCTGCTTCAGCTCCTGCAACTTCTCAGTCTACCAAGGGGCCATATTTGAAGCAGGTCGGAAGGGAGTGATCATGTCTACCACCCTGGTGAGTTCCCTATTCCAGATTCCCACCAGGGCATTGACATGCCGCAATATCAAAGCCCTCCAAGGCTTTATGGAATCCTACTGGGTCCAGCAGCCTTTTTGGACGGACCATCCTAAGAGGTCCATCCCCCTTCAGGGGTGGATTAATGAATTCTATGAGGATTCATTACACACAAAAGAGTCTAAACAACTCAAAACTTCCTAAAATATAAACTGAGTACCCAGTGGCTTGCGGGCTGGGGGGTAGTTGGCACATGGGATGCCACTAATTCCCCACCCCCACACACGACGCAGTGGGGTTAAAATGAAAAGAGGAAATGAAGGTGTGTATGAAGACACCAAAGAATCTAAACACTTCAAAAATTCCTAAAACAATAAACTGAGTGTGTGTGTGTGTGTGTGTGTGTGTGTGTGTGTGTGTGTGTTTGACACATGGCAGTTGACAGTTGGCACTGTCCAATAACATTCAAAATGAACAGAAGAAATGAAGGTGTGCAATGAGTCCTCATGGGAATTCATTATGAGGAAACGTTATTAGACACCAAAGAATCCAAACACTTGAAAAATAGGGACCACACATTTTGCTCCATAGCTCCACTTCTGCAAGGGCTAGAGCTTAGCTTTATTTTATTTTATTTTATTTTATTTTATTTTATTTTATTTTATTTTATTTTATTTTAAATGAAAGCTGGGATCCATTTTAGGGTTATGATAGGACAACTTCAAATCCCCTTTATTTCCTATGGCGGAAATATAGAAAATCAGTTTAAAAAATACAAAAATCATTAAAAATCAACCAAGTGCCCTTCTTCCTTGAAATTTGGGTGGTAGGTGACACCCATGGGGACCTACCCACCACCCAAATTTGATGCCCCTAGGACCTTTATAAGTGGTCTGAATAAAATAAAATAAAATCCAGATCAAATCTGGGGTGATTCTGAGGGACAGAATTGGACACAAAACAAATCGCGTTATTTGATTCAGGCACAAATTGAATCAAAAAAACCAATTCATGCACATCTGTAGAAACAGGGATTCTGGGTTAGTTAGGCCTCTAGTCTGATCCAGCAGGGCACTGCTTATTTGTTCTCCATTTTATTATATTTTTATTTGGTCTCTATTTTTGCTTATGTAACCTGTAAGCTTATCTAACCTGTAAATATTTACTTTAATATATTTTGTTCAGGTAGTTCTAATGCAAATACTGTTATAAAGCAGCTGGAGAGGGAGAAAGTTCAGCAGACAGGCCTCTGCCATCGGTCATTTATTTAATCTATTATTTGCTTATTTATTAAAGGTCTTTCCATATACTACAATACTTAAGATGACTTACACAATGTAAGATGATACCATTCAAATCCAGAATGCCTATTAAAATATACGCATTCAAAACCATAAAACCCTGGATCATGTACTGTTGTCATGCAAAACTTGTGGAGCTGACTCAAGGGACCCAAAAACTGTTTCAGACTTGCTAGGCCTTCAGTGGGCCCTTTTTGGACATAGCACGAAACCGTGGGTTGCTGAACCTGAGGTTAATTCTTGAACCCAAGAATTGTCCCGCAGACAGTCTTCTAACCCAGGTCGGGCAACCTCCAGTTTCAGGGCAGAAGAGCCCCTCCCTCTTCTTGGTCCTCCAAGACTGCATCCTAGCAAGCTCCATAGTGCTCACATCACCAGACTGCGAGCAAGGTGTCAGCAGGGTGGCAACCATGGCCACGATCTTCAAGGTAGCATGCTCAGTGTGATTGTGCCTCTTTGGCCTTTAGCAGGGAAAGGGCATTTAAACCCTTTTCTTCACATCACTTGCATTGCTACCCTCACAAGTTCCCTGCAGCCAGTCTCACATAAGCACAATTACTGGTAGCAGGGGAATGGCTAGGGACACTATTTTTCTGTTACTCTGGAAAGTAAGTAAATGTTGACTTCCTAAGAGGGGATATGTATATGAGGATAGGCAATGTCCAATGTGACAAACGATGCTCTTGTGATGGCAGACCTGGTCAAAGTAGTCCAGGAACCCACAATATGGTCCTGTCCCCATGTCAGCTTGCCGGCTGGTGATTAGCCCTCTCATGAGAGGGCCGGTCCACTGGGGAGGACCAGAGGCTCCATGAGCTTTGGGTCTCCATCGGGCTGTGACCTCATGAATTAGGCCATCCAACTATAGAGAGCCCCGCTGATATGGGCCCCACAGTATTTCTGTTTAAAAACAGAACTCGTACTCCTCGCCTCCCCTTCTACGCTCAACCCCTACAGACTCCCAAGGAGTCCAGGCTGCTCCATGCATCTGGCCGTTTCCCTGTGGGCTCAATCTGGCAAGATCAGGGATGGCTCCTAGTACATATTCAAAATTCCCAGGCTGGGACCGGCATTATGGTGTATGCAGGTCTGCTATCATGGGTGAGGGGAGCCCCTATTTTCAGTGCTCCCTGGCAGGCAGGGTGGCCCTACTGGGAAAAATCAACATGTATCTGTGCCACGGGATTACTGGATTGCCAGATGGATCATTTCTGCTCCTGTTGTCCTCTAGTTGCTGTGATCTGGAAAGGTGTTGTGTGGTGCCCTTCCTCAGGGCTTGCATGGATCTAGCAATGGGACTGGGTGGCAACAGCCCTACTGCCTGCATACATGTCTCTATGACCTGCCACTCTCATGAGAGATTGGTCCTTGGGAGAAGGGGCATTGCCACACATTATTAGCAATCTAGCCCTTCTATCACCATCCTGGTGTACTCCAAGACAATTTTTCACATGAGAGATGCCAGAGACTGCATGCTTGCACCCAAGGGGAAGGGGGTTGGACCTCGCTTCCCCTACTAATTTGTACAACAAATAGAGGAGAGCCACTGAACAATTCAAGAGGCTGTTTTCCACCCCAGACTCTCTTGGCATGTGCTATCTTTGTTGGGAAACAATTGGGTTGCCCAGTTTATAGTGCCACTGGGACTCTATGTGCTTGTGTGAATACTTCATGACTTGATTTGTGGAGACCTCTCCACAAAGTGCCTGTCTCGTCATCCCATCCCCTTTTCCTGCAGTTTGTCAAAGGGGGGAACATGAGACACAGTGGAAGTGGGCATCCCCCAATGTGGCTTTCCCCCTCAACATGCTTTGAAGCTTTGGATGTGGCAAAATGGCATCCCTGTTGTCAGGCAATGGCTGGAAGAGTGCAGAGACAGCGGTGAGAGGGGGGGGGAGAGGTGCTCAGAGCAAGAAGTATGGCAGGCATAGAGCTGCTACGTTTCTGATCTGGTCTGAGCCACCCCCTCTGTGGTTTTGGCAACAGCCACAACACAAAGCCTAGGTTAAAGCGGCAGTGATGGAATTCGGACAAGACAATGCTGCCTTCAAACCTCAGGTTCGAACAGCGAAACTCACTACAAACTCAAGATTCAGATTACTGTTTCAGCTCAAAAAACTCAGGTCGCTTTTGTGATGAAACCATGGTTTCATGCATCCAGACGACCAGAAATTTGAATTTCTGACTCGTTTGCCTCTGGTTTGGTGTTATGTGCAAAGGCAGCCACACTCTCCAAAGGTACCTATGGCAAGTGTAGCAGCTGTTACTTTCTCTAGGCTAAATTCATCTGGATATATTTAATTAATGGCTGTGCTTGCCTGGTTTAAAATGGAAGTGAAAGAAAATAATTTTTTTGCTTAAATGAGAGAGATCATCCTACCAGAAATGTTGGCACTCTTCCAGTCCAAAGGTCTTTATATGATTATGGGGGCCTGCACTTAAGCAGGTTCAGAGGAGTCAGTGCTAACTGTTTTGTTTAATACTAACTGACCCATGTCTGTCCCTACAGAAGGAAATTAACACTTAGCAGTTTTCATTAAAAAATTGTCATATTATCTGATGTGACAAAGGAATATTCCAAAGGTCAGAACCTATGAGATTGCTGGATTGTTCATTTCTTTTGGGAAACCCTTGAACAGTCATACAGGTCACCTGGTCATCAGCTTCACAGTGGTGAGCTGTATTTATTCTCAAATTATCCAATTTTTATCAAAATTTGCATATATAATATCAATAAACACATGCAAATTTTATGCAAAGTGGAGACTTTTGGGAAACATTTTTGTGAAAAGCATCCTCTATTTCCACTTTTTTGGTGATGGATAGCGACTTTTTTCATCATCTGGACCTGGCAACTCTAGCCTACAAAGGTGCAATTTGCTGCAGTGGCACCTTGAAGGGGCAATTTTTGACAGAAAAACACCAGCCTTGTCCTCATAATTCAAGTATAATTCAAGATTCTTCCAACATAGAAGAATCTTCCTCCCAAGCCTGTTGACATTGATAGGGTTGGTCTCTATATATTCTAATGTGCTAATTATGCATTGCTATAAATAATTCTATTTCAGTTTTTAAATTCTTTCCAAACTTGTCCGTTCTTTTAAAACACATGCATACACATACAATGAAATTTCCTTATAATATTTTATTATATGCAAGGAGCTTGATCCCTGTATGCATCAAAGATGCATTCCGATGTTGTGGCTAATCTCTCTTAGTTGATTGGGGCATATATACATGTGATCTTGTTGTACAAATGGAACTTTGCCTACAGTGCTTTGGATTCAAGCCAATATACACATTCTGTAAAGTGAGAGATGACAGTGTAATGCAAAGTATTGCAGAATGTCATTAAAGAGAATAAAAAGGGGTGCGGATGGGGGCTTATAATTGTTGTATCCCAAATCAATGTTTTCTTATGGAGAGATGTATTAACAGGTAATATTTCTGTCTGCTTGACTTTACCAATATTAAATGTTCAGAAATTGATAAAGAAAACAAAGAGTTAAGTTTTCAAAACATTTTTGTTCCCAATTTTTTATATATATATAAAATCTTGCATGTAAATATATATATTATGTATGCTGAGTATAAAGATAGCTCTGTCCTACCATATTGATTTATTAGATTCTCTGACATTTTAGTTGTGGTCGTTATGTTATATTTATGAGATGAATGTTGGATTCCCTCATTATGTTATCCTCATTTATTTTACATACTTTTATGGCTGGTTGTGCTCAGCTTTACATTTAAAGCTTTATTGCGGCTGTTAGTGTGGAGGGGAGGGGGAAGCAAATGCTTACGGATGGGGAATTTACATGTTTACTGTCGTAATCATGATTTATTTAATCTTTCTCTACATATAAATATAAGCCTTTTTCAAAAATAAAATATTTGTTGATTTCTGAGTCTGATAACTTTTTTCCTTTGGGGGTTTTCTTTACGAAATAAGGTATATATGTGGTTTTTAAAGGGGCAGATTTGTGGCGTGGGAGAAACACACTATTGTCCAAAAACAACCTCTTCCTAAAACAAAATGCCATTTTCTGACAATTGATGCTTTATTATGATTGGACTGTACTAATTTAATTGGAAGCTACATTGACTTAGGTTGAAGTTTTAGTACTGCATTATTATAAATTAGAGAGGTAGACCACTTGATGGCCACACGTGTAGACTTTCTATACGGTGGGGCGTTTCAGACTTGCTATCAACTGCATCAACTTGTCTGCTGAGGAACCTCTGCACATTTGCCAAGAACCTCTGTGTATTGCAGGGCATTCTGGGGCATGTTATAGTGTGCACACTGATGGTTGTAGTGGGATGCCAAATAGTGGGATGTGACTTGGGGCCATGAAGCTTCACCACTACCCTGCATGAAAATGTTCCCTAGAACTCACCAAACACTTCCCTAACTCTGAACATTGCAAGACAAGACTGATAGCAGAGGGCAAGCTATCATTACTGATCCTTTCTTGAAAAACACTGGGGCTCCCTGATGCACAGTTTAACTATTACTGCCCATATGTAATGCAATGACTGCTTTCTTTGCTTCCTGAAATTTACAGAGAATATAAACCCTAATTTCATGACAATACTGTGTTCAGGCATGGCTTTAGTCAGTGTTAGATCTGAGCAACACCTCACCACCCACGCCACACAGTGCACATGGGATTGGTTCAGAAATGAACCAAGATATTATCCCCAATATGGGAGAAAATGTGGCTAATTTATGAGCCAATCTAAATGTGTTGCAGTCGCAGCCTCAGAGACCCTTCTCTTTCTCTTTCCCTCATCCCATGGCCTGAATGATGGTGTCAACACCGCTGTTGGACCTGGCCAGTTGAGTGTAATTTAAAAGGAAGGGGGTTAGGGATTGAGGCGTTTGGGTGAGAGGGAAGTAAACCAGGAGTTCTTCTCTGGCTTGGATTTTAATCCAAGCTGGAGAAGAAAATCTCTCTCTCTCTCCTTATCAGGTCCCAATAATAGTCTTCAGGCATAGAAAGGATACTCATTCAATATTTTCTTTTAAAGGCTAACATGGCTATCTTTGTGTGGTTTTTGTTGTTTGATGTCAAATTGTCTTGTTTTTGAACTTAATTGGCTAGGAGAATTAAGTTTGTAGTTGATGTCATATATTTATGAAAGAATCCTTCTTGAGCTGGGTCTAGCTGATGCTTACAATACAATGTTCAGTAGTAGTACAGAGGAGAAATGCTTGACTAACAAGCAGAAGGTTGCTGGTTCAAATCCCCGCTGGTACTATATTGGGCAGCAGTGATACAGGAAGATTCTGAAAGTCATAATCTCACACTGCATGGGTGGAAGCAATGGTAAACCCCTCCTGTATTCTACCAAAGACAACCACAGGGCTCTGTGGGTCCCAGGAGTCAAAATCAACTTGACGGCACACTTTACTAGGGGTGTGCAATTCAGATTTTTGGTAATTCGGTTCGGGACCCAAACTGAATCACCCCTGTTCTGTTTTGTGCCCGAATATGGGCCACCCGAATCACCCTTGATTCAGTTCGGATTTGGATTTAACCTGAATCCGAATTCAAATCAATTTGGGGGGGTTGAAAGGGACCAGGGGCAAAATTTTGGGGTGGGGTGGTAGTGCCCAATGGGTGGAAGCTACCACTCCAATTTCAGGGGGATTGGGCAAAGGGCTGGTTTTTGGGGAATATTTGAAGTTTTAGTGACTTTGGGGCAGTTTGCAGGCATAGCATGGGATCTGAGCAAAAAGAGTGGGGTGGGGTGGTAGTGCATAATGGGTGCAGACTACCACCCAAATTTCAGAGGGATTGGGCAAAGGGGTGATTTTTGGGGAATTTCTGAAGTTTTCATGTCTTTGGGGCAGTTTGGGGCAGATTGGGGCAGAAAGTGGGGCCTGGGGCAGAAGAGTGGGGTGGGGTGGTAGTGCCTAATGGGAGGAGGCTACCACCCCAATTTAAGGGGGATTGGACAAAGGGGTGGTATTTTGGGAATTTTTGAAGTTTTTGTGTCTTTGGGGCAGTTTGGGGGCAGAAAGTGTATCTGCCCCAAAAGGGTGGGGTGGAGTGGTAGTTACTAATGGGTGGCAGCTAATAAACCAATTTCAGGGGGATTGGGCAGAGGGCTGATTTTTTGGGAATTTTTGAAGTTTTGGTGTCTTTGGGGCAGATTGGGGGCAGAAAGTGGATCTGCCCCAAAAGAGTGGGGTGGGCTGGTAGATAGTGCCTAATGGGTGGAGGCTACCACCCGTCCCCAATTTCAGAGTGATTGGCCAGAGGGCTGGATTTTGTTGATTTTCTGAGGTTTTTCTTCATAAAGTGCAGTGTGGTAGATTGATTCATTCAATATTCATAGTAAGTGAGAGTGTGAAAAAAGTGAAAGTGGGGTCATGAGCGTTCTTTAATTGAAACAAATCTCATTTGCTATCATTGAATAAGAATTCACACCTCAGAAGTTTTTCTGAAGGGATGTTATTCCCTTATTTTCTGAGGTGTGAATTCTCATTCAATGATAGCAAATGAGATTTTTTTCAATTAAAGAACTCTCATGACCTCACTTTCACTTTTTCACACTCGCATTTACTATGAATATGGTGAATGAATCAATCTACCACACTGCACTTTATGAAGAAAAACCTCAGAAAATCAACAAAATCCAGCCCTCTGGCCAATCACTCTGAAATTGGGGACGGGTGGTAGCCTCCACCCATTAGGCACTATCTACCAGCCCACCCCACTCTTTTGGGGCAGATCCACTTTCTGCCCCCAATCTGCCCCAAAGACACCAAAACTTCAAAAATTCCCAAAAAATCAGCCCTCTGCCCAATCCCCCTGAAATTGGTTTGTTAGCTGCCACCCATTAGTAACTACCACTCCACCCCACCCTTTTGGGGCAGATACACTTTCTGCCCCCAAACTGCCCCAAAGACACAAAAACTTCAAAAAATCCCAAAAAATCACCCCTTTGTCCAATCCCCCTTAAATTGGGGTGGTAGCCTCCACCCATTAGGCACTAGCACTGCACCCCACTCTTCTGCCCCAGGCCCCACTTTCTGCCCCAATCTGCCCCAAACTGCCCCAAAGACATGAAAACTTCAGAAATTCCCCAAAAATCACCCCTTTGCCCAATCCCCCTGAAACTGGGGTGATAGTCTGCACCCATTAGGCACTACCACCACACGCCACTCTTTTTGCCCAGATCCCATTCTATGCCCCCAAACTGCCCCAAAGTCACTAAAACTTCAAAAAATCCTCCCAAATCGGCCATGAGCCGAATCACCTGAATTTTTCAGCCCCGAAATTTGGGTGATTCGGCTCGGCCCTGAAAAATATCGGGGGACATCGGGGGTGATTCGGTTCAGCCCCGAATCACCCGAAATTGCTCATTTCGGGCACAGATCGATCTGTGCCCAAAATTTTTTGCACATCCCTACAGTTTACCTTTACTTTAGTACACATACAATGTGCTCTCCAGCGTGCTGGTCTAGTCCAATATGCTGGTGCCAGTTCACCAAGTTTGCTTCCCAGTGACCTCAACCTCATTTGGAAATATCAGATTCAGCCCTCATCATATTGGTTGTAGTCAGAGGTAGTTGGACAGTGGTCACATATGATATTAAAAGGCTCAGTAAAGAGGCATTAAATAGAACCTATGCACTTAAGTAGTCAGTAGTCCTTTAATCTGCATTTTGTTTTTTTTTAATCATTTTTTCAAAGCACTATTTATTTGGAATTGCAATTTGCTATATAATATTCATCATTATATTATAGACTCAGAGTAGAAGGTCTTGGCATTGTTTGGTTACAAGAGTGCATGGCTTCCCATGGTCAGGATCCAGATCTTCAATCCTTTTCATCAATTTCTGCTGCTCACTCATGACTGCTACAAATGATGCCCATAGCTCTACTTTCTCCTCCGAGTGCCCCTGCCAAACGAGGTGAGGTGGGTGGCTACTAGGAAGAAGGCCTTTTCAGTGGTTACCCCGTTTATGGAATAGCCTCCCCAGTGAAGTTTGCCTGGCTTCATCACTTTGTTCTTTTAGACACCAGGTAAAGACCTTTTTGTTCACTCAGACCTTTTAAATTTTGATTTTTAAATTTGATTTTAACTGATTTTTTAAAATAGTTTTTAAATTGCTTTGTATTCTATTTTGTCTTTTCTCTTTTCTCTTTTGGTCTGTTATGCTTTAATGTGTGTTTTTATTTCATGTTTTAATGTTGTGTTGTGAGCTGTCCAGAGAACAATTTATTATGGAGAGGCTAACAAATTCTATCTATCTACGGTATCGATCGATCGATCTGTCTATCATTTCCTCCCTCATTCTCCATACTCCTGCAAAAACCAAAAACACCAAAACGCCTTGAAAACTACCAAAACAGATCCTACCAAAAACTACCAAAACAGATCCTAGGAATAAAAAATGTCATGGTCCAGAAGAGTTTCAAGTCGCATGGTCTACAAGCTACATGTGTTGGTGAGGAGAATTCTTTGAGGGTTGAGGAGCAAGGAATGGGAACTTGAATTGAAGGAAAAGCAAAAGGAGAACAACAAAGAAGAAAGACATAGTTGGAGGCAGGGAATGAGGGTGAGAGCCTGACATGGCTGGCCCATCCATTGCATGATTAGATGGAAGAATGTGCACATCTCCCCACAGTCAGCTTGCCATTCTGTCCTGGAAACTCATGTGTGGAGCAGAACGTCCATTCTGTCCCTAATCAAACAGTTCCCATACTACTTTAAGTAGTATAGGAACCACACAACTAAGGGAGGTTTGAATGTTCTGCCCATCAATGCAAGTATGAGGGGTGGAGCAGCATGTCTAGTGGAGGAATGGTATGTCTAGTGGAGGAATGGTATGTCTAGTGGAGGAATGGTATATGTGCACTGTAATCATGTGTTGGGTAGGCTGGTTAGACAGTATTGTTTAAATAGTCCATTGACTCCTTGAATAAGCTGTAAATTGAATGATGTGTCACTCAACATAACCCAGAATAGTAGACTCTGGATCTGTGAATCATAGCCTTAGCTGAATGTGATGGCAGGCTCAGAGTAACGGAGGAGCTGAAGGACTGAATTTACAAAACAACATTTTGGACAAGGCCTGCCTAAAGGTCTGGGTGAATGACTTTCTAAATGTCTGGGGAAAGCATTTGGTGAAACAAATAACAGAAGGACATGAGAGTACTAGGAGTAATTACAGGATGAAAGTGGATGAGGATTGATTTTCCTTTGCCATATTTATGCCTAGATTGTGTGATTATTAACTGACACATTTATCTGCTGTTTATTCACCTTATCCTATTGTAGTACAGTGGTCCCTCTACTTACGAAATTAATCCGTTCCGAATGCACATTTGTAAGTCGAAAAATTCGTAAGTCGAAAAGCGGTTTCCCATAGGAATGCATTGGGAACGGATTAATGCGTTCCGGAGCCTAGAAAAAAGACCCAGACCCCCAGTAAGGCTTGCAAACTGCACAGGAACATTTCTTTTCAAGAATAAACAGGCAGTAAACAGGCAGGCAAGTCAAGGAGACCGCATGTAAAATTCGTAAGTCGAGGAAACCCCATCTAAAAATTTGTAAGTCGAGGAAACCCCATCTAAAAATTTGTAAGTCGAAAAAACCGCATCTAAAACTGGATCTAAAACTGCCGTTTGTAACTTGAAAAATACTTATGTTGAGTAGTTTGTAAGTCGAGGGACCACTGTATAGTATATTGTGTAAGTGGCTATTTAGTACATTAATTTGATATTGGTACCAGTTGGAACTCTGTTAACATAAAAACCCAGTACCATGCATCTCAGGTTTGTTAAATGATAACTAATTAACCCAAACTGAAAACTTAACCAAATTGTGGATTCCAGCTGGTCCTGCATCAATCTTTTTAGACCTGTGAAGAGACGTCACCATTGTCTAAAGGGAAGAGGAGAGATGGAGATGAGCCATTTTGTGCTGATCTGGTCCACACCATGGCAAACACCTGTTGGTGGATTCCCCTCTAGGGAATTTTCACATTTTTCAAGAGAGAAAAAAGCTATGTCATTAAAACAAAACAAACAAACAAACAAACAAAACAGGTTAAATGCACGTGGCATTATACCACAGTAAATGGAACTGGGAAATCTCTCTATTAAAAAAAGTGCAAATTTAGTTTTGAAAAAAATCATCTATGAAACAGGGACATGATGGGGATAGAGGACAGGCATAATAGATGATACAATTAAGTATTGTGTGGAGAGAATGGATAGAGATTTTTCTCCCTCATAACATTGGATCGCAGGGTCACTGAGTGAAACTGATCGGCAATGGATTGAAGACAGATTTTTTTTTTAAGAGTACTTTTTCAAATAATACATGATTAACCTATGAGATTTGTTTCCACAAGATGTGGTAATGGCTGCAGGCTTAGATGGATTTAAAAGTGGAGTATACAAATTAATGAAGCCTAGGTCCATCAGTGTCCATTGGCCTTGACAGCTAACTGGTTCAACCTCTGAATATCTGGTGCTGGAGAGCAAATGGCATGGGAGGGCTGTTGCCCCAAAGCACTGCTGCTTGTGGGCTTCCTAGAAGCATCTGGCTGGCCACGTTTGGAAACAGGATGCTAGACCTTTGGTCTAATTCAGTAAGGTCATCTTCTGTTTTAACATGGTGTACACCAAGCCGTGGATGTTATCAGTGAAAACAATGAAAGTTGGAAGGGATTTATAAATGCTTTAAACTGAATGATTTACAATGCATGATGAGTGCAGGCAAATTTGAGGCCATTGGATAGTTGTGTGTTAATTTTTTACTTGCCCTGTCCCTCAAGAATATTATAAGTAACAGAAATCTTAAAAATATAACATGTACTAAAAAGGCTTATTAAAAATAGACTGCTTAACTAGTGCCATACTAATTAACAATCACTGAATGCCTGCCCAATTTTTTTAAAATAACTTTTTTTTTTTGGCTGTAACAAAAGCTTGGCAAGGGCTTGTGAGCCCAAATGGGGAAAGTGGCATATTGGATTTGTACCTCAGAGACCTGGCATGGCATTGTTGCTCTGATTGTTCATGTGAGCCATGTGTTATCCTCTGAATTTAACTATTAAGCAGTGGTTAAAATTAATCCTGTGTGCAGTTACCAAGGGAGAAAGCAGGCCAGATATGTCAATAAATCTAGAGTGGTTTGAAGCAAATGCCACTAAATCTTAGTTCTTTGACTGCTCTCTGGTAGTGTCAAGAGCCGCTCAGCAAGACGAATTTGAGGGAGGGATGAAAAAGGTACGATATTAAACCACAGCACTGATAAGTTTAGTTAAGAGGCAGGAGACGTGTCCTTGCAGTGACATTCAGTGGCCAATATTTGTTTCCCTTTAAATAATATGCTGTACATCTGTGAGAATGATGGCTTGGTGTTTGTGACATTGCATCTCCACCAAGGTTACTGGCTCCAGGACAAGCAGTCTCTCCTCTCTCTCTTTCTCTCACACCCTGTCAATAAATATCCTCTTGTCTGAGAAAGTGAGATACAGATTTTACAGCTGACACCAGAGCATCTTCATTTCCAGAAGCAATGAGTTTCAACACATGTGAATGTGAAGTGTATGTGTGCCTGTGTGTGTGTGCGCCTGTGTGTGTGTTTGGGGGTGGGGAGAAATAAAGGGATATATCTTTCAAGCCTGTCTTGTCATAGGAAGCCGTTATCCCTTTCAGACAACAAAGCTCAAGGTCTGGAGACTGCATAACCAGGCGACCTCTCCCCCAAAAGACTAATACCATAGCCGCTTCACCATTTAATAAAGCCTTGCTCCACCTGATTGACTACTCGGTTTAATTTGTGCTGCTTTAGAAATAACCAATAAAATTATATATAGCTGCTTAGTGTTGTGTTTTTTTTAAATCAAATGCCCCGAAGTAATGCTGCCCAATGCATCTTCACCTCCAAAATAAAATCCCTGGGGTGTTTCCTGATTTGCTTTCTATTTCCCACTGCTGCCACTTGGGCAATGCATAAACATACTCTTGCTCCAAGAGTACACCGTCCTAAATAGCTGTGCTCAAACTTCCATGTGCTACAAATAATATTGTCCTTCGTGCACTTTCTTGTATACGTAATATAAGTTTTTATTTTAAAATGTAAATTTTGATATTAAAACATCTTTTTCAAATCCTTGCACCACTCTTTGGAATGCCCTTGATACATTATTGCATTTGATTAAACTCAGAGTGTGAAGATAAAACAATCACTTCAAAACAGCAGACACTGTTGGGAGCAGAAGTAGACAACTTAAAACTTGTGTGCCAAGTACATCCCATAGGATAGCTTTCTGGGTCCTATGGTGAGGCTTCCTAAATAGTATTCTGTATACCTTCAGTGTACCGGTGTATGGAGTATCGCTTGATCTACTTTATATCATTTTGTCTCCACACATTTAACAATAGCTAGACTGAGGGGAGTACAGTACACCCTGTGTCTCGCATCTATATTATTCTACAATATTCAGCCTTATTGCTTTTTTGAGAAGTCCTAGAGAGAGTAATACTAGCCAAGAAATGAGTCTGTACAATTGATTTGTTAATTTTTTACTGTCTAGTGTTTTATCTGTTTGTTTTGAACTTCATACTGTTTTTACTGTTTTAGCTGCTTTATTGTTGTGAGCCACCTCAAGCAGTATTGCGCAGGAGGCGTGTACAGTATATAAGTATTTTAAATAAGTGCAACAAGCTTAATAATCAGTGCAAGTGTGTAGTGTGACAAGGCCCCGGGTTGTATTCTATGGGACAGGAGTGTGTTGCAAAAGAGCAGAGGCGATCTTTCCCACGGACCGTGGGGATCTGATCCGTGGCCTCCTTTCTCAGGTGGTCTCCATGTTTAAGTCCCAAAGATTTTCAGCGCTATTTGCAACTACTTTTATGGAGGCTGCTTAGACGTCACCTCAATCGATTCTGGATCACAATGTCAGTCTAGGCGACTGGTAGATATAAAAACAGAGCTGCTACAGACGCAGCTCAAGCCAGTACGGGTTTACTCCGAAATAAGTCCCAATTAGTTACATGTGACCTATTCGCAAATGCTAACTTGGCAAAGAGGCGTTGTTTAACATGGTGATTCTCTTTATTTAGCAGGGGGAGAGTAACTGGCCCTATCCACCCCCAGCACCGTACCTCCAGTGAGTCTATCTTTTGCTGGAGTCTATCTTATGTTTCTTTTTAGATTGTGAACCCTTTGGAGACAAGGATCCATCTTATTTATTTATGATTTCTCTGTGTAAACCGCCCTGAGCCATTTTTGGAAAGGCGGTATAGAAATCAATCCAATCGATCGATCAAGTAAATAAATAAATAAATCTGTACCACCTTTGTAGCCCCATGTACCTCAGTTGCTGCCGGATTTCTCTGATGTATACCCTTTCCTCTCCTAACACCAGTGTCCAAGCTCGATTCCGCCAATGTGTCACTCCTTTAATGCATTTTAAAATCAGGGAGTCATTTCTGCTTATGTTGTGAATTTGGGGCTGAGGGAGGGGGATATTGTTTGGTTCTTGTTTTCTCCCCACACATGCACATCAACACCCACACTGCAAATGGCTAGTTCTATTTTGAAATCTGCCTGCAGCCAGTGAAGTAAAAAAATGTGCAGTCACTAACTGTTGCCAACATTAAAATTACGGCTATTCTGCTCAGGGATAAATGATAAATTCAGCTGAGAGGTAGAAAGACAAAGAAACAGAAAATGAGAAATGGAACCTCTCTGGAAAGAGGTTTTCTGAGCTGACTAAAAGAGTAAATGAGCACAAAAGATGCTGCTTCTCCATTTAAATGAAGGCAACTTTACAAAATGATGTACCAGTGTCTGTTATGTGTGGAATTACAATATTTTTTGTCCTTGCTCTAAAGTCATTTTAAGCGCCAAAAAACTAGATCCTCCCAATTATTCTCCCATTTCTAAAATGAGGAAAACAACCATTTACATCATTAGAATATAATTGGTTTCTTGCTCTCTCTCCACCAACCTACTGCCGCACGCACCATGCCATATCCATCTAAACCCTTCCCTGGCCAGCCCAGGTCCCTTTCTTCTCTCCCCAGAGAGACTCCGGCAAAGAGCCACGGGTGGGGGCTGAGCCAGCAAAGCACTGAGTGTCTGTGTGATGTGCCCTCTTGGAAGCTCCTTTCTCTCAGTCACCACTCTTAGAGTCCACTCTGTGCAGCCAGCTGATCTTTCCAGGGTTCAACTGCTTGACAAGGAGGAGACCCAGACATTGGCATGGCTTGCAACTGGGCATCTTGGAAATGCCCAGGCTGGGCAGTACTGTGGGCTCTTCTCTTGAAGAGTGAGTTGCAAAATGTCTGCAATGGCAGTGAAAATGGCAAAGATTGGCATGGCGAGGCAGCGGCAGGCTTCTGATTCTTTTAAAAAAATTGAAACTTCTGGGGGAAGTCATGCAGATATTTGGAGTGAGGTGCCATGAAAATGCTGATGACAAGGAACACTGTTTCTCCTTTTCATCCGATTCAAGTGAGGTTGTGGAGATGCTAAATTACTTTATAGGATCAGTAATGAACTGAATGAGAACCAACAAACTGAAGGTCAATCCGGGCATGATGGAGATATTATTGGTGGGTCGTTCATCTGTCTTGAGAGGTGGTGTTCAGCTTGTTCTGGATGGGGTTACACTTCCACTAAAGGATCAGATCTGCAAACAGCCTATTTGGTGTTTTTAGGTCCAGATTTGTCTTTGGATGTCCAAGTGGCATCTATAGCATAAAATGCGTTTCACCAGCTAAGGCTAGTGTGCCAGCTGTGGGCAGAATTTCTTCCTGGACAGAAATAGCCTGGCCAGTGTCATACATGCACTGGTAACAGACTGAGTGGATTACTGCAATGTCTTTTAGGTGGGGCTACCTTTGAAAACTTCTCGGAAATTCCAGTTGGCCCGAACTGTGACTGGGTCTGGCTGTTGATTCATTTACAGACACAATACAAACTGCTGGTCCTTTCATTTGAAGCCCTTTATGGCTTGGGAGCCAAGTATCTGAAGAACTGCCTCTTCCTTTGTGAACATGCCTGAACATTAAGGGCAGTTTCTTGGAGTGTGCCCCATTTTCAGAAGTGTTATGAAAATGGCAACGTGAGAAAAGACTATCTTAGTTGTGGTGTCTTCTTTGTGGAGTGGTCTCCCTAGGAAGGCTTGCCTGGCACTGAGCCTTATGCTCTTCCTGTGCCAACCAAAGTACTTTTTATGTACTCTGGCCGTTTAATTTGTGTGCACTGTATTGCCATCCTGATCTGTTCTGAATTGTACAATGTTAATTGTATTTTTATTTATGTTCTTCAATTATGCTTGCACTTTATTGTAAGTTGCTCTGGGAGATTTATTTTAAATTAAAGGGCAGGATTTTAAATGTTTTAAATAAATGATTTATTCCATTTTAAAAGAGGGTGTAATTATGTTATGTTCTTTCAGGAACAGGCCGACACCATTTGATATTGAGAACAAGCAAACTTTATTCAATCCTCCATTTTGGATTCTGGCAAAAGTGAAAGAGAGTGTAGGGTGCACTCTGCTGCCCGCTGTGGTAGCCTGAGAGAATGTAGTGCAACTTCTACCTAGAAATTACATCTCCCTCTTTTTAAAAAGTGTGTGTGTTTGGGGGGGGGGGACCTAGCAAAGTAAACAGGCAACTCAACAACTGTCTTTTACATAGTCCTCCTTCCAGATCTTTGCCTTCAGTAGCTTGCCATATCCGGAGTACTGTACTGCTTTTGATCTTTTGCTGATTATTTGATACAGCTTCTGTTTCCAGTCTTTGAACATATTTTCCCTTAATCGTTCTGTTAGTATCTGTTGTATCTTCCTTTCTGTCCTCTGGGTTATTTGGTTCACTTGTTGGTTCGGGTTCCTTGTGTGCTGTTAACTGTGGCCTTTGGCACCCAATAATGCCTGTATATGTATGGTGTTCTTTTTGCTGTTCTTTTCTCACATATCTGGGTTGTCTTCTGTTTCACTTGTACTCATTCCCTTTCAGTGTCTGCACTATCTAGGAATGTGTTGTTTCTAAGACACTTGTTACTTTTGCTTCTTCCCAGTGTCCATCTTGGTGTTGAACTCTTACTGTATCTCCTTCCTTCAGTCGTTTGAGTAATTTTGTCACAATGTGTTTTCTGTTTAAGTCTTGAATTTGTGATGCTTTTCGTGATCTAATTTTTCTTTTGTATTTTGATTGACAGTTGCCTATTTGTGGTTGAAAGATTGGATTTCAATCTTCTGCTCATTAACAGTTGTGCTGTTGAGGAATCACCACAACTGGTGTATTTCTGTAGCTCAACAGGTTTAAGTATATTTCTTGATTGGTTTGTTTTGCTTTTTTCGTCATGTTTTCGTAATCTGCACATCTCAGCTAATTAATTTGACTGTGGACAGTACGAGCTTGTGATTGTGTGCTTAATATTCCTCTCTTTGGTGATTTATATTGTGGTCCATTGTCGGATATGATTTCATCACATATTCCATGTCTTGCGAAAATTGACTTTATAACATAGACTACTGTGCTTGCCTTGGTATCTGGTAATTGTACAATCTCTGGATACAGACTGTAATAGTCCACAATATAGTTGTTTTGTTCAGAGGTGAACAAATTGCTGCCCTGGCCAGTTAATTGTCGCTCGAAGTGTCATTGGTTTCTTGGCATTCGCCTTTTGATATCCCAAACATGTGGAACACATGGATACTGTATATCCCATACCTGTCATTTTCATAACACTGTGCCAACATTTTCTGTGTGAATTTTCTCTAGCATGCTTGATCTTAATGATTTTGGGATAACACGTCACTCTCCTTGAAGTAGAAGTCCCTATTCTATTGTTAACTCTCCTTTGGTATTCCAGAAGTCTAATTTCCAATGGTACTTAATGTTTGGTTTGGGGCCAATCTCCCTCATCTTAATCAACTTTTGCATAATTTCATCTTTTTCTCTTTCATGTTTTATTTGCTCTAGTTCCTCCTTTGTTGCTGGAAAGTTACAGAGTATCATATGCACTTGCTCTTCTAGATCGTCTTCCTCTTTGGCATTCTGTCCTGGTAGGAATGTTCTGGATAACATGTCAGCTACAGGTATTTCTTTTCCTAGTTTGTGGATTATTCTCAGGTTGTATTTCTGTGGATGCAACATCATTCTTTGTAGTCTAGCAGTAGTTGGTGCCTCTGCTACAGGCGTCTTCATTATGTGTTCTAGTGGCTTATGGTTCGTCTCCACTGTTACAGTTCTGCCAAAGATGTACTGATGGAATTTCTCACATCCTGCTACAAATGCAAACATTTTTTTTTCCAATTTGTGCATAATTGCATTGTGCTAGAGTCAGTGAGCAAGGTTCATATGCAACAGATTTTCCTTCTTGTAGTAGTACTACTCCTTTTGTGATGAATCCACTTGTAGTGTTACTTCTTTTTCTGTGTCAAAATATTGACAGATTGGTCCTGGAGGTCTCGCTACGAGTTTTTTCACCTCTTGGAAGGTTTTGTCATGGGATTCATTCCAAACCCATTCCTTTTTTTTTTTTTTTTTTAGTAGTTCAGTGGCACTGTTGCTTGTGCTAATCCTGGAGAGAATCTGGCTAAGTAGTTAAACATTCCCATTATCCAGAGCATCTCGTGCAAATGATACTCTAATCTGTTTCCAGCTCTGATCTGGATTTTGGGGTTGCTTTATTGCTTCAATTTTGTCTGGGTTTGGTTTTATTCCATCAGCACAGCAGTAAGTATGTGCGCAAAGCAGTTTACACTCTTGATTCCAATTTGCATCTTTTGTGGGGTTTAATTTCAGGTATTTCTCTCTATACCTTTTCAAAAGTGCTTTCAGGTTATTGCCATGTTGCCCTTGGGTGGAGCCATACACTAATATGTCATCAATAATTACTTCAACACTTTGCAACTCTTCTAGTACTTTCATGGGTTTTTTCTGAAAAAAATTTGAGCTGAGGAAATTCTAAAAGGTAGTCTAATGAAGTGCCTCTGACCAAATGGTGAGTTGAAAGTTGTCAATTTACTACTTTCCTCATCTAGCTTCAATTGCCAGTTACCAGATTGTGCATCCAGTACACAAAAATGATTGACTTTAGATAGCTTGTTTGTTAAATATTCTAGTTTATAGTGTTCTTTCATGATGACCTGATTTAAGTCTCTTGGATCCAAAAAAATTTGCAACTGTTCAGAGATTTTCTTTTATGTGGTCACCACAGAGCTTACCCATTTTGTGAGCTCACTTAACTTCAAGAATAGTGCCATTTGTTCCATGTGCTTAAGTTCCTTCTCTGTTTTCTCTTTAAGAGCAGTAGGAACCTTTCTTGATTCATGAATAACTGGTTTAGCATCTGGTTTCAGTTTTATTTGGCATTGGCCTGGAACAAAGCCTAAACCTGTAAACACATCTGTAAAGCTTTCTTTAACCTTTTCCTCTGTTTGTTCTGGGTTTACCAGTCTCACAGTCTTTATCAAATTTGTTTATGTGCACTTAATCCTAGAACTGCTTTTGCAGGAGTGTCCACTGTACAGAATTCTAGAGTGTACACTGTTTTGTTGTACTCGCATTTCAAAATACATCTGCCAAGTACATTTAATGAATGTCCTCCAAATCCTGTTAGGATTGTTATGTCTGTAGTTTCTAAGTCTGCCTCATCCACAAGCATTCTGTGGTATATTTCTTCTGGTATGCAGTTGACATTGGCTTCTGTGTAAACTGAATAATGTTCTTATTTCTGCCTATTTTCTAGGGATGTGCAAATTGATTCAAATTCAAATTGATTCAATTCAAATCTGGGTGATTTGAGTGATTCAAATTAAAATCAAATCACCCCTCAAAAGTGCAATTAGATTTGATTTCAAATCAATTTTCAAAATTCAATTTGAATTTGATTTGAGGGCCATTTGGTACCTTTTAAGGCTTTTAACAACCATTAAGGTCCCCTGGTTGGTTAAAAAAGGCACCAAAACAGGCTCAGATTGATTTGAATTCGATTCAAATATGAATATATGAATTTTCAGAATTTGAATCGGATCAAAAAAGTCCATTTGTGCACATCCTTCCTATTTTCATATCCACATTTGCCTCTTTTTCTTCCTTTCCTGCCATTTTTACTGCTTTCAGAAACAATGCACTTGTGCTGCCTCTTGTATCTGGAGAGCCCCATCTCTCCGGTATTTCATGTACTTTTCTTAGATTTTTAGTTTATGCAGTGCAAACATGTGCAAAATGGTTTCTCTTTTATTTATATATTTATTTATTTGATTTATATACCGCTTTCCCAAAGGTGGCTCAGGGTGGTTTACATTAAAATAAAAGCCAGTTAAAATCAATTAAAAATTAAAATAAAAAACCAGTTAAAAGCAGATTAAAATTACAATTAAAACTAGATAACATGAAAATTAAATTATTCTAAAAGAAAATTAAAAATAAAGGACAGATATTTCAACATACAGACATCAACTTCAATGTTCCACTGTTTAAAATCTACATTCTTATATCCCAGATACTCACCCTAAATCCAATCTGGTAGGAACATAGGAAGCTGCCTTTTACTGAGTCAGACCATTGGTCTATCTAGCTCAGTATTTTCTTCACTGACTGACAATGGCTTCTACAAGGTTGCAGACAGGAGTGTCTCTCAGCCCTCTCTTGGAGAAGCCAGGGAGGGAACTTGAAACTTTCTGCTCTTCCCAGAGTGGCTCCCTCCCCTGAGGAGAATATCTCACAGTGCTCACACTTCTAGTCTCCCATTCATATGCAACCAGTGCAGATCCTGCTTAGCTAAGGGGACAAGTCATGTTTGCTACCTCAAGACCAGCTCTCCTCTCCTCATGTACCTGATTAGCACATGAAATCTACTCAATAAAAAGGTCTGGAAAGAAGAATTTGTTGTAGATCCATTATGTGTATTGCATCACCAATATATCAACTATTTCATTTATTTTATTATTTTATTTTATTTTTACATTTTATATCCCGCTCTTCCTCCAAGGAGCCCAGAGTAGTGTACTACATACTTAAGTTTCTCCTCACAACCAGGATTTTAAAAATGAGTCTTTACGGCTCTCCTGAAGGCCTCCATCGAAGACAATAATGAAGATAACATTTTGCAGTTATGGCAAGTCTTTCCCCATGCTCGGTATTCCCTCACTTTGCTGTGTTGTTTTCCATACCTTTTATATTTAGTTGTCTCCCCTTTTTCAGGAGCAGGTTCCTGCTGAGGCCTAGCAGTTTGTCTTTCTGCTCCTTGTTTCTTCGTCTCTTGCTCGTGTTCAGATTTATTTTGCAATATTTACATCTGTGCTTGGGACATTTTCTGTGCTTTGGCTATTTTTAATGCTTTTTCTAGAGTTAGGTCCTCTTCCTGCAATAATTTATCTTGGATCTCCGGCACAGCATCCCTCCAGTGGCTACTGCTGGTGTCTATATTATGTTTCTTTTTTTCGATTGGGAGCCCTTTGCAGACAGGGAGCCATTTTATTCATTCGTTCATTTATTTATATCTATGTAAACCGCTTTGGGAACTTTGGTTGAAAAGTGGTATATAAATATTCATTTTATTCGTGTTTGTATCCGTATCTCTTTGGAATTGGAGCCCATTAATATCCTGTTCTTTGTCATATCATCACCATTGTGAAAAGCACAGTCTTTAGCTAGAAGGCGTTACTGTGTGACTCACACATTCACTGTTGTCACTTGCTGGCTTTCATAAAACACTTTTTGTTGTATAGGAACATTTTTTTCAGGGTGTGCAGTATGCTTCAAACAATGCAAATAGCACTGTGGGCTTCTTTCTATCTTCTGCAGATAGTTTGCCACTAACTCTCCAGGCCCTACAGATAACTCTGCCTTTCTGCCCAATGCTGCTTTGGAACTGTGCAGCCTTTTGCTCTTCAGACCATTTGTCAGAGTAAAAGATTCACCTGGTGGTGAACTGCTTGTATTTACCATGGGGAGAGCAACTGGCTCTATCCAACCCCAGTATAGCATTCCTTCAGTGGCTGATGCTGGTGTTACTTGCATTACTTTTTAGATTGTGAGCCCTTTGGGGGCATGAGATCATCTTCTTATTATTTATTTTTCTTGGAAAACCACTGTGAAACCTTCTGTTGAAAAGCAGTATATAAATGTTTGTAGTCCTAGAGAACAGCACATGAGCTGGGGACTGTGCTCACAACACTGTGCCAGCATGCAAAGAGGCTGGCTCGGTAGCTAGCTGGCTGCCCTGCCTTGAACCAAGAGGTGAAGTTGCTGGCCTGGCTGGGGAGAGCAGGCTGGGTGACCCGTGGAGAGGAAGACAGAGGATGCTGTGTGTGGTAAGCCTAACCAAACAAGGAATTTACAGTTAATAAGTAGGGGCCTTGAGAACTCAGCACCTAGACGTACAGTCTGAGCAGGCGTACAGATTACCTGGTCATCAGCTTCAGTGGTGAGCTGAATTTATTCTCAAATTATTCAGTTTTTATCAAAATATGCATATATTATACCAGTAAACATATGCAAATTTTATGCAAAATGGAGACTTTTTGGAGTCTCTTTTGGTAAAAAGCATCCTCTACCACTTTTTTGGTGATGGATCTTGGCTTTTTTTGACTATCTGGACCTGGTAATCATTCATTGGGGTGTTGTGAAGGTGACTGGTTGCTACCTTTGCTCCTATTGTTGGATTGTTCACAGAAATGTTAAGAAGTAACAATCACTGATGACTCATTCAGGGGCAGAGCCACAATTGAGCGGATGGGTTCAAAGAACCCGGGCCGCTGCTGTGCCTGGTGCCCCAGACAGGCTCCCTGCCTCTGATGTCAGACACGGGGGAGTGGCTTAGCTCCCAAACGGGGCCGTGCAGCTCCCTCCCTAAAGGCAGGGAGAGCCTCCCCTGGCCACGCTACAAATGCAGCACTGGCTGGATTAACTTCCAAACGGGGCTGTGTCCCTGTTTGGGAGCTAAACCACTCCCCCCTGTCTGATGTCAGATGCGGGGTGCAGGGCTAAGTGCTCCCTACATCTGATGTCAGGTGCAGGGGTGGGGCGAGAGGGGCTGCCGTGGTGGCAGAACCTGGGCGGCCACTGGCCTCCCTCTGCCTCTGGACTCATCCATCACATGATAACTGATAGTAATTCCATGTGTTCAAATTCAAGTGATCACTGTAATTATAATCTGAATAATGCAATGTGTGAACTCACCTCTGGGTATACGGGATGGAACAATACATGACCGTAAATAAATATGGTTATGTTTGTGAATTGGCAAGAAGTTATGAAGTAAAGTGGACACAGCAAGACACGGCAAAAGTGGAATTTGTACACTATAGTCATCATAAATCCTGTTTTGTTTTGTTTTGTTTAAACGTTCACAGTTGTGATTGTGGATTTTCATCCTACCCCTGCCATCCCCCCACCCTTCAGTCTATCTTAGAACACTGTAAATACCTTGAGTCCAGTATTTCTGTTTTCTCCCAATCTGTCTGTTCACACCCCAGAGGAACTATGCATATAAACTGTAAGATTGGTAGCACCGTGAAACATTACTGCCAAGCATATGGATTTAAGACAATAGCATGAGACACTTACCATGTTACCAATTTTCTCTTTAAGGTGCATTTTTAGGGTTTGCTAGCTATGATTTAGGAGATTGTTTTCTGCATATTGGCACAGGGCTAACAGGTCCTTTGACACAAAGGATGGCCTAGACAGTTTATGGAGGCTAATAATTAGGTTTCAGGGAGACTAATCACACATTTTCAACTGCTGTTTTGAGAAAATAGGCTAGTTTGCTACAGATGTTACTCTCCTTTAATTTACTGATTTGTAATTTTCTGTTCATAAGTCAAGGGGAAATGAGAGAAGCGGCTCCCATTGAATATATGGTATTTTAATTGACTTACTGGAATAAAGTTTGCAAATGAGCACATGGGGAGTTCCTTGCATGGTTTCCTTTTGTGGGAAGATTTATTGTTGCCTCCCTATGCACCACTTTGTACTTTCAATCACACTATATTCAGAAACCTTAATGGTTTACCTACTTACTGGTATAATACTAAATTCATAGATTGCCGAGGAATATGTGTTGTTAATCTGATATTTCATGGACTATGTATAAAAGCATTAACTCAGTCTTTAGCAATCTTTCCTTTGTTATAACTGTGGTTCATGGAAGAAATAAAACCATGTCATACCAGTACAATAAACCCTCTGTTCACCCCATAGCTGAATCATGCTTGCTAATTACAAGTATTTCTTTTCTTGTTTATATATACAGCCACTCAAACTTTGAATTTATCATTTCTCCCCTCTTAGTTTTGATGTTGCTGATGTACATTTAATCTCAATTTATTTCAGCTAGTCATAGTTACAAAGCTTAATGTATGGAAACAATATTTATTCCAGCAGCTGTTAAAAATCTGTGGATATGGATTAATGTCAGCTTCTAAATGTGCAGTGCTTTAGTTAATTCCATCCAAGGACAGATGATATCATCCCGTAGGAAGGAATATATTAGAAACTGTCAGCTGAAAAGTAGTAAAAGTAGGTGATATGTTATGAGGAGGACTAAAAGGTCATTCAAAGAAGAGATATTGCTAATAAGTCAATTAAAATTTTCACACTGACATTTTACAAATTTCTGAGTAAGCTCTAAAACATTTTTGAAGCTAGCTAAATTCATATCCCAGACTGGAAAAACAAAAGTAATGTCTGCTCCCTGCAAATCCTATAGCAGATGAACAAATTGGGAATCAACTACCTTGAGATAATCCACTTGGACAGAGTGGAGAGATTGTTCATTACCAAATTAGCATATTATTTATGAGGTATACATAGATGTGGGCTGTGCATCTTAAATGTTCCTCTTTTGTGCAACATTCATTCCTTCATAACTTCAAGGCTGGGCTACAGTAATGTGTGTTATATGAGGCATGGAAGCTTCAGCAAGAGCAAAATTCTGTGGTCCGCCTTCTGGGTGAAGTTGGTAACTGGGAGAACATTATTACAACTGTGCTCCAAGGTCTGCCTTATTGCCATCTGGAGTCTGTAAAAGGTGGTCATGATGACCAACAAAGCCCCAAATGATTTGAGATGAGCATATTTAAGAGACTACCTCTACCCTGTGGTCTATCACAATATTTAAGATTTACAGGTAATGTCCTCTTAAGTGTACATTCTGTACATCAATTAAGGACTGCAAGGACGTACAGAGAGACATTCTTGGCAATTTCCCTTCAGTTCTGGAGCTCTTTTCCAAAATGCACTTTAAGGCTGTGCAGAACATTTCACTAGCAAAACATTTTAATTAGAAATTGGTCATTTTGAGTTTGAAACAGAGCATCCTTTAAATAAAGGACCTGTTTTGAGTTCGGAGCAGAACCACCCCCATTTCAATTTACATGTTTTAATGTTCTGAGTGCCATTTTGGAGGTCTGTTTTTCCCTTGCTGATTGATTTTCTGGCACTGTCTTCCGATTGCCTTGCTATCTCCTTGCTTCTTGATTGGATTGTTATCCTACAAATCACATGTTGTCATGGGCAACTGTGCCCCCATTGGCTGGGGGAAGGGAGGAAGGAGGCGAAACTTCAAATTTCAAATTCAGAATGTATTCAAAGGGACAAGGAGACAGAAGGAGACAGCCTTATACTTTACCTGTCTTGAAGAGGATACATCAGGATAGGAGGAAGGAAGGTTTGATTTTGTGGTTTTTGTTTCTCAGCATTGAGTATAATATGCTGTGCTATTTGCTGGATCTCACAAAGGTAGAACTTGGGTGCCTGCCTTCCTTGAGTTGCAGTTTGTTTTGTTTGCGAGATAGTGCTGTGATGAGAAATGGACAGTGGCAGCTCTCTCTCTCTCTCTCTCTCTCTCTCTCTCTCTCTCTCTCTCTCTCTCTCTCTGTAATATTTCTTGGTGATTGCTGTGATGAGCTCCATGTCTGGCCATGAGACTAACTTGTCCTTCACTCATTTCTCTCCTTGGGTCTGCTCTGCAATCTGCATTCATTGCAAGGTATACTTGGTCAAAAAATGTAGCTAAGGTTGAGCTTATGCCTATACTTACTTCAAAGTTTCCGGGCAAAATACAAAGTGCTGGTTATAACTTATAAAGCCCTAAACGGCTTAGGCCCTGGGTATTTAAGAGAGCATCTTCTTCACTATGAGTCACACCACTCACTGAGGTCATCAGAGGAGGTCCATCTCCAGCTACCACCAACTCATTTGGTGGCTACACAGAGATGGGCCTTCTCGGTCGCTGCCCCGAGATTGTGGAATGCGCCCCCTGCTGAGATACGATCCTCCCCATCTCTGGCAATTTAAAAAACCCACCTGAAAACCCACCTTTTCATCCAAGCTTTCCCAGCTTTTAAAAATTGTCTGTTTTTAATTTTATGGCTGTTTTTAAATTGTTGCATTGTTTTAACTTTTATATATGTTTTAATTGTTTTTATGTTAACCGCCCAGAGACAAAGGTTTGGATGGTATAGAAGTTAAATAAATAAATAAATAAATAAATAAATAAATAAATAAATAAATAAGGGTGTTGCTGTGGCAGCTGTTTTAGTGCCTAGGAAGCAAGGTAAGGAGTCATAATTGTCTGTGAGTGAGCAACTTGTGCTAATGATGTTACTGCAGTACTGTCAGTGGATTCTGGGACAGTGATTCTTCTCTCTCTCTCTCTCTCTCTCTCTCTCTCTCTCTCTCTCTTTGCCATTTTTGGGCTGTGTTTGAAATGTGTGTTCTTGTGTTGGGAGGGACAGGTTCCCTTTTAGAGTGTGCTTCTGCAGTGTTTTTCAAGGTAGAGTTGCAAAATGCATTGCAAACTTCAGGCCAATGAAATGGTAGGGATGTTCATGAAATTGATTTTGCTATTCTTTTCAAGCTTGAAATGAATAGCAAAATCCTCTAATTGATTAGTGAAAACACCGGTCAATGCCAGCTGGTTCAACGAATCCACGTCAAAACACTTGAAATATTTTTAAAGTTTTGAATGCCATTTTGAGGCCTGTTTTTCCAGGGAGAACTGGTCTATTGATTGAGGCCAGCGGGTAGACCAGCCCTCTGCGCCAGACTTAGTGCATCAGCCTGCCTCGGCAGACTGGTCTCCCCCCACCCTTCTCTGAGTGATTGGTTCACCTAATTTTCTGTCATGACCCTAACCAAAGAGTCTCTGGTAGGAATATTTGGGATAGACACAGGCCTTAGTCTATCTATTTGGGGGACCCTTGAAGGTAGGCCCCAGTTTGACCCCCTGCTCCTAACAGCTGGGTTAGGTTGCTATTTTCTGGTGGCATTTATTTATTTATTTATTTATTTAGCACATTTCTATACCGCCCAAAACGCAAGTTCTCTGGGCCACTTACAAAACAATAAAAACAGCCAATAAAAGATTAAAACATTTCAACAATTAAAAGTTAAAAGTTAAAACTATTAAAACACAATTAAAATACAATTAAAACAGTATCTAATTAAAAGCCTAGGTGAACAAATGCATCTTGACTGCCCTTTTAAAAGCTGTAAGAGATGGGGAGGCTCTTATTTCAGCAGGAAGTATGTTCCAAAGCCTCGGGGCAGCAATGGAGAAGGCGGCCTGTCCTTGTGATGACTCACTGAGTCATGCATGGTGTGGGTCTTCTTCATTAAGAAGTTGGCTGCAGATTTACTCTCATTAACTTGAAGTATTCTTGTGAGGTTTGGGTTTCTAAATCCTTAGCAAAGTTTTTAAATTCTTTAAGCTACTCTTTTAAAATGGTATTTTCTGCCGCCAACAAACCTCAAAATAACCCAGCTTCTTTCACACATCCATGCAACTTCCCAAGTTCTGCACTGGCCTCCTTACTGAAGGCAGACACCTTATCAAGCTTTTGGCTCAGTGCCTTTTCCCTTTTCAAGCAACATACAAGAATCAGCTAACAACCGTCTGCTTTCCGTCCACATGACATGAAACAAGTTTTTGACGAGCCAGATTTCTACTTGCAGACAAATTAGAGTAGCCACCAATGCACAAAGCAAGCCAACGTAGCCATAATCAGACTACATCAATACAAATATCTGGAGCAACCAGGCCAGGACTTCAAAACAAGGCTCGTGTGGTGGAGAGGGGGGCAAAAACAAGTCTCGTGGGCCATCCCAGAGACCAAATTCCATAAGCTAAAAATACTAGAGAGCATACTAAGCAAGGTTTCCAACATTCCAAAACACTTCAGTGAAAGAGTGAAAAGGATCAACTTAAGCCAGCTGGGCAGAGTAGGGGAGCACCACGGAAGCTGCATACAAGCAAGGCGTGAGTCCTAGAGCTACTTGGTTCTGCAACATATTCAGGCGTTAAAGCTTGGAGAAGTTGTCAGTGGACAGGGGCTGGTGCTGCTAGTGCTTGCTCACTCCATCTCTAGTGCAGTAGCAGGGACTGCCTTCCTGGGGCTGTGCAATGGGCGAGGAGACTCTCCATGGCAGGAGATGCAAAATCCAAAGTAGGAGGGGGTGACTCCCAAATCATCAGAGGAAACAGTTGCAGGGCTAAAAGGGGCTTCTGCGACACAGCTTGTGTTTCTCAGCGCTTCTTTAATGAAGCCTGCAAAATGCCAGGGATCTAACAGCAGTGAGAACAAGCCACAAGCAATACATACAATGGCTAAATCTTAGCAATGGCAAAGCTAGACATACAATTTGCTTAAAGCAACTTAACACTCTAATCTGTAACTCTTTAATATTTTAAATTTTGTACACCACCTAGAGATGTACATAGCAGGCAGTATAGAAATATGATAAATAAAATAAAATAAAATAAAGTACATAAATGATCGTGTCATAAAATGACGGATAGAGAGCACCCAAAGTAGGAAATCTTAGATGTTAAGTGGTTACTGGGCTACTAAGAAAAAGAAAGTGTAAAGGAAAGAATAGGCAGAGAAAGTGCAATTTTTCCAAAATATACCAAACATGTGTTGCCAATTTTGGACTGTTCCACCAGATCTTGTTACCAGATTTGGTGCGTGACTATACCATTTTGGGATCTTCCCCCAATTTCAATTAAGAATATTGGGGTACCTGTCCATGTACATTCTCCAACAGATCTGTTACCAAAACTGCCCCGGAGTGATTAACTAAGGTGCTCCAGCTATGCTTTTGTCTAAAGTGGGAAAATTAGCTTGGATTGGGAAGCAATTCGGCTCCAGTATCAATTTAAGCAAGTTTGGTGTATTTGGAAAGGATGATGTAATGCACCACTCAGAAGTTTGTGGAATATAGGCCTGGAATATAGGCCTGTGTCTGATTTCATTTTATATTAAGAAATGAAATCACACCTGAACTCTGGGTGAACTGCCTGCTCTGCGAAGGGAGAGGCGCATTCCAGCATTGCATTGTGAACTGGATACTTAAGAAAATACAAAGGACCGGGCCTGTGCTAATCAATATGCTAAAATGTAACTCACTATCAGATAATGTCTGTGCAAGAAATCTATGCTAATCATTGTCAATGATGGCCCTGCTATGCCCAAGGGGGAATTACTCAGTTGCTGTCTATAGAAATTCCACCCTAGGAGAACACCTGTAGATTTAGTTTTTCTACTAACACTTGCTCCCCCTCCCGCTCCCTTCCAAGTGCACAGTTTGCAGAAGATGAGATTCAGATTTCTCTGAACTGGCCAATATCCTGAATAATTAAAAGACATTGTCCAGAAAGTAACAGCTTTGTCACCCCTTCTGGGGAACCCAGGAAAAGATGAGATTTGTATAGATCAAAGGAAAATACACTATAAAGAGTGGGGGCCACTAGACAGAGAGTTAGCAGTTCTGTGCCTACGGGCAATGCTGCTCACAGAAGCCATCCCAGAGTTTGCTGCTGAGCCGCATGGAAAAAGCAGGAACTCTGCCCATGGACGCTCAGCCGTGCCCTGAGCAGACTGCAAAAGGCTCCTGTCTCCTACCAAAGGCCTGGCTTCTTCAACTGAAAAGATCTCCGCTCTCAAGTCTCTGGTCCTGGGTAAATATACTGCTCCTACAAGCCTGGAATCCCTTCATCCCTTCCCCTTCTCCTGCTCCCTTCCCCTCGTCCCCCTACTAATTCCTGAATCTCCCCCCCAACCATGCCAGCCCTCAGCCTACCTCCCCCTCCTCTTTTTCTGCCTGTTTCTGAATTGTATTAGGCTTTAGGAAGATTTAATGCACACACATATGTTAGTTAGGCACATTACACTACACCTTGAATCGGAAACATGTTTTTAATGTGGATTATTTTATCCTAATGAGCAACTCTTTATAATAAAGCCCATTGAACTTTCTGAGTGTGTCTCTCTCTATCTCTGTTTGCGCACCCAGATCCTACATGGTCATCATCTCCAAGAACCAACTCAGTTTGTGTATGATGTGACTTTGCCTCTTTCGCTCTGAGCATGTACAGAGTGTGAAACCAGGTATAGTTCACAACAATGAGGAGACACAGATGCAGTTCAATTTTTTTTTAAGGATAAAAATAGGGATACAGAAGGCAAAAGGTTAGGCAAGGCAGTTCAATATTTTAGGTAAAGTTCTAAATGAAAGTCTTGGTAGAGACTTGTAGTAATTTGGCTAGAATTCCAAATCAGAGCCTGATTAGAGGCTTGCAGTGCAAAGTGCCTGGTGAGCAGGGGAGGGGAAGCAGATAGAGAAGTGAAAGAGGAGCAGAGAGAAAGAGAGAGGGATGAGAAGTTAGTTATTACTGGCCCTTCCTGGGCACGTTCGGTGCACAATGGCCAGGCACTCAGGCCTCTTTCTTGGAGCAAAGTGTGAGGTAGGGGTGGGTACAAAGAGCAAGGAGACAGTAGCAACTACAGCTCACTTATGGGAATCTGTAGAATCCAAGTGTAACCTGAACTGAATCCTCCAGAATCTGAAATCATTGTGTCCTGACTGGGGTATTTATATCCAAAAACGTGCCTTCAGGCAAAGATTGTTATTTACTAAGTAATTCTCCCTCCCTGTAGGGTGGGTGAATCCGTGGAAGACAAAAATCTCTATTGTAGGCTAGACTCAATCATTCTAGGTGTGTCTCACCAAACAAAGGCAAGAGCAACTATGCAAATGTGGATGTGAGTTTTTGAGGTGGGCTAGTGTTTGTTTACTTATCTTGAGCATGGTGCAAAGAAATGCTCCTATAGTTTGCTAAAAAGCAACTCCTTCCTTGACTTTCTCAGTCAATTCATTAACGTGAACAGGTTGGGAAATATGCCTTTTAACTGTGCTCCTTTTTGAGAGCCTTTCATGTTATCTCTTAGGCAGGAGGATTCCTCTCCTGTTTGATTTACCTTCAGTGGGTCTGTATAGTTTTGGCCATAACTCATTAGTGAGGTGTGGTCACATCCTGTTTCGGTCTGCTTGACTGTTTGACTTGAAGGGACACTACCAGCATAGCCTGTACTATCAACCTGCTCTGAGTCAAGTCTTTTTGACTAGGCAAGGTGAAAAGTTGATGAGGATCATGATCCCATGATCCAGTGCTGCTGAGACATCTAATAGAGGGGTGCTTTGCAGCACTACCCTGGAACATAGCTTACAGGCAACAGTTAGGATGTGCTGTTGAAATTAATGAGACAAGTTAGCCTTCAGTCCTATTAATTTCAATGGAATTTGGTCATGTTTAACTAGGTCTGGATTCTGCCCATTTATTAGATCTTTGCATAGCTAAGTAAGCTGGTTCTCATCTGTAAGGAATGTTCTTTCCTGGACTAGGAAACCCTTATTTTCCAACATGTAAAAGGTTAATGCAGTAGGGATTGCTGTACCAGTCTCTATTTCCATCTTCCCTAATAAGAAATCAAGACCTCAGAATTGACTGGTGACTCACAGCAAATATACAAGACTTGGCACCAGGCAAGCTTCCCTGAGAAGATCATTCCACAAACAGGGTGCCATGATTGAGAGACAGATTATTGTTTTATTGAAATAAATAAGGGACAAAGGAGTGTTTTGCTGAACTGTATTTCTGAATCCCAAACCACTACCCTATATGCTCTGTGCTCCTCTCTGCCTGCATTCTTCTACACTTGAAATCTTCCATAGTGCAAAGTGCTTGGCTGTTCTCTTCATTCTGGGACTGTCGTCATTGCAATAATTAGGAACATAGGAAACTGCCATATACTGAGTCAGACCATTGGTCTATCTAGCTCAGTATTGTCTTCACAGACTGGCAGCGGCTCCTCCAAGGTTGCAGGCAGGAACAGGGGCGTAGCAAGGATGTAGTGGGCCCAGAGACAAGATTTTAAAATGGGCCCCCCCTCACTGAAGCTCAGCTCATGCAATAAAGAAATTTTAAATGAGGCTGAATAGTGGTCACAAAAAGCATAGTAAAATTTATATAGATAGATAGATACACATACATACACACATATACATACACCTACATACACACACACACACACATCTCTAACACCTATGTGCCACAATAAAACATCATCCTAAATTATTTTGTAAAAGGTTTTGTAAATTGTGGACGAGGCAAGTCATTTAATGGTACTAGAGAAAGACATGCTGTTCTAGTAGCTCCAGGTCTTAACACTCACATCACTTTCAGAGGATGCATACAACTGAAGGAAGCCCGGGCAGGTGCGCGGCTGGGGGAGTCAGTCATGTGACTTGGCTCTGGGGGGCCCCCCAAGGCAGTGGGCCCCCAGACAACTGTCTCCCCTTGCCCTATTATAGTTACGCCCCTGGGCAGGAATCTCTCTCAGCCCTATCTTGGAGAACCCAGGGAGGGAACTTGAAACCTTCTGCTCTTCCCAGAGTGGCTTCATCCCCTGAGGGGAATCTCTTACAGTGCTCACACATCAAGTCTCCCATTCATATGCAACCAGGGCAGACCCTGCTTAGCTATGGAGACAAGTCATGCTTGCTACCACAAGACCAGCTCTCCTCTCCAAGGATCCAATTATCCCCACGGTTAGGAAATGAGGCTTAAGGCAGATTACCAAGGAGATATGTAAGCAGACATTCACTTGTGCATTGCCTATCAATATAATGAGCAGACATTTCACGGAGGAAGGGTGTGGCTTTTTAAGTTGGGGTGCCCCACGGGCTCCTTGGTAGCATAGGTCAGACTACCAGGAAGAGGGAGTGGCAGAAGACCTTATCAGGGTACAGACAGAGGGGAAGCTTGAGGACCAGATCCTTGATTTATTTGTTTTTAGGGAGAGGAAAGATAATTTTATGGGGAGTTCGATAAAATGAGGTGGGGGGATCTGCACCCCTGCTCCTTGTCTCACCCCAAGCAGGACTTCTAGAGACATGTGATGCCTGAACAAAGCCTTAACTTTTAAACATTTTTGTCACTCTCATGACATTAGAAATGTCATTGCTTTCTCACAAAATAAGAGACTTAGCTTTCACTTATACTGCTCCATTAAAACTTACAGTTGGCATTCGCCTGTAGCTCACGCAACAGTGAGAACACAAATCATCTCCCCCCCCCCACACACACAACACACTGTAGCTACCCCTGAGGGCCCTTCAGCAACCACATGGAATGTAGAGGGCTGCATGGGAATCAAGTGGAGACACCTTCAGAGGCGTATCTAGGGAAAATAGCACCTAGGGCAAGCACTGAAATTGCGCCCCCTGTCCAAACATCTGAAACCCATTTTCAGATAACTTTACCATAATATCACCTGAAAAATACAAGTCAAGCTCCTTAATCTTTTAATATTTCAAAAACTATTTAGCAGTGGATGTAGCCAGACCATAAAATGCTGGAAAACTACAAATTTCAGCATGCTGGGGCTCATGAAATACCCAAATACTATGTGGAGGTATACTTGGAAAACTAAACAGAAGTGCCTGTCTAATTCTTTACTATACATTGTAGCATCACTATTACATAAGTTTTAAAAATAAATGGAAAATTTGACTTTTCCCAGATACTCTGAAAATAATTAAAGGATATTCCGAGTATCCTTTAGAGTATCTGTGTCACTGCTTGGAATATATTCTAGTATTTCAGAAAGACAGTTAAAATGAGAGAAAGAGAGCAAGAAACTCCCAATGGGCCTTAATACTAAGGATTTCACACTGATTCAAAGACAAACTTACCATTAATAGCCATATTATTAAGATTTCATATTTAACTCACTTATCACAAGAAGCAAAGTAAGAGCAAATGAATACAATCCTAGCTCACAAGCTTCAGCTCAGTATTCACAAGCCCTGATTCTCTGTACATAGTGCCAAACTAAATATGTGTACAGTGACATATTATATTAAATGTATTTAATTTATTTATTTATTTATTTATACCTGTAGCCCCTTCGGAGGGCTTCCTAAAGGCCATGGGGGTGGGTCTTCAAAGATTCCTCCTCCCCCCACTGGCCTCTAGGGACCATTTGAGCATGTGCGGTGGCCTTTAAAAAAATTTTTTTAATGGCTGCTGGGGGAAAAAAGGCCACCGCACATGCTCAAATGGCTTCTGTAATGCCTGGCATGGACTAGGACCTCACAGAGGCCCTTTGAGCATGCGCAGTGGCCATTTTGTTTTCGGTGGCCATTTTTTTTAAGTTTAAAAAATTGCACCCCCATTCAAGTGGCTACAGGGGCACGTGCCCTGCCTGCCCTACCCTAGATATGCCCCTGGACACCTTCTGTTAGGTGCCTTCACGAAGGTGCCTCCGCTCCATTTCTGGGCATTACACTCTCCCCCTGTAGCCACCTAAACTGCATGTAATGCTGCTGTTTAGGATTCCCCTGAAAGATCTGGTGGGGAAGGCAGGGATGAGCTCTGGTGGCTGCAGTGAAGAGAAGGGTAAATGGCTTCTGCTGCTGTGTGAACACCATTGTGAATGGCAGCCTAATTAAGTGAAGTTTTTGAAGATTCCATGAATGTAGCAATGTTTTGCTGTTCCAGAAGTTTTACAGAGTTAACAAACATAACTGGATTCCTGAAAGCAAGTTGTGAAATATGCTTCAGCTGTGGCAGTGAATGATCTATCTACCAAGTTAGCTGCTGCAGAAATTTTTAAAATGTGTCCTTCCATCAGAAAGAAATTATTAAATGTTTACGTGTGTAAATGTGATTGTAAAACATCTAGCTGTTTAAGTTATTTTTGAAGTGATGATATTAAAAGTATTGTACTAGCTTCATGGCTAGGAGGGGTTGCATTCTCTTTAAACAAGACTAACTTAAAAGGGTTTTCTATTTCAGCCTCCTTTTAGGAATGAGATGCACCTGCTAGAAGCTGAGTGCAGTAATACAAATTTATAACTTTAATTTTTCACTCTTTGAACGTCCAGGTGCGGCTGTTACTGTAGATGTAACCAGAGGTCAGTTTAATTAAGATCAGCCCTTTTCTCTCGGATGATATGTGCTGAATTGTTGTCACCGAGGGCCTCTCATCCTTTTGTCCAATGCCAGCAGCTGGTGACAGCTTGGCAAATTATGAGTTTCTTGGCTTAAAACAGACTAAATTGCAGACAAAACAAGCCATCAGCTGAGTAAATACCGCACCTCTGTTTGGCTTCATTGGAAAGGAGGAGATTAGCATGAGTACTTAGTGTTCATAATTACTAGTAAGAGGCAAATAGTAGGCTCAGGCTGACTGGAGATTGTTCCATTATATCCAATTAACACCCACTTGATTGTTCTTAATTACTTGGGTTTGATGACAGCAGAGCAAAGATGTCATTCTTCAAACATACAGCTACCACCACCTGGGTCACTGATATACCTACACATGATGATAGAACATTAAGTTCATTGTGAAAGGATTGTTGTGTAATGAAAAAAAGAGAATGTCTTCTGTTAATTTCTTAGCATTTCTTCATAAGTTCAAACGGCTGAAACGTGCAAGAGAAGCTATCAAAGAGAGGAACAGATTATAATGAGCAATCACTAGAAATAAACTTTATGCGCCAGAATTTAATTGGCAAAATGCTGTGAGTTAATAAACATTATTTTTTGGGGGGGGGGGGGGGATAAAATAAGATGTCTTTTCCTCCCTTGGAAATGTATCTGGCCCTTCTCCAAGCAAGCACCTGAGAATTCAAAAGGTGTGGGCCTTGGGTATATCATTGTCAACATTTTCTTGCTCTTGAGCCCTGCACAACCATAATTGCAACCAGGAATGAAGTGACAAACACAATTGGAGATCTCTACCAAAGACCCCAAGTGTCTCTGGGCTCTTTGTGTGTGTGTATTGTGACAGATTAACTATGACTATTCTTCTGGAACTGGATTGTCAAGGCTACAACAAAGTCAATACTCAATTGTGACCAGCGGATAGGCCCTGGTGGTAGGCCAAGTCTAACCACCCATTTTTGTGGATAGGTTTTCCCCTCCCACTGGAAAACGAAAAGATATAACTAGCCTGTTTTCTCTGCTTTCTATTTTTTCTTGTGCTGTTCTTCTTCAGAGCTTCAGGCAGCTTCAACCCCTTCCATACCACCTTGCAAGTTGCGGTCTCTTGACTGGTGGTGTTTGTATTTTATAGGCTTTAGTGTAATGATCCTAACTATATAGGTGGCGGGGGCTGTGTGCTCCCTGCACCTTCTGCAATGGGTCTGAGTCTGGCTCAGCAGCCCCTCCCTGTGGCACACACCCCAGCACCGGGGGCGGGGGGAGATGCGTGCTGAAGGTGCTGGCCAAGCACCTTCTTGTCTTTCCCATCTGCTGCCACCGCTCAGAAGATATGGGTGATCTTGTGCGCCCTGTCGGTGAGGGGCGAGGGAGAGGCAAGCCAGGGGCTACCAGCAGGGTCTGCACAGGCCTTGCAATGAAGATTACTGGTCTAGTGATTAGGGATGTGTGAATCAATATGTGGCTGAATTGATTTGACTCTAACCTGGTTGATTCGAGTGACTCCATTTTAAATCAAATGAAATCACCCTTTAAGGCATGGACCAGATTCGAGTTTGAATTGAATTATCTATATTAGAGCTCAAATCAATTCAGTGATTTGAGCCTCCATTTTGTTCTGTTTGTAATTTTTTTAATTATTTCTGCCTTAGGGAATAATGAGGACCCTAAGTGGCCCATAATTCTCCACAGGTAGCACCTAGGGACACCAAATTCTATTGGTAATGACTTCTTTATAGGGAACCGTACTGTTCCCTGTGAAGAAGTTGTTATAAACAGAGAATCCACAGCACACAAAAATCCCTAAAAATCCAACCCTTTGCCCAATTCCTTTGGGGGTTGGATGGTAGTTGGCACCCATGGGTCCCTACCACCCAACCCGTTTTGGTGTCCCTAGGCACTACCGGTGGAGAATTATGGGCCACTTAGGATTCCCATTATTCCCTAAGGCAGAAATCATCATCATCACCACCATCATCATCTGAACTCATGCAGAGCTTCTGTGCACTAGTACTTAATTGTTCCCCACTCTCTCCTGAGCCCCGCTCCTGCTTCTCCTCATCCTTTTCCATTCTTTTGCTTCCAACATGCCATTCCCACAACTCTAGCATCCATGGTAGAAAATGAAGATGCAAAAATATTATGGGACTTCCGACTACAAACAGACAAACATCTGCCACACAATACACCAGATATAACTGTAGTCAAGAAAAAAGAAAAACAGGTTAAAATAATCAACATAGCAATACCAGGGGATAGCAGAACAGAAGAAGAAGAAATAGAAAAAATCACAAAATACAAAGATCTACAAATTGAAATTGAAAGGCTGTGGCAGAAAAAGACCAAAATAATCCCAGTGGTAATTGGCGACCTGGGTGTAGTTCCAAAAGACCTTGAAGAGCACCTCAACACCATAGAGGCCACAGAAATCACCATCAGCCAATTACAAAAAGCAACTTTACTGGGAACAACCTATATTCTGCGACGATATCTATAACAACAGCAACAACATTGACAATAAAATTCAGCCATCCCAGGTCCTTGGGAAGGACTCAATGTCTGGATAAAACAAACCAATCAATAACACCTGTCTGACTGTGTAAACAATAATAATAATACTTAATACTTCTTAAATTAGATGGTCCCTTTTCTCCAAAGGGCTCACAGTGTAAAAAGAAACATCAGATTAACACCAGAAACAGCCACTGGAGGGATGCTGTGCTGGGGATGGATAGAGCCAGCTGCGCTCCCCCTGCTAAATATAAGAGAATTGCCACTTTAAAAGTGTGTTAAGTGATCCCATACGTGTTCTTTCCTTTAAATTAATTAATTAATTAAGTATGAGCTACTCATGTTTCTTGCTGTGACTTCTTGTGCTTGCTTTCAACAGAGAAGGGTGAGATATAACTTAATAAAAATTATAACCCACCCTTCCCTGTTAAAAACAGGTGCAAGAGTCATAGCCAGAAACATGATCAGCTCATGTGGGATGAGGTGGCTGTTTAGGTATCCTGGTCATCCTAAACCATTTAGGGCCTCAAAGGTAATAACCACCATTTTGATTAGGTCTTAGCAATGGACCAGAAATCAGGGAAACTGGTACAAGGGAAGGGTCATATGCTCCTGAAGCTCAGCTCTAGACAAAACTTTAGGTGCAGCATTTTGAACCAGTAGGTTTCTGGATACTTTTCAACAGTAGAGCTAAGTAGAACACGTTGCAGTAATCCAATATTGATGTAACTGTGGGCCAAACTAGACAAAATGAGAAATGCATCTTATGAGGTGCCTTGTAGGATCAGGCCAAACTCTTTCTAATCCAGCATTCTTGTAAGAACCCCAGCAGACATTAGACAGTCCAACAGAAATTTGGCTACCCCATTTCTGCCAAACCCTGATCTTGAGCATACCGCTGAGTAAAATGATTGTGTAAGGAAAGGGTAGCATCAACCACCTACAATGTTTGGTGATAATCCAAAGAACATTTTAGGTGTAAAGGTGCATATTGGCTTTATCTAGTTCTGTTTTTGTTTTCCAGGTAGCATGTTGCTTCTGAAATTTCCCCATGTTTGGAGGGATGCATGTCCAGTTACATCAAGGCTTGTTTTGGAGGAGGGGGAACAATGGCTCTGCAAGATATTCCCCTCAGGGGATAAAGTCACTCTGGGAAGAGCAGAAGGTTTCAAGTTCCCTCCCTGGCTTCTCCAAGATAGGACAAGATTTTTTTTGATAGGACAAGATTTTTTATTGAACCAACAAACTACCAAAGCATACAGTACGTTGCCAGAGCACAATTATATACAAAGTGGTTGTTTGTACATGATATATCTACAAAGATTTACACACAAGAATTTGGAAACACACAAGTTATGAAGTATATGCAGGTAGTACTGTAACTCGGGGGTGGGGGATTACAAGGCACATCAGGTAATTGGGGGGGGAGGTTACGTCCGACGTCCATTTCCACAATTTGTCCCATTGCTGTTTAGAAGAGATACTCTTGTCTTTTTGCACATAACCATACAAACTTTTCCAGAAGAGATTTACTGTCTCATCTGCGTGAACCTCTTGGTCGCGTCTTCCCTCCCTATTCCTATGCACAAGCATTGCATAAATGACATACAAGTTTACTAACCTGATTACGAGAAGGGGAACGTTCCAATTCCCTAGTATGGGGGCACCCATTCCGTCCCGTTTCCTTGAAGGTTTCTTTCTGGGACCTCGAAAGGAGGTTCTATCGCTCAAACCCGAGGTTAGTTCTTCCCAAGTCTGTTTTTCCAAATCAGGCCATTCTAACAGCTTGCTTACTCCCTGCCACACTCTTTTGGCTACCACACACTCTTTTAAGAAATGTGAGTGGGTTTCCCTGAATGTTTTGCCTAGCTCACTAGCTTTCTGTTTGCAGGTGATTTTAGGGCACTCTTGCTGGTCCTCTGGGAGCCATGGCTTAGTCGCATTAAGTGGTAGTACTTGATGGTATAAGCACCACCTTGTTTCCCATAAATGGAAAGGGGCTTTTTTCTCCTTAAAGAGAGCGATAGGGTGATCGGGTTGCAACAATTACTGTGAAGTGCGGTGTTTGTAGCGTTTACGTTCTAAATCAGGTTTTAAGAAACCCACTTCTAGAATCTCTCCATAAATTGTTTTCCTTAGCTGCTTAATTGAGGAGGATCCTTTAAATAGATCCGGTTCAACCTTCCATTTTTTAAGTGTGAATAACAAATCTCTCAAGTAGTCTGGGTGTTCTCTTTTTAATACTTGTGTGATATTGCCCTTGAAAGATCCTTTCCTCCACCATGCTATGCCCCATGCTGACTTGCGCCAACGCAGAGCGAAAAGCGAGACCCAGGTTTTTTGCAGGAGGTTGGACATATCATGGACATTCACGAAAATCCAGTTTCCAAAATTGTAGGACATGAATTCAGTTACAAAATAGGGTTGCAGGGCAGGTAGGGCTAGGCCTCCACGCTCAACCTCCTTAAATGCTACCGCACGGGCCAAAGGGAAGGACGCTGTGTGCCATACTAGACGGAAGATCTGGCTTTCAACTCTCTGAAGGAGATCGAGCGGGGGAGGATAGACTACCGCCAGGTTATGCACCGGGTGTATCAGGTAAGTCCGGATGTAAACCGCTTTCTGGTACATGGCAAGGCTCCATTTTTTCCACATGGTGATTTTAAGCATTACTTTTTCTTCCCAATCTGTCCAATTTTTCCCCCAGGCTTTTTCCTTAATCCCATATTCAATCCCCAAAATGTTTACTGTATCTACCCACTTCAGTTTGGACTCTGGGGCCCCTTCGCTTTTACATTCAGAGATGGGTAGGCACGAGAGTTGCTGGCGTCTGGGGTCCATTTTAACAAATACGCTTTTGTCAGCATTTAATTCTGAACCCGAGATCTTGCCATATTCCCAGAAGAGGTTTAGTATTACAGGGATTTCATTTTCATTCGATAACAGTAATGTAACGTCATCAGCATGAGCTACAAATTTTACCTTAAACTCAGAATGCGGTTCTGAGTGGACAGGTGGTTCGGCTATCCCATCACTCTCCCTCCTCCTCCCTTCCGGGAAATTCTCGCAGGGCGAGGGGATAGAGACCGAGAGTCCTTGCAGATGGGGTTCTCTCTGAATCCTGATCAGGATCGGATTCAAGGCCAAAACATAAAGTAATGGGCTCAGTGGGCATCCTTGGCGGACACCCGAATGCAAAATGATCGGGTCGCCCCGCCATCCATTAATCTGTGGTGTCACCTTTACATTCGTATAGAGCAGCTGTATCCAAGTAATGAAAAGGGGTGGTATACCTTTAGCTTTCAACAATGTCCACAGATTATTGTGGTTCACTTTGTCAAAGGCCTTAACTTGATCCGATAAGAGGAGGTGACCTTTCCAACTTTCATTCTGTATAGAGAAAAAAAGTTCTCTCAGCAGACACAATGAGTCTGTCATCTTTCTTCCCGAGATAGCGCTTGTCTGCAAGCTGTGGACCAATTTAGGGGCCACTTTCGCCAATCTATTATTTAGGATTTTGGCAAAGATTCTGTAATCAATATTTGTGAGGGTTATCGGTCTCCAGTTTTGTGGTAATGTGGTGTCACCTTTCTTGGGGATTCCTGCCTGCAACCTTGGAGAAGCCACTGCCAGTCTGTGAAGACAATACTGAGCTAGATAGACCACTGGTCTGACTCAGTATATGGCAGTTTCCTATGTTCCTAAAGCATGCAATGCACGTAGAACCTACAGCGTTGTCCTTTGAATCAGGGTCGTGAATTAACAATTCCAGTCCATTCCTTACAGGTGTCCTTTTAGGGAGTGCTTTAAGAAGTTATACTCAATTTAATTTAAGATGCAAGTAATACCTCCAATTCAGAGCAATGGTTTAGAACCTAACTGAATGTCCTTTTTGCTAAGAAATTATCCAAGTTGCCTTACCAAATGTTATTTTATCTATTATGTTAATAGCCTCTTTCTCTTAGACATGGTAGAATGGCTGTATCATCAAGGCTAGTTTTTCGGCTGTCTTTTGAAAAAGCTTATGCCACAGAAATGTAGTGTTAATCTTTCAGGTGCTATGAGACTTTGTTGTATTATCAAGTGGCAAAGTAGTTCTTTCATAAAATCCTTAAAATACCCCACCCATCACTACCATTACAAATTCATAATTTAATATTCTTTTGCAATTTTACAGTAGAATTGAACATGTTAAATGAAAATACATTTTGCAATATTCTTCAGTGTTGGTTTTTTTCCCCATTGTGCAGACAAAGTACAGTACTGCAGAGTAAACAGTATCAGAATGCAAATGAAATTACTTTTAAATAAGTATGACGGGTTTTCCTGCTATGGCTGCAATGCTTAATCAATATATTTTGATTAAAAAGGTGCCCTTGATAAATTGGTAGCAACGTTCATTTTAAAATGTTAATTATATTTAATAACAGTCTTGCAAAAACGACAGGTGGCAAAAACTACATCTTCATAAGAAGCATTCTGTCCTCTGTGTGAGAGAATGGGAATGGCTCTTCTAAGGTATTGCCTGGATACTTTGTGTGCATCAGGCAAGATGATGGAGAAATGAAGCCTTGCAAAAATGAAGCCTAGCAAGATAAACTTGATTTGCTCTGTATGGCTACAAGGTACTATATTATACTGGCACACCTGTGCCAGTATAATATATTAATTATACTTACATAGGAACATAGGAAGCTACCATATACTGAGTCAGACCATTGGTCTGTTTAGCTCAGTATTATCTTAACAGAGTGGCAGCGGCTTCTCCAAGGCTGCAGGCAGGAATCTCTCTCAGCCCTATCTTGGAGAAGCCAGGGAGGGAACTTGGAACCTTCTGCAAGCAAGCAGATGCTCTTCCCAGAGCGGTTCCATCCCCTGCGGGGAATATCTGACAGTGTTCACACATTGTCTCCCATTCACATGCAACCAGGCTGGACCCTGCTTAGCTAAAGGGACAAGGGTGCAAAGGGCAATTTTGGGCTCCTCTAGGCTGCAATGTGTGTTTATGATGGGGGGATGACTGCAGTATGTGTGAGTGAGGCGGGGGCTGCGAGGTATGTGTGTGTGAATGGCTTCAGTGTGTGTGTGTCAGAGAGAGAGAGAGAGAGAGGCTTGTGTGTGTGAATGGCTACATCACTTGTGTACAACTTTTACACTATTTTGTTGATAACACCATACTGAAGGAAATTAAATTAAGCAGGAGAACTATGGGGTTTATGGGGAATATATGGGAAGGTAATCTGTAGTTTTGGACATGGTTGTTAAAGCATTTGTTATTTTTAATTATCATTGTGTGTGTTTTTAAAGATAAAGACAACATGAAGTACAGATTTAAAGTAAACACAAATTACCTGCTTCTTGTTGTGTCCTTATTCACTGCTGAATAATCATGAGTGGGATCACATTGTTACTGTTATTAAATCCACTAATTTCATTTACTTGTGTTTTTTTAGGTAGGCGGGAGAGTGTGACTCACTTTATCTTAGTTGGAGGTTTTACAAAGTTTTCAACTTCAGAAAGTTATGTTTTGTGGTTTGGGTAAACTCTTCCCCATAGTGTCTAATCAGATTTTCCTTTTTAAAGCACCTGGCGATTCAGTAAACCAAAAACCTTCAGTTTAAGATGAGAGTTAAGATGCTTTACATTTTCACTTGTGCTCTAAAAAGAATGGAAATTGCCACTTAAGGTGCCCATCAACTTTTTATCTCTTTGTTGTATTTGTTGCATTTCTATACCTCTTTTCATTAAAATAATCCCAAGGCAATTTACAATATAATTTTTAAAATGCACAATTAAAATGCAAATTATAAGTACAAATATTAAATATAAAAATAGTATATCTCTATTTAAAAGTTTAAAACTTATATAGAACAGTAACATAACATACAAAGCAGCAACAGTAAGAACTGTACTGTTATATAAAAGCCTGGGTGAAGAGCCACGTTTTTACTTGTTTTCTAAAAACTGTGATAGAGGCTAAGAAATGGATGCCAGTTGGGAGAGCATTCCAAAGCCTGGGAGCAATGACAGAGAAGGCCCTGTCCCGCATGCTCAACAGCCAAACCTCTCTCACCATTAACACACGGAGCAGAACCTCCTCCAATGATCTTGTCAAGCGGGCAAAAACCTTTGGGAGCAGGCAGTGCTTCAGATATCCAGGGCCCAAACTGTTAAGGGCTTTAAAGGTCAAAGCAAGCACCTTGAATTAGACCTGGAAACAAATTGGAACCCAGTGCAGTTCTTTCCGAATGGATGTAACATGATCCCAGCAAGCAGCTCTGGATAAAATCTTGGTTGCCGCATTTTGGACTATCTGCAATTTCAGAATATTCTTCAAGGGCATCCCCATGTAGAGTGTGTAATCCAGCTATGACATGACTAAGACATGGGTAACTGTGACCAGATCTGCCTGCGGATCAGAGAAAGGGACACAGCTGGCACAGTAACTGAAGCTGTGCAAAAGCACCTCTGGCCACTGCCTCCACCTGAGCATCCAAAAGCAGAGCTGGATTCATCAGTACTCCCAAGCTGCAGACTTGCTCTTTCAAGAGGAGTGCAAGCCCATTCATAACTGGTCAAATCCCGATTGGCTGTCCTACTGACCAACAGCACCTCCATCTTGTCTGGATTCAATCTCAGTTTACTAGCCCACATCCAGTCCACCATGTCCTCCAGCCCTTGACTAAGGTCATCCACTGCCTTCTTAGGATCAGGTGAAGGAGAGATGGAGCTGAGTGTCATCTGCATATTGCTAACAACTCTGTCCAAGTCCCCAAATGACCTCTCCCAGTGGTTTCATGTAGATGTTGAACAGCATGGGGAATAATACCATACCCTGGGGATCTCACAAGCCAATGGCCTAGGAGCCAAACACCACCACCTGGACCCTTCCCCAGCACCACTACCTGGACCCTTCTCTCAAAAAAGGACCGAAGCCACCCCAAAGCAGTGCCTCCAATCCCAATACTGAAGTGGCAGTCCAGCAGGATACCATGGCCGATGGTACTGAGCACTGCTGAGAGTTCCAGCAGAACCAACAGGGATGCTCTCCCCTTGTCAACTTCACAGCACAGGTCACTCACTAGGGCAAACAAGGCAGTTTCAGTCCCATACCCAGGACAGAAGTCAGACTGAAAGGGATCTAAGTAATCCGTATCATCCAAAACCTTCTGCAGCTTAGATGCCACCACACACTCTATCACCTTGCCCCAAAAAGGGAGGTTAGAAACAGGTCTAGAAACCTGTTCAGGTTGGTCAAGGAAGGGCCATATAAGCTTCTGTGTCATATACAGTGAGGGAAATAAGTATTTGATCCCCTGCTGATTTTGTCCGTTTGCCCTCTGACACAGAAATGACCAGGCTATAATTGGAATGGTAGGTTTATTGTAGCTGTGAGAGACAGAATAACAACAAACAAACCCTCAAAAGCCCAGTGCCCAAAAGTCAGCGATGGATTTGCATTGTAGTGAGGGAAATAAGTATGCGATCCCCTATCAACCAGCAAGATTTCAGGCTCCCAGGTGTCTTTTCACTATATGCAGGTAACGAGCTGAGATGAGGAACACCCTCTGTAAGGGAGTGCTCCTAATCCCAGCTTGTTATAGTACCTGTATAAAAGACACCTGTCCATAGAAGCAAGCAATCACTCAGCTTCCAAACTCACCACCATGTCCAAGACCAAAGAGCTGTCGAAGGATGTCAGGGACAAGGTTGTAGACCTGCACAAGGCTGGACTGGGCTACAAGACTATCGCCAAGCAGCTTGGTAAGAAGGTGACTACAGTTGGCACGATAACTCGCAAATGGAAGAAACACAAAATAACTGTCAATCTCCCTTGGTCTGGGGCTTCATGCAAGATCTCACCTCGTGGAGTTGCAATGATCATGAGAACGGTGACAAAGCAGCCCAGAACTACACGGGGGGAACTTGTCAATGATCTCAGGGCAGCTGGAACCATAGTCACCAAGAAAACAATTGGTAACACACTACGCCGTGAAAGACTGAAATCTTGCAGTGCCCGCAAGGTCCCCCTGCTCAAGGCAGCACATGTACAGGCCCGTCTGCAGTTTGCCAATGCACATCTGAATGATCCAGAGGAGAACTGGGCAAAAGTGTTGTGGTCAGATGAGACCAAAATTGAGCTCTTTGGCATCAACTCAACTTGCCGTGTGTGGAGGAGGAGGAATGCTGCCTATGAGCCCAAGAACACCATCCCCACCGTCAAACATGGAGATGGACACATTATGCTTTGGGGGTGTTTTTCTGCTAAGGGGACAGGACACCTTCACCGCATTGAAGGGATGATGGACGGGACCATGTACCATCAGATCTTGGGTGAACACTTCCTTCCCTCAGCCAGGGCATTGAGAATGGGTCATGGATGGGTATTCCAGCATGACAATGACCCAAAACACACAGCCAAGGCAACAAAGGAGTGGCTCAAGAAGAAGCACATGAAGGTCCTGGAGTGGCCCAGCCAGTCTCCAGACCTTAATCCCATAGAAAATCTGTGGAGGGAGCTGAAGGTTCGGGTTGCCAAACATCAGCCTCGAAACCTTTCTGACTTGGAGAGGATCTGCAAAGAGGAGTGGGACAACATCCCTCCTGGGTTGTGTGCAAACCTGGTGGCCAACTACAAGAAACGTCTGACCTCTGTGATTGTCAACAAGGGTTTTGCCACCAAGTACTAAGACATCTTTTGTGAAGGGATCGAATACTTATTTCCCTCACTACAATGCAAATCCATCGCTGACTTTTGGGCACTGGGCTTTTGAGGGTTTGTTTGTTGTTATTCTGTCTCTCACAGCTACAATAAACCTACCATTCCAATTATAGCCTGGTCATTTCTGTGTCAGAGGGCAAACGGACAAAATCAGCAGGGGATCAAATACTTATTTCCCTCACTGTAAGCTGTAAAGGTTTTTTTCAGTCTGGTATGTGATGATGGTTTTAGAAATGAGGCTTGATGAACCCACTGTTTGCCTTGGTCTTTCAGTTGGACATTGGGCTGAGAAAGGATGCATGCAGGCAGACATTTAACAGGTAGACATTTAACATGTTCCATTTCCCTAACCACTTCCTAGAGATGCCTCTGATGAATCTCTGCCAGATGCATCTCTGATAAAGGCAAAGTGTGGTGCATGGAGCCTCATTTCTAAAGCCATAATCATATACCAGACTGTATGAAGTCCTTACAGCACGGAAGTTAAGATGGACACCTTAACTTGCAATTTCCATTATTTTTAGAGTGGAAATGTAAAGCATCTTAACTCTGATCTCAAACCAGAGGTTTTTGGATTACTTACACAGTGCTTTAGCCTCTGTGGTATTTTGTGTGTATAACTTTAAGACCACATGTAGTTGGCTGCCACCTTTCTCCTTCCCCTAATCTGGTTAGAACCAATTCTGTGTGTTTGGTCACAGTATGCAGTGCCTTGTTCATGTGGCATAAAGACGTTTGATGGTTCCCCCTGCTGCACTGCTTCCTGGCTTTGGGACAGACTTTCCAAGGGACAAGCTTATCGACTGAGTATTTCTCAGTATATCCATGCAGAGCAGAAGATCACATCCTCCATGCACTTGGGGCAGTGCCTATACCTCCTCTTCAATTCATTTACACCATTTCAGCCTCTCAGTGGGTGAATGTACTTATGCTTTCTTTAAAAACAAAACAAAACCAAAGCCACAGAATCAGCTCAACCCTATCTGCCTTAAATGGACAGTACTGCAAATGCAGCCTTTCAAATGGAAGGCTACCTTTCAACAGCCTTTCAACAGAAGACTCGGCATAGTGTCTGCTTGACCTCAGCTGGCTGTTGCCATACTTGCTCAGACATGTGAACACTACCCACTTGCAAATCTATGCTTTTTTGAGGACTGTGGCATGCAGGGATGGATTATTTCACCATCTGCCCCTGCTGTGATCATGATCTGGATTGTGGTCCCCTGTAAATGGTATCTGATCTGTGAGAGAAGCTTTCATTGGCACCAAAGTGAACTTCCCTTTCAGGGAAAATAGCCCAGGGGGCCTCCAGTTTGGATGGAGACCACAGCATGCAAAAAGATTAAATGTCCCCATACCCCAAGTCATGGTATTAATCGTGATTAGCCCACCACAGGTGATTTTAAGTTTGAAACATACACATACACATGCAAATGCACATACGCATCAACTTTTGTGTTCAGCATAACATGCAATTTGCCCTCAAAACATACTATGTGATGATTACTTGGTGTTCTGCTGTACTACCTATACAGTAAAAGGTAAAGTGTGCTGTCAAGTCAGTTTCGACTCCTAGTGACTACAGAGCCCTGTGGTTTTCTTTTGGTAGAATCCAGGAGGGGGTTACCATTGCCTCCTCCCGCGCAGTATGAAATGATGCCTTTCAGCATCTGTCTATATCACTGCTGCCCAATATAGGTGTTTCCCATAGTCTGGGGAACATAGCAGCAGGGATTCGAACCAGCAACCTCTGGCTTGATAATCCAGTCATTTCCCCACTGTGCCATTAGGTGGCCTTACTTATACAGCACTGTACCTGTTATTCCAAGTCTTCTGAAGCACAGTGGGGAGAGCACACTATTTCAGTTCTCATTCAGATTTCTTGCTGACGTTTTGGCCATTTGCTACAATGTATTTGTCTAGATTAACAAAGGTTTATAGGTTGCTTTTACAATAAAAATGGCCCAAAGTGGTATACAAAGATTTAAAGCCATACAATAAAAATCATACAACCAGTAACAGCTTAAAAGTAGTGGCTATTTATCTACTTCAGCTGCCTACTTGTGAGATAATTTGTGCATTAAGCCCTGATTAAAGCTGTGAACCCCTATGCACACTTACTCGGGTGTGGGCTCCTTTGAAGAAGTTGGACTTATTTCTAAGTAGGCATTCATAGGTTCAGAACAGATTGCAAAACACCTTATAATAAGTGAATAATGTCCATGTACTTTAGCAAGCCCTAACTCAAGGCGGTTTACACAGATAAAAACAATGAAACATTTGCATGACATGAATACTAAAAAACTGCAAGCTCTTACCATTTTCCATCATAACCACTGAAAAAAATGAGGACGAGAAGCTGAAATGGTAAGTTTTAAGATGTCACTTTATCGATATTTATAGTAGTTTGGTTTTTGACTTCAACTCTAAATCCGCAGGCATTTACTTTGATAGGATGATGTGGACATTAAACTAGCAAAATGTCACATTAACTTATCTGAAAGCTCCTTCTTTATTCAGTCAGTTCTCATTGTGAGGGGAAAAAACATGCTTCTTTTATATTGGTAGGGCTTTTCCTCCCTTCTAAGCTTAAATTACACAGAACCATTTTGATAGGATGGCATGTGTGCATCTTTGTCGCATCTTTTATCATCACTACCATTTCTTTATCTACTACAACTTGTGACAAACGTGAACATTAATTACAGTTAACAAAGCAATGCAATGTGAAGTGTTCAGTTTAAAAAAAAAAAGCCATCCCAATCAGTGAGATTTCATCTCTTACACTGAGCTTCAAGCCAAAGTTCAGAAGTCAGAAATCAAGTACCATCAGTTATCAAATTATGTTAATGATTCTAATGAAAGCTTCTGGTATTTTGCTCAACACTGTGTTACTATTATGGCAACTAATAGGACAAGAAAAGCTGATAGCCATGAATAAATTAAAACTGACTGCTAATGTGTTTTTTAAAAAAATTGACAATCTGTTTAGTTACTGAGAGTTTTCATGTGGCGCTCTTAGAAGGGGTATAGTGTGTATATTTTAATCACATTAATGCACACACAAAAACTACTTTCATATATTATTAAGGCTGTGAGAGACAAACCACCAGAAGCAAAGAAAATCAATGTGAAAGGCCAACATATCTGATGGTTGTGCCTGGATTCTGATTGAGGATTAGACTGCTGATGCTGTAGAGATTCCAGGTCAATGTACATACAGAGCTCATGAGTGTTCCCCCACCAGCCTAATACATGAGCACAGCCCCAGAATTTTCTATTAGAGAAAAGGGAAGTGGAATAAGGGAGAAAGCAGCTGGGGAAGATGGTGCCAGCCTTCCTTAAAGCTTTACATGTGCACAAGGGGTTGAAGGAAGTTGTTGTAGCTCTGTTCTGTTGCAATTCTCTTCCTGCCAGCCCATCACATTTGTGTATGGAAAACCTCTGTAGAGGCTTAAGAATGAGCGTGCATTCTCACTTCCTCAGCCAAGTGTGCTTTAAAGCACTATTGAACAATTAATAAGAAGTATACTTTGATTTCTACGGTTGGACATAGAGGATAAAGTTTCCAGAAGTAACTATACCCTCATCTCTTCAACAACCTTTTTTCCTCCAGTATTATCTTAGGAGCCTGACTGTATGTTCTTCTTGTTGCTGATCTTCATCAGGAGGACTTTGCTATAGACTATAAATTGAGTCAGGTTCACAGTGCTAACTTCCTTGCTAAATTGAAATTTCTTGAAAGTTTTTCTGAATTAATTTTATTTTTGTTTGAGTCAGAAGAAAATAGTAAGCAGAAATTTTGAGATCAAGTTCTCAAAACAAAAACAAAAACAAAAACCCCACCAATGGTTTACTTTCTGGCAAAGCAGTAATCCTGGCCAAGTTTAGATAAAATGTTGCATTGTTAACATGGTAAAGTGTGCCGTCAAGTCAGTTTTGACTCCTGGTGTCCACAGAGCCCTGTGGTTTTCTTTGGTAGAATACAGGTAGACACATTGAAATGTAATGTGTTGTTAAAAAATAATGTTTTTAATTGTAAACCGCCCTGAGCCAGCTTGGAAGGACGGTATAAAAATCGAATAAATAAATAAACAAATAATAAATAAATAAATGTGGATGGAAGTTTTATAAAGGCAAGGACTTGTGAATTAGTTATACTTCTATTCTTCCCTGAGATTGTTTTATTATTTTAAGCAATGATAAATCAACTGTGCAATCTTCATGAAGTACTTTAGTGACCATTTCAAGTTTCAAAATGGGAACAACCATCTCTTTCATTTTGCATCTCTCAAGGTGAAAGCTGTTGTTTCCAAATAATAGTACTCTTATATATTATTTTGCAACTTCTTGGAACATTTTGGGTGAGCTCTGGCTTATTGTGCCCCAACTTTATGAAACGATTCACCATCACAACAAAGTCATGAAAATTGGATGAGATGTCTTAGGATTATCTAAAAAGGTTAGACCCACAAACAGATACTTGTATTTTGCCTCTGCAGAGCAGACAGCAGTATTGCATGAGGATTATTTTTATCAGCAAAATGTTGCATGGAAAACACCTCTTCATGCAGCACTCCTGCTCTGATCAAACTGGCATCCCCCTCTGGCTGTGTTGGATTAAAAAACAATTGGGATATCCATTCACAGATCTTCTGTGTAAGATGTAGTTTGACACCCAGATTTGAACTAGAGAGTTCACAGCTTGGACTTTTAGCCTCTAAATGGCACCAGTTATATTTATGTCTTAACTCATCAAGTTAAAAACCGCTACAAACTCTGCTTGTTATAGTGATGTGTGGACTCTTGCACACTCATTTGCAAAACAGCAGTAGGAGATATTTCTCTTCTGGTCATGACTCTTTTTGGATCCTGCAAATTGGCCTGGAGCTAGAGATCAATAGGAATTCCTGTATGCCTTTAGAGCTTCCTCTGCACTTTCTGTAGGGAGCATCTCTGAAGGTAACAGGACTGTGTTCATCTCAAGCGTGGCTCTCAGAGGGTTGCAATGGGCCCTTGATAAGGAATAAAATTTCCCATACTTTGTGTCTCTTTGTTCTCAGATTTGTGTTTGTTTGTTTTGTTGAGAATGCTTACCATCATCTATTCAACCATTTAAGTGTGTGTGTGTGTGTGTGTGTGTGTGTGTGTGTGTGTGTGTGTGTGTGTGAGAAAGAATGGGATTATTCCTGGAATTCCGACAGGCCCCTCTGCACAAATGTGCCGTTTGACTCTCTGTTGCTCATTCTCTTATAGAATCTTAACAAGGTGGAAAGCAAATTAACAAGGTGAAAATTTAAGGCAAACGCAACCTGAATACTGGACCCACAAAAAAATGTATAATTAATATAATATCAAATAGAATGCAGTAAGAGAGACTTCAGCATTTCTTGCTCCATTTTATTCCTGCCACACCAGGGGCTAAAATAAAAAATAAAATAAAAATGAATGCGTCAGTAAGGGATTTGACAGTGTGTTACGACAGTCATCAATCCTTGTGAGCCCTGTAGCCATAAATAAGCTTCATACTGTGCCACACTAAAGAGGACAGTTTCTCTTCTGCAGGACATTGAAAATGTCGCAGCAAGGGAATTGTTTGTCCCTGTCGCCACGACAACGCCACCAGCACTTATCATTAACTTTCACACTTTAAAAAAAAAAATCTGAGCTCTTTGTAGCAATAAAACAGAGTCAACATCCGCCCAAATTTTCAAACCAGTTATTCTAATTACAACAAGGAGCTATAGATTGATGAGCTTAGTTTTTTGCAAGGACTGGTGGCAGTTAATTCCTGTGACCTGTGTGGCTCCAGTAGTCTCTTTTCGAGATGGAGTCTTGGAAGTTCGATTATTAGTGACATCTTGTAAGTGAGAAGAAGCTTATCTCTCCAGAGAGTGTTGATAACTTGAGACAAGGTTTAACTAGCAAGCGGCGAGACAGTGTATGGCAAATAAATAAATAAATAAATGACACCCTGCACTCCCTGATCTCACTGCAAGAGCACATTAATGAGAAAATACCAACCACCACAATTTCTCAAGTTGTAAACTCACCGGTAGCCTTCAGTTGTAAATTCTGAAGGAGGCTCTTTCACTCTGCCTTATCTGATAATGTGTGAAAATATCTGTCCTGCCATTTCTCAGGCCTCAACAGACAATGTCTGGGGGGGCAGAAGCACTTAATATTTAAGTTCTATCCATCTTAGATACTTCTAAGAAATACATGAAAATGAGTAGAGTTCTGTTTCAGTCTAAGGGGATGGTAGTGGGGAAAAGGTTACATCCATGGGTACCAGCAATTCCTTCAGGGCTCTGTGTGTGTGTGTGTGTGTGTGTGTGTGTGTGTGTGTGTCTAAATGTATATTCTGTGCCCCATTTTTGGCATTTAATCCTCATGTCTACCCACAATGTTGGACTTATGGGGATATAACATTCTGAGTTCTCAAAAGGCAAAACTTGGACGTGAGGGAAATGCTGTTATTTCCCCAGATATCACATTAATTGCTGCTGTTATTCCTGTGTGGGAATCTGGTTGTGCATTGGTTAGGATAACAAACTTTGTCCCTCTTCCCCCAAACCTGTGTTATAGGTACTACAACATGTGTTGATTTTTCATTGTGCATACTCTTTTGAAAAGACTTAAAATGCAATTTGGATGCACTTTTACCATGAAGAAAAGCTTCTCCAGTTTCAAGGGTTTTAGATGTGGTTCAAAGGTTGGTGGCCTGTATGTGATAACTTGCAAAAGAGCATGAGGCTACCAGCAGGCTCATGTTGTGGTAGGGATCTTGATATGCCAATTATGCAAACTGGTGTTTCCACTTAAGGTCACTGTGATTTGTCCGATTGCAACAACTTGAACCAACACCGCCACAATTGTGAAAACGATGTGGCTATAGAGGCACTGGTGTATCTGTGAGAGGGATCCCTGCTTTTTAGGCTGCAATCTTGTGCATAGTTACATTGGACTAAATCTCACTTACTGGAATCAGTGGGGCTGGCTTCTTTGCAAATATTTATATGGTTGGGCTGCAAGTGTGTGTTTAAAAGAATTGCAAATCTCCTCAATGTATTCAGGATTTATTTATGTGTTCCTACAGAAAGTTGCTACATTTTTATCTTACAGAAAAGCACCTTATCTAAGCATCTTGAAGGGACACTGGCTTCCCACCCCCTGCCGCCCTGCTGTTTAAGCTTTTTCATGCTACAGATGTTAGTCTACAGTGGTAACATGTAGTTGTTTTATTACATTGCTGAATTTCAACTTTAAAGTTCTTATCTTCTTAAAGTTCAGTCTGCATAGAATATTTTATAACCAATGGTGCTATTCAAGACATTTTTCTATCTTTTTTAAAGCCTCTCCTTGTTAATTAGAAGTGTACATATTGGGAAATTAACTATGAAATACTAAAAATGATAAATTATTCTATATTTGAAAGTATAAATTAAAGGTTTAGTGTATATAAAATTTGTCATGTTTAATTGCAAGTTCAATTAAAATTCAGGATAATGATGATTTATACAGGTTTCTGTGTAATTTGATATTCATTAGCTTAGCCAGACACATGCTGATATTAGCTCGTTAATTATGTTTCCTTTTGTTGAAAGCAGCCTTGTGAAAGCAATCTGCTCAAAGTTTTCCAAACTCATTCTGCTAAATGAATATTTAGCAGCTGTTCGTGTTATTGAGATGGTCACTGCGGCTTCATTTCACTCATACATGGCATCAATCATACCTTCTGTATGACAACAAGGTTTTCTCATTACAAACCCATTTATGAAGGTTATGGGTGATATTAACGAGCTATTGCATGGCAATATAACACAACTTCACAGTAACATGAGAATTTAGCTACATTTAGTGCCTGCAAATAGCTCGGCCAAAATCTTGATCAATTACAAAGACTGGCAAAATGACCCAAATACAAACTATTCTTATTGACGTTTTTTAACACGGAAGCTTTGTGTTGCTTTTTGAATACCAAAGTATGAGCATCCATTTCCAGTACCTGCTTTTTGTTGCCCACCCCCCATGTTTCAAGTGTGGTTAATAAGGATGCCCAAAGAGCTGTTCTTGATGGCTTCATCCACATCTTTGGGACTGTTCCTTGAAGGCTTGTCTATGTCAGGATGTTGTTAGAAGCAATGGGTGTGAACTAGTACTAACATGGAAACAGCATCCTTAAAGAGAGGGAGCCCATAAGGCATAACAGAGAGTTATTTTCTCCTTCCCCTAGCATGAATGCATGGACAGTCACTGAATCAGTACTGTTTCCCCCACTGCTCCTTTTTTACCTTCCATATCCCCATGAAGCTCCACATCCTACTGCTTGTGTGAGAAATATGAAGGGTGGTGGTGGTAGGAGAGGATGCTGTTATGTCCAGTGGGATCCCTCTGTGCAAGGGCGGTATGCTGATGGTGGGGCTGCATTGAGCCTGTAGGAGGTATTTATAATTGTGGTGTTTTGAAATCTGGCGTATAACAGCTCCTGGATCTGATGTGAATGCTATTTGGGACTCTGAAGAAGGCACTATAGAATAGGTCATGCTGGCCAGTCTTCACCATACTGTTAAATAGGTAGCACTTAATTAAAAACTCTGCTTGCCACCTGCCATTCATGGAGTATGGGTGGGGGTGGGCAGTACGCCCTGTCTAGTTGCCACCATCCAATAGCTACCAAGAGGAGTGCTTCTTCCACTACTGCTGTGAAACACAGGGAGTAGTGCTGAGAACATGGGAAAAGGTGTGAGTACTTCCAATCCCCCTGTTACGCTCCCGACTATTCAGCCGAGTTCAACCCTACTCTAATCTGAGATTATCTGCTAAAGTAATATTTCAGATTTTATCATACAAAGGTTGATATCAGGAAAATGTTTCTTTTGATCAGACTCAACAAACGATACAGTGAACTTTTCATCTTTTTAAAATCCATGATATGAATTCAGCAAGAAATGATGTCTAAAAAATTTCAGCATTTGTATAGTTGCCTGAACAAGGTGTGACTAGAACTTAATTTGTGTGAGAGATCAGCTGTGCAGTTCAATTTCAATAACACAGCTGAGCCCCTAAAATATGTGAAGCCATAATAACAAAGCATATACCTGAATGTTTCCTTCGCCACTGAACAACTGGGAGTCTGTTTCCATTTTCTCTCAGCCAGAATAGATGTAAGTCTGACTGAGGGGGCGAGATGCATGTGGGCTGCAAGGAGTTGTGTGTGTAGGTTCAGCTCTGCCCAAGCACAATCTCTCTTTGCTCATTAAATCAGACCCCACCCAAGTTTTTCCGTGATTATAGCACACCTGGGTGAGAACTCATGGATCATATGTCACTAGGGATGTGCACAAACCTGTTTGGAGGCACTTTTACAGGCCTTGGAAGAGGATCGAACACTGGCCAGTTAGGATGTTTGGCGGGGGTGGGGTAGGACTATAAGGGTGGGGAAGGGTGCACTTACCCCTCCCCCTGCTTTCCCCCTGCCAGCGCTGGAGTTCTACAACATCCCTCAGGGCGGCAGTATACCTTCTTACCACCCCTGTGCGAGCCTGTCTGAAATGTGCGCATGTGTGTGCACCTGGTACTTCCGGCCACTTCTGGTCAAAAAAGAAGAAGGGGAGGCAGGGAGGTATGCTGCCGCCCCAAGGGATTTTACAGAACTCTAGCGCTGGGGGGGGGGGGGAGTGAGGAGAGGGGTAAGTGCACCCTCCCCCACCCTTATAGTCCTATCCTTCACCCCTTCAAGCCACCCCCACCCAGTTCCATGCATAACCCTATATGTCACTATTACTTTGAGAATTGGCTTTGATAACACACACATTAGCCCTTTTCAGACATTATGTTGTATAGGAATGTGCACGGAACTGGTTTGGAGGCTCTTTATGTGCCTCCAAACCAGTTTGAATGACCGGCTGTTCCACCAGTTTGTAGGCGGGGGGTTGTCTTTAAGGGTGGGGAGGGTGCACTTATCCCTCCCCTCTGCTTCTCCCCCGCTAGCAGCTCAGTTTTTTAAAATTCCTTTGGGCTGGCAAAATACCTCCCTGCTGCCCCGTTGCCTCCTTGACCATGAGTACCCAGAAGTACCCGACGCACCTGTGCATGCTGGGCTTGCGTGCACATGCATCGTGCACATGCATCTGACATGCATGCTCACAATGCGCGCAGGTGTGTTGGGTACTTCTGGGTAGTTCCAGTCAAGGGGGCAACGAGGCAGCAGGTAGGTACGCTGCCACCCCAATGGACTTTTTAAAAACCGAGCAGCTGTGGAGGGAGGAGGTAAGTGCACCCTCCCCCACCCTTAAAGACAACCCACCCTTACCTTTGAATGTCCCCCACCTCGTTCCGTGCACATCCCTAATGTTGTACGAGTGTACATATGTCAGCATAAAAATTTACACACACTCTTGTACTGGACCTTCATTATGCAACAGGATAGTAGTAATTCAGAAATAATTGTTCTGTTCAGATATGTTGAACACTCATATGGGTGTACTGTGTACACAGCTACAGACCTGTACAGATGTCTGTACACTCGTACATGTTTTTGCCTTAATGACTTTACCTGAACTCATTTAAAAAGTTCCCCTCAAACACATGGTACAGATAGGAAGTATACTGCTGTACCTATGATCAACATAGTGTGTGAATAATTGTACCTTTGTACACATCTGTACCTGTGTATACAATACACCTGTATGAGTATTCAGCATAATGTCTGAATGGAACTATTATTTCTGAGTTACTACTTTCCTGTTGCATAATGAAGGTCCAGTACGAGTGTGTGTGTAAATTTCTATGCTGAAGAACCTCAAAAGCTCCAAGCTGTCCTAGAGGTCTTTGAACTCGTGTGTGTGTGTGTGTGTGTGTGTGTTTATACTGTCTCTCTCTGTGTATAGTTGTTGTTTAATAGATCCAGAGAGACAGACAGAGGAAAGGTTTGAGGAGCAATTCCTCATTTTAATTTTTTTGAGAAAGAGAAAAAACAGTTTGGGAGGGGGATATGTTTTGGATTAGAGTTTACTGTAGTAAGATGAGGGAGAACTCTTCAAATGCTTAAGGGGGGATAAGCACTGCTGAACAGATCTAGGATTACAACTTGTATTATCCCCCCCCACACCAAAAAAAAACTTCCTTTAATATAAAACAGTTCTGACAGTTGTAAGGTTTGATAATAATCCTTCCAAAAATTAATTACCTTTCCCCAATTGACACTGAAATTATTAGCATTCACAATTCCACCCCTTAAACATCTAGACAAGTCTTCCAGTGTAATTAATTAGGTGTGTGGTTCCCACATCTTGCTGTCGCTTCATCCTCTGTCTCCTTTTTGTGGAGGCTCTCTACCCTGCAGTGCCAAGTTCCTACTGTCCCGAGGCTCTACATTTTAAGCAAAGCTAACAATGGAAAGGAAATGGTAATGATGATGGCTCTGCTGGAGACAGCTGGTAGCTAAATTGTCAAACTTGGATTGGGAGATCTATGTTCAAATCCTCATTCAGCCAGGAAAGTCACTGCACAAATCACTCACTCACTCTCAGCTTAGCTAGGTAGAGTCTATGCTTTGCATGCCGGGTGGTGGTGGGGGTCCCAGGTTCAGTCCCTGTCATCTCCAGCTAGCAGAGGTGTGAAAGACCCCTGTCTGAAATCTTGGAGAGCTGCTGCTGGTCAGTGAGCTATGTGGACCAGTCTTCTGGCTCAGTATAAGGCAGCTTCAAGTTTTCATAGAAGGGTTGTGAGGATGACAAACTGAGCTCATAGGAGGAAGAGAAAATAAACGTCATCCATTGACTGGCCCTGGGAAAGAGGATGTCATCTCTTGAATAGTGGCTGACATGCTGCACAGGAAGCTGCAAGTCCAAGAGGGATGCGGGCTCGCTGCTTCTGTACCAAGAGGCTATCTATGCAGCTTGTGTCATCAAAGCTGTGCATCATTGCTACTGCACTACTACTATCACTGGGAATAACGGCAGTGATGGTGCAGCAGCAATGACACACAAGGAGCAGCCTCCACCTTTAGAAGCTCTGTGGATAGCTCTTGGCTTGCTGCTTCTGCACCGGCCCACATTTCTCTTGGATGGAGTATGTCAGCCAACATTTGGTGCTTTAAACTGTGGATTGAAGTGCTTTGTAACTTTCTTCCCTTCCTCCTTTAAATTTATTTATTTATTTATTTTCCTTTGCCACTTAGCATGATGAAGAATTCTAGAGAACTCAAAAGCTTGCTACTCACAGTTTTGTGTCATTTTGGTTGGCCCTAAGAAAGGTATTAGACCGTGGCTTGTGGATTCTTTCCTAACAGACCATCAAGGGATTTTAGTGTTGCTGGTGTGGCTAATCTTTAAAATAAGTGTGCATGAATGTTAACAGACACCTGGGGTATATGTGAAGGTTCTCTAGGCACAAAAAACAAGCAAAGACTTGCTTGTTGAACAAAACCCTGTCAGCTTTTTATTGTAATATGTTACTGGTGGCTGTTAGTTCTAAAATTATTTATAGAATGAAATCCCAATCGCACTGAAAATACCACCGTTTAATATGTAGTCTGTGATTCTTATTAACTTTCCTAGTCTAAGGGTTATGTAGAGAACAAGGGTTTGGCAGTGTGTCAGTGACAAAGTACTATATAAAATTTTTCCAGGGACTTGTTGACTGTATGTAAATTTGCCTGTTTGAGAAGGTTTTGATGATGTTGTTGCAATTGCTAGAGCAGTTGTGTACACCTAGCAACAGCTGATATGTTGTTGTCAATTTCATGAGCTAAGTTGCCCTCAAAGGCAGAACTAGCTCTTTGCAAAGTTCACACCTATAACCCAGAAATTATAGGTATGACCACAGTCCAGAACAAGCACAGAGCATTTGACTTATCTTGCCCCACACCCCTCAAAGGACTTTCAAAAGCAGTTTGTGATGCAGCATTCTTGGGGATTTGGAAGGGAGAGCTGCTTTCAAGTGTCAAATGGAAGCCACTGAAAGCACCTAAAAGAACTCTCTGGCCATTATATTATAAATGCCCATGCATGTATGTTATGCAGAAAGAGTACTATAGCATAATAATGCTTGAAAGGATGCAGACCAGTAAAACTGGTGTAATGTTAGAATTTGTGATCTTCCAGTGTGTCAAATCTATCTCAGTTGAGGGTGAGCTGAGGCAAGGGCAGAAGAAAGGGTAGTCTGCAGGGAGCCACATTGGGTCTTCCTCCCATTTAAGTCTGTATAGGCTTGCAACTGCATTATGCTCTAGCAAAAAAACAACAAATATGGAATGTGATGCATGACACCCTGCTCATCCACCCGGGACACTGCTAGTGAGTGGGCGGGGAGGTGTACCCAAAACTAAGAGGATTGTGCTTATATGGACCAACGTTACTGAGAAATATGTATTTATCTCTACTTCCCTGTGTCTAGCTTTCGCTGCCACCACCAGGCTCTTCCTGCTTGGGTTTTTATCCTGACAACCCCTAGTAGAGCAGCTGAGGGTTGTGTGTGGAGAAAGTATAATGCACGGGACACAGGATGAACTTATAAATAAAACAAAATCAAGTTTATTTATGTACAAGCAGCTTAAAGATGTCTCTCTGCCAAACCAGGGCTTCACACTCATAATAGTTTCTTAAATAACAGTAACGAGGCTTGGCTAAAGCGTAAGTAATGTGAGATGTAAGATACTGACACACAGACTTCACCCACTGGCAGATGTTCTACACAGTGTACATGGACAGATAGATAACAGTTTGACTGAGGTAGCCACAGTTGGATCATCAATCAACTATAGACCCTGATCCTACCCAGTCCCTCCCTGGAACCCCACCAGTCCCAGAACAGACCCTGTCTCTCTAGAGGTCCTCTTTCTAGGCCTGTCCATCCCTATCTAACACTCCGAGCTTACCAAAAGCCAGTTTCATTGCCACTCTCTGATCCATTCTAAAGCCCCTCCCTTAGGAACCCCACATGGAGGGCAGTTCCTTGGGCTTTAACAGGTGATTGACAGGACTCGAGCTGCTGCCAACCATCACATGGAATATTCTTATAATGCAGATATAAGGTTTTCTTGTCGCTTTCCCCAACAATATAAAACGTATTGATTACATTGGGAAGAGCAATGTTGTGGCAAAATGTACTTATCCTAGAACTTCCTTTGTGTCTTTGAAAGCTACATTATAAAATACCCTTGTAGAATAGCTGGTTCTGCCAGCATGTCACATAAAGGGGAGACACTTCAATTTCAAAACTCGTCATAGAGGTAACTCATTATCTCCCCCTAAGTGGGCTACTTCATGCTCTTTTTCTTATCCAGGACTCCATTAAACTGACTGTAATATATCAACTGTTGCTAAGTATACACAACTGTTTTAGCAGTTGCTTTAAGCATGAGCAGTGGGGTATGACAATGACTAAGAAGTTCGGGTGGGACTTCTGACCCTTTTGCACCACTGTACACAATTACAGTGGTGCTTTTGGAAAACGTCTGAAGAGGTACTATTGAATACAGTGTGTTTATACCTATCTATCTATCTATCTATCTATCTATCTATCTATCTATCTATCTATCTATCTATCATATTTCTATACCTCCTGATATGTACATCTCTAGGCAGTGTACATAATTTAAAATATGATCAGAAGTGAAACAACTTGAGTTTTAGGTGACAAAAGGGGGAAAAAACCTTGTTTCATTAACACTGGGAGATTGAACTCCATCCAATCATATTAATTTTGCATATGCTACAAGAGCCTTGAGGTCAGTTCACACTATGCAGAGGCAACCTTGGATTCACCACTGAGGGTACATTCAACAGGGAGAAGCAGCCAGTAGTCAGTCTCTGATTAATATTTCTGGACAATGCACACATTTGCAGATCTCTGTTAGACATACTGGGCTGGTTCAGATGTCATGAAGAACCTCAGTTAGAGCTGGGATCTGTGCTCCATCCCTGAGCCTTAGAAATGTGCGAGTTTCTACTTCCTATCTAGGTAAAAAAACAAAAACCCTGAGATTGGTCATGTTATCCAAACTCACCAATGTTGGCTTATTCTAACCTACTTGCTTCAAATAACCCAAGATTTTTCCTTCAAGATAACCCAAGTTCATTACAAATCTCATGTTATTAAGCAAGTAGATTAGAATAAGTCAAGATTGGTGTGTTTGGATGACATAATCAGTCTTGGCTTCTTTTATCTTGGATAGGAAGTATATGCTTGAATGGGGATGAGAGGGTGGAGCATATTTTTCTGAGATTCAAGTGTTGGAGATTTTATAGTACAACTTCTGTTATTAGAAGCATATGATGATGATGATGATGATGATTGATTTACATTTTATATCCTGCTCTTCCTCCAAGGAGCCCAGAGCGGTGTACCACATTCTTAAGTTTCTCCTCACAACAACCCTGTGAAGTAGGTTAGGCTGAGAGAGAAGTGACTGGCCCAGAGTCACCCAGCAAGTCTCATAGCTGAATGGGGATTTGAATTCGGGTCCCCCCGGTCCTAGTCCAGCACTCTAACCACTACATCACGCTGGCTCACACTGGCAATAGCTATTGATATGGAAATCTTTGGCTTGATCAAATGTTTGTATAGGCTTGAATTGAGATGTAGGCCTCTGCCCTTAAACGTTACATGTCCTCAAACATTTGTGAGTCAGGGTCTGTGATGTGAAATTTCATAAGGCAAACAGGTAGTGAAGGAAGGGGCTTACAACATGGCTAAAATAGCTAAAAACTGGGGGAATTTCCACATGGACACAGAAATACAAGAAACCAAAGGTGACACATAGCTGACCTAAAGGAAAGCAACATGTATCAAGCACATGAAGAGGGGGGAATGATCAATTAGAGGCATACAAAGTTGGCAAACAATTGATGAACAAGCTATGACGTAGTGGAACAAGACAAATCATGAAAAACCATATTTCAAAACACTGAAAATTAGAAGTGAACATTTGTGACCAGGGAAATAGTATAAAAGTGATTGTGTTAGATTTTATATCAGGGGTGGGGAACCTTGGCCCTCCAGCTGTTTTTGAACTACAACTCCCACCATCCCCAGCCAGTGCCTAGGGATGGTGGGATTTGTAGTTCAAAAACAGCTGGAGGGCCAAGGTTCCCCACCCCTGCTTTACATGGTCCTCAGATCTTCACTGGAAGTTGAGCACTGTCAGCTGGCTGACTAAGCTTTGCTTTGTTTCTGCTGCATCCTTTCTTTGATTTGTGTTGAGTCCTAATAAACTGTTTGGAGTGGAACAGTAAGGGTCTGATCATTTTCTTGGGAGTCATCAGAATAAACACCTGGGAAGACCTTATCTTCTGAACCAAAGTGTCTCTGCTGAAGTTTTGGCAGAGCCCAGAGAACAACACTTAAATCATTTAAATAAAATCTCACACAAGGAAGTCGTACATAGGCGGGCTGTAACTGAGGCTCTACATGACATCTGAACCAACCCATTAATCTTTTACATGTAGGACTAGGATGCACATTTGAAACATCTTAAGTAGCTATCTAAAAATATAATGTATGACCTCCAAATACTGTATATTTTATTTTAATCAATTTATTCTCCCTAGTTTGGTATACCTATGCTCCTCTTAAGAGAAAATATTTTCTTAAAGGGCATCATTTTGCATGATAAAACACTTATCTTGTAAGTAACACAGCTACTGCATGCACCAAGAATAAGAAAATTCTTCACACTGAGCTTGTGCAGTGCCAGAAGTGGAGAGAGCCCTCCAACACCACTGTCAACATAAGGGAGTGCACAGCTCATATGGGGGCTACATCCGTGGTGACCCCAGTCATTAAGAAATGGAGTCCGCTCCTAGATACAAAACATAGTTTCTGTTTCTTGGTCACTCTAGTGTGTAACAAAACCTTTGGAACAGACTTTTAGATTTAGAAAGAGAAGCTATAGTAGGACCTCACATTTGTGCTCATGCTTATTACCTCTAGATTGTTCAAATACGGCGTTATTGACCTTCCTGTTTGTTGTTGTTGTTGGGCTATGGCGCTCTGCCATATCATTAACAGCTAGTAACAGCAGTTTGCATTTGTTGACCATCTTGTGGGTCTGAAAGAATTCTGGCGTGGAACTGTGCAGGGTGACACTGCATAAGCCTCTGGAATGAGAAGCAAAATGTTAATATAAGTAAGAGAGGGGGTGACATCCATTAAAAGTAACTTTTTTTTAAAAGCCAAAGGAATATTAGAATGTTGTCCCAATGTTTTTCAAAATAAATCTTTACTGGGCTTAGATTTATTTGCATATTATATTTTTGATGCATTCTTCCATATATGAGAGACTTCTTGAACAGAAATATACAAACATAGTTTATTTGCCACAATACTGCTGATGAGAATATTTCAATATCTGTCAATTCCAATGGTATGCAAAGAGATAGATTAATCTTTCTTGTTTCTAAATTGTGTCTGTTTGAAATCTTTTCTGCGTCTAACGTGAACAATATTCCTCAAGAGAAATTTATTCTTGTAAGGATTTCCTTAGTCCATGGAGAGAGACTCTTTGTGGCATTAGAGACCAAGATGTAGGCCGAGTGGAAATGCACCAAACTGATTTAATAGAAAAAGGTAATTCCTATTCAAACTGTATGGTCCCTTATTCATTTCCTCGGATTATCATCAAATTTATGTCACCAGCAAAAGGAGCTTTATTGAGTTTCACAGATATATTCCTTTTGCTTTCATTGTCATTAGTTGGCACACTGACATTTTCATATGTGTCTCAGCTAATGCTTCAAAATTACTCCATCTACAAATGTAACAATTGAACAGATAATTTTAATAAGATTCAGCTTGACTTCAGACTGCACTCCTTCCTTTTCTTTATAGAATGCAAATTGTAACCTGTTTTTAAAGCCGTGCAATGCAGTGAACTTTAATGGGATTTGACAACATCATATTAAGCACAACAACTACGCATAATGTACCGAAAAATTGGACGTGAAATTGGAAACATAGCTGAGAACAAAGTAAATTTACATGGTTTGGTAGTTTGAATGTCTGATATCATATTCTCTCATGCAAGCTCCATAAAAAGCAAGGGATTTAACAATGGATATCAGCGGAAAGTGCTTTTAAAGTTAAAGCTGATGGATGGCTTGTCAAAAAAAATAATTGCATTGGTTGGAAAGTCGGGATGCGTGCTGAGGGGGAGAGAACAGGATATACAGAGAGGATGATGGGAAGTGACAGTGGTCTGTCAAGAAGCAGTGGCTGCCCAGAGAAGTGTGAAGCCAGAGCTATAAGGTGGCAGAGTAGAACAGGCTGTCAGAGCGGGAAAGTGGCTTTAATACCCTGAAAAGCAAAGGAATCCGCCTGTCAGCCTTGCTCAGCCGTGCTGAAAGAGGAAAGGAACATGGCATAAAGTTAGAGACATTAAACGGGGGTGGGGGGACGGGGAGAGACCACAGGAAGCAAAAAAAGGCAAGGGGGGGGGACAGAAAGCTGATGATTTTATTTGTGTAGACAAATGATGGATTTTTGGTAAGGATCTGATTTTTGGCCAAGTGAAAGTATTTTGTGGTGGTGTGGCATTGCTGGTAATGTGGGCATGAGAATGAGGAACATCTGCAAAAAAATAATAATACAGAGTTCATTAGAGGTCTTTAGAAAATGGGAAAGCACTCCTGCTTGTGTGTCTGTTTCTGGCACATTTAAGCATATGACACTGTCCTGTGACCTTCCCTATACTCCCATTGTGTGCAGCTGTACTGTGAAATGCAGCTATGGGCGCATTACCAGAGCAATTTAGTGTGCTATTATTGTTTTTCTGCTGTGTGCCTGAGGCAGATTTTGCATATTAACCAAAATCCCAACATTTCTGGAATTGTTTTTCCGTGGCTGTATCAGCGTTTAGCCTACACTTCTAATTAATACATCTAATTATAGGAAAAAAGAAACTTGATGTCTGAGCACACTATATTTTGTTCTTAGAGAAAGCATTCTCTCACAGATGTGTGCGCACACACAGAGAGAGAGAGATCTCCAGTTTATGGTGGTGGTGTAGTCCGCAAGTATCAGTTTGTGATCCCAGTCCGTGCCCCCCACTTCTAATTGCTTTTAGTAGTGGCAAAAGTTCTACATAAATGTACAAGTAATGTTAGACAGGAAAATTGAGGTCACAACTGATGGTTCTGCCCTCACACTTCGAGGTCCTGTTTGCAAAAGATCCCTGTGCATGATCTGTCCCTTAGTCTGTGTAAGATATAGATGATGCATAGGGAAATTACATGCATAGCTTGCTGAACAAACAGGACTTTGATTATATGTACAACTGGGGTAGGACTTGGCCCAGTGGGTATGCCCGCCCCCCCAACTAATGTTTTCATTGTTGTTTCTCACTGTGAAATAATTTGCCCTAATAAAATTAAAGCTTTCTGATCATAGAAATAATCTGTCCATGGTTATAGCATTTGTCTAAAGAGACAAACAGCAGACGGGTAGGGCTTCAGCATGTGACAGCATGGGCGCTGGGCTTCTCAGTGTCCTTGCTGTTTTTAACACCTGAAGAGTGCTTAGGTTTACTGTAACAGGGCAATAGGAACAAACCAGGAAAGAATCTTATGTTTAAGTTAACACATCACTTTAAATTTGAAAAGAAATGCAGAGGTATAAAGTAAGATGTAAATGTAAAGCCTAGATGTACAGGCACATAAATAACATTACATTGACAATGTTGACTGCTTGTAAAGGTATCTAGAAACCAAGCCTGCATCTGTGATACCTGGAATGCCTTTTGAAGTGCTGATATCCCTATGAGCTACAGATGGGCAACCATTTCTTATGCTAAAGCTGGACACTTTGAGGGATTACACTTTCATTTAATGTAAGAACAAGAAAAGCCCTTCTGGATCTGATGAAAAGTTTGTGGAGTTTAGCACCTTGTTTCTAGCAAGGTGTTTCCAGAATCTTCTACTGTTTTTTTCTTGGTTTCTTTCCATTAGGTGTGTGATCTCCACCACTGTGTTTTTTTGTTTCTAATAGTGGCCACTCAGAAGCCGCTGGAAGCTCAAAAGCAAGGTATTAAAATGACAGCCCTCTGGCAACAGATATAGTCTGTTTCTGAACTTGGAGGCTGCATTGAGCTGTCATGGCTGTTGCTTGCCTCATCTTCCATGTATTGGTCTAATCCCCTCCTTTGTGTTTAGAGAAGTTATTCCAGTCCACTTATGTTTGAGAGTGTTTCATTCTCCAAACTTTGGGGATAGTGGAGTTCCAGCTCCTGTTCGTACAAGGCGGTCACAAAGGGTTTAGCATACTATGACAGCAAGCCAAAAAGGTATGACCAAGTTGAATAGTGAACTGATTGAAATGCCTAGTGTAGAGTTTTAGAAATTTTAAGATTGCTTAAGAATGACTCTGGACTAGGTTTATCAAACCAAGATTGAGAGATTCTTCTAATTAGTAATTTCTACACCTGAGACAAGCTCCAGTTCTATGTCTTCCATTCACACACACACTCCCCAACTTTTAAAAAGGATGAGGTATACTGTATTAGGTAAAGAAGCTAAAAGTATAGAGGAGGAGTTACAATGGGACCTAACACCTGTGGAGAGCAATGATCCATAACCCAGAGTGAAATATTGTTAGGAATATTTAAGATTTGAGTTGTCAGCAATATGCAGATGACACTCAGCTCTATCTCTCCTTGTTACCTGATCCTAGGGAGGCGGTGGATCTCCTGAATCGGGGGCTGGAGGCCGTGATGGGTAGGATGTGGGCTAATAAACTGGGATTGAATCCAGACAAGATGGAGGTAATATTGGTCAGTAGGAGAGCCAATCGGGATGAGGAGATTCTACCAGTTCTGGATGGGGTTGCACTCCCCTTGAAGGAGCAAGTACGCAGCTTGGGGGTATTGCTAGACCCAGCTCTGCTTTTGGAAGCTGAGGTGGAGGTGATGGCCAGGGGTGCCTTTGCATGGCTTCAGCTATTGCACCAGCTGCATCCCTTTCGCACAGTTACCCATGCCTTAGGCACGACATGGTTGGATTACTGTAATGCACTCTACCTGGGGCTGCCCTTGAAGAATATTCAGAAGCTGCAGCTGGAGTTTATCTGGAGCTGCCCGCTGGGATCACATCACACCCATTTTGAAAGAGCTGCACTGGCTACCAGTTTGTTTCTGGGTCCAATTCAAGGTGCTGGTTTTGACCTTTAAAGCCCTTAGTGGTTTTGGCCTGGGATACCTGTGAGATCGCCAGCTCCTAAGGGTTGCTGCCCACTACTTCGTCAAGTCATCTGAGGAGGCTCTGCTCCAGGTGCCAACAATGAGGGAGGCTTAGCTGTTGTGCACACGGGACAGGGCCTTTTCTGTTGTTGCCCCCAGACTCTAGAATGCTCTCCCGGTGGCTTTCGCTCCTCAGTCTCCATCACATTCGTTAGAAAGCTTGATAAATCCTGGCTTTTTACCCAGGCTTTTATATGATTAACTCTACTGCTGCTGCTTTGTATTTTTGAATTGTTATATTGTGCTTGTATTTTAAATCTTTTTAGTCAGATCTATGATTTTATATTTTTAGCTTAATATTTTAATTGTGTAATCATTATAGTCTTTTTAATTTGGGGGTGTGAACCGCCTTGGGATTGTTTTAATGAAAGGTGGTATACACATTCAACAATAAAGATAGATAGATAGATAGATAGATAGATAGATAGATAGATAGATAGATAGATAGATAGATAGATAAGAGTGCTGCTGATGCAACTCCAAGCTCTCACTGCTCAGATGGACAATATCTTGCAAGACTGAGCAGCAATTGGGTGGACTGTCTCATGTTACCCTGTCCCTCAGCACTGTTCAGTGGCTGACTGTGCTTTAGGCTGCAGGTACAGAGCCAATGAGAAGCTGCACAGTGGCCTCATTCTGCTTGGTCTTCCCCCCTCGCTAAGCCTTTGAGGATGCTGGTCTCTGCCTTTCCATCTAGCACATTGTAAATATATATATGTTTCAAATTGAAAAGAAAATGACACGTTGTGCTGTTTTCCTTCCAAAAATCAACACTGATTAATAGTTATTTATTTTCTTAAGAGACGTAAGCTGCTTTCCCTTAAACTGCTTACTTTGTTCTCTCTGGCCCTGCCACCTTTCCCTAGTCCTAAGAGAAGCTTTGTTCTTAAAGGGACTGTCTCACTTCTCCTTACATTATGGATTTAATTTTTAAAATAGCTGTCAATATATTTCATGACTTTTGAGTGCTTCTGTTGCCCCACACATTAGTAGCATTCATGGGTCAAAAGCAGATCAGTATGTTTGTCTGATATAAACCGGCCGTGACATTGATAGTACTGCTGAGTATGGATAAGAGGAAGTTGACTTCCAGGTGTGGAAGTAGGGATATTGAAGTAGGGAGGAGCTGGAAGAAAAGTCCTAGGGTGTCAGAAGGCTGCTTTGGGAATATTGCTTTTCCCACTCAATTTGCATCTCCATTAAATTTCCTGTAGCCAGTGTGAAGACTGGGCACCATTGCTGGCCTGCATATTCCCTTTTCTGCTTTTTTTCCAACTTTCTGCTGCATTATTTGCCCATTTCCGTGTGTGTGTGTGTGTGTGTGTGTGTGTGTGTGTGTGTAAACGGTGCTGGTGTTATGAGAGTATTGTTTGATTGTGCCTGTTCTCACCCATGATGGACCTTTATTGGTTGGGAAAGTGACTGAAATGAATATGAGTCGGGTTTTAACAATTCTCTGTTTGGGTGTGCCCAGTTTCATCACGGTAGTCCAATATAAATAACAAGCCAGATGAAGCCAGGTGGGAGTATCTGAAATCTGCAGCATGGTCAAGCTTGCCATTTAGAGCTGATAGCATTTGCACATGTCGAAAGAGGAGAGGGTATAGAAGTCACTGCTCAAAGAAATTCTTATATTGAACACTTGAACCAATTCACTACAGTTGTTTCAATCCTCCTAGCAGAATTTTGATTAAAATCTCTATGGGGAAAGGAACTTTTTCAACTCTGCAAAGCATGGTGCACATTGGTGGCATGTTAATTAAACTGCCCAGAGTCATGGGTTTGGGGGCAGTTTACAAATATACTAAATCAATAAATCAACCAAGTATTAGCCTGTGAGGATGAGCATGTATTATTGAAAAAGCAGAGAAGGCCATGCAATAACCAAGTCTGCTAATTCATGCAACATTTGGAGAAAAACCCCACTTTATGGAGAAGGCATATATCCCTGCAGACTTCTGCAGGTACTAATATCTTGCATAGAAATAGGTTTTATTACAACGCAACTTCAATATCCTATGACTTGTTGAAAAGGTCATGTGGTTCATTATTCTTTTCCCCGTGAAGCATTTTTTAAAGCCTTAAAAGCAATACTTTTCTGCAGATGTGCTATAACAAAATCTTAAATGTTAGCAGTATTTTAGAGGTTATCATGTATTGTTCATATGACAAGCATACCGGCCTCTATTGCACTTTCAGAAACATAGTCAGTCAGTCAGTCAGTCAGTCTCTCTCTCTCTCTCTCCCCCCTGTAAACTCAGTGTTCTTTTCAGGCAAATAAGAGACCTAAGGATAGAAGGGCACACTGAAAAATGTAAAACTGGCCAAGATGGATGGCAAAAAACACCATGCATAAATAAATTACAGGGGGAAAAAAGATGAACAATGATTGTGTGGTTGAAGACCTGGCTGAATACGTGTGTCAGGTGCTGATTGGAAGAATGATAAATGGAGTGACCTAACAAAGGATTGACTTCTCCAAAAGACAGGCCCTTTTAATGGATGGAAAGGGAGGAAGCCTCATTTAGAAGGGAAAGGCTGTTTGCTGTGCAGATATGACAAAGGGGAAGTCGACAACCATTGATTTACGTTCGGGAATGACAGTTGAAAAATTCAACAATAATCATGACAAATGAGAAGCGATGCAGTCAGAGGGGGGAAAAATGCCAATACGTTAAGCCTGAGAAGAAATGCCAAGGTCACAGGGAAAGGTTCCCAAACTTCTGCTTTTGACAACCCTAATGGAAATATTGGAAAAGATGGGGTGCAGGTTAAAAGGTACGGCTTGGAGTGAAGGATTGTAAGGGACATTAATTAGTCCTGGTTGTTTCAAAAGCAGCCATTGAGCATTTGTTGCACCTAGTTCTGAGAAAGACTTTCTTTGTGTCCCTAACCTATATCTTGTTAGAAACATTAAAATAAAACATAAAAGAATAGGTGCAACCTGGCCCAACAAAAATGAATCTGAGTTATTGTTACTGACTTCTATCGATCGTAGAAAGTGACGTATTTTATTATGTACTTATTTCTAAAATGTGTTGCCTTTTAGGTGTTTGGGTTATTTATTTATTTTTAATGCACTAATCTAACAGGAATGCTGAGATAGATTTGTAAGGGTGGTTTCACTGTGACTACTGACAAAATAAAATGTGTGTGAATTCCATCTCAGCCTTGAAGTATTAAAAGTTGCCTTTGAAAAATAAATATAATGATGATGATGTCTAAAGATAAATAAATATAAAGGAAAAGATACTGCAAGTTTGTTTAGGCAAACTATTATATAGAAAAGCAATGTACTCATTTAGAAATGCTCTGATATTTTAACATACATCTATGCTTATATATACAATACTTGAGCAAGCTGCTATAAATAATTAGAGAAGCATCATATTTCATTGGCATTTCCGTATTTGCAATAAGTATATTCAAGCAATAGTTTTAAAATAACTGTTCCTTATAAAAGTAATGAGTGATTGTTTTTTCCTTCACTGTAGAGTGGATTAAGTGGTATAAAAATCTTTATTAAGCAATTTTGAAATAAAATGTGCAGGGGTGAAATATTTCATATGGCCTTGATTTGTCTTCTGTGGCCACTGGAGTAATGATCTGTGTGAGTCTCTGCTCACATGAGAAATGGCAGAAAACGGAGGAGAAATCAGAGCACAGTCTGAAGCTCACAAAAATAAGGAGAAAAGGAAACTATTAACAGTTTGATAGTTACATTGTGGCATTCTACCACCACTCCTCACAGTGACATAGCTGGTGATTTGGATGATTGCACTGCAATGCATGGTTAGTGCATTATTGCCAATGGATTTCTATTCAATTGGTATGGTGTGTGTGTGTGTGTGTGTGTGTGTGTGTGTGTGTGTGTGTGTGAAAAATAAACAAATTCATAGTGGAGCCTCAGTGTTCCATAGATTACATTTTGGATGTCACTGGTGTTATATGACTGTAAGGTGAAGTTGATGTTGGTGTGGTGGTGATGGTAGCAGTAGTATTCCAGTAGGCCTCCAAGGGGCCAAGGGTGCCATACACGTGTTTGTTTCACTTTATCCTCACAACAGCCCTCTGAAACTGTGCAAGATGTCTCAGTGAGCTGCATGGACTCGGAACAAATAAACCCAAGTTCAGTGCCTTGTCCACTACACCACATTCGGTACATGGGATTAACTGTAAGCTTTCATCAAAGGAAGCAAGGGAAACAATGTTAAATTCTTATAAAACCATGCTACTCTTAATCATGCTACTCTTTTTGGAGAATGCTCTCAGACAGTTTTCCTACATTCCTTCAAGTGCAAAGTGCTTTGCAATCTACCTTCATTTTACAGGTTATAGTGATGCTGAGAGAAAACTTGCTCAGCAGTAATGAAAGTGAGTTCATAGCTGAGGATATGAAGCGGGGGCATAGCAAGGTTGGAGTGGGCCCAGAGACAAGATTTTAAAATGGGCCCCCAACTCACTGAAGTAAAGAAATCTTAAATGAGGCTGAATAGTGGTAACAAAAAGCATAGTTTATATATGTGTGTGTGTGTGTGTGTGTGTGTGTGTGTGTGTGTGTGTGTATAAAATCTATGTGCCACAATAGAACATGATCCTAAATTATTTTTTTAAAGGTTTTATAAATTGTGGATGATGCAAGTCATTTAATGTTACTAGAGAAAGACATGCTGTTCTGGTAGCTCCAAGTCTTAACACTCACATCAATTTCAGAGGATGAATATGACTGAAGGAAGCCCGGGCTGGTGCACGGCTGGGGGAGTCAGTCATGTGACTTTCCTCTGGGGGGGCCCAAGGCAGTTGGCCTCCAGACAACTGTCTCCCCTTGCCCTATTATAGTTACACCCCTGATATGAAGCCAAGTCCCGGAGCCATCAGCTCATGCCAACATGGTATTTTTATTTAATGAAACACTGCCAGTATTGATATCTGGGCAAAAAGGCACTTTTTAGAGTGGCAACTCTTTTATATTTAGCAGGGGGAGAGTAACTGCCCCTGTCAAAACTCAGCACAGCGTCTTTGCAGTAGGGATGTGCACAAAACCGACCAGGCCAGTTTGGATCAAATCTGGGCTGGATTCGAACTGACCCGGCCCAGCTCAGTTTTGGCACTGGTCAAAACGGATCTGGTCCAGTTCGACTGCACCAGGGGAATCGGGTGAGGTGGACTCCCCAGTAGAGCTCCAAACTGGCTCTGTTCGAACTGGGCACAGTTGGCTTCACACTCGGACCAGCTGAGGCCGGTCCAGTTTGACCCCAAACCCATCAAGTCCGGCTCGAACCAAACCAGCTCACACACTCCTACTTTCCAGTGGCTGTTGTTAGTGCCTACCTTGTGTTTATTTTTAGATTGTGAGCTTTTGTGGGTGAGGGAACCATCATTCTTTTCCCATATAAACTGCTTTAAGAACTTTTTAAATTGAAAAGTGGTGCATAAATATTCTTAATAATATTTTATCCAATGTATGTGCTACATACTGTAAAATAATGAGAGCTGCCCAGAGAGATTTTAACGGAATCCCCCATATGAAGCCATCTACTGTACTTCTGGTGGCTGAGGAACAGGTGCATACTTCTCCTTTCTACTATGCATTTAATGTTGCTTGTGAAACAAGTGCTTTATGCAGAGGCCTCTACACACACAAATCTGATTCATGCAGTTTTCCGCTCCCCCCTTTTGGAGGTGGGGAAATTGCATGAATGTAACCTCTATGCACATAGGTTTTGATGTGGAAAGTTGCATTATTTATTTATGTTAGGTGTGCTGAGGCAGGGGGTTGGATTACTGGCTAGTAAGAATATGAGCTGGGCAAGCAGTTAAGACAGCAACAACAAAATCAGTGCAGGGTAATAGGTAACAGTTTCAAATGTGAATGACAACTCCTTGACTGAAATCCCACCTCAGCCCTCAAATCCCTTAGACAAGCCACTATTTTTCAGCTTCAGCTGCTCCCACCCCCAACAATCTTTAATGTGGATATAATAGTGCTAGCCTACCTTATAGGGTTATTAAAGGGGGATATCCTAAACTAATGTAAGTTAAATGCTTTGAACCCACAAAACATGCTATATAAATGCTAAGTATAAATTTGTTGAATAAATGGAAAAGATGGGACTTTAAAAGAAGGGTATTACGATGAAATGTTAGTGGATCAGTTAAAATGATTTGCTTCAAAACAGCCATATGTCAGAGCAAAGGAGTGCTTTGAATTTTTTTTAAAAATAGTTTATCTCCTAAAGGGTTAATCTTTCTTGTGCTGGTTCAGATTTAATACACACCAGTGGTAATTTATGTTTAAAGTGTAGTTGGGGTTGGGGGTGAGTAAGCTAGAACATTGCCAAATAATATCTAGGTTTCATCAGCTGAGACACCCTTTTTAACTTTAGAAACTGAGCAAAAAACAAGGTTATAAATGACTAGGACCAGTTATTTGAGATAATCTGGGATCTATAATAGCTTCTTACAATGCCTCTTACACCTGAGGCTTGCAAAGCCAGCCTATAAGGAAGCTAGCCTCTTTAGATTAAACATTTTCTAATCAGCTTTATCACTCATATCTGAATTTATCTTATTTGAGGAAAATGCCAATATATTAGCAGGCATATATGATACACAAGGTGACCCTACTAACTTAATGACATAATACATTATCCTTAATGAAGTCAATATCTTGTCTTTTAGCTGTCTGTCTATTGGGGCGATTAATTGCAGTGTCATTAAAGTTAGCTCTCTTTTCATTTGAGCTTGACAAGTCGCATAAAACTAATGTTCTTAGTTATCAGCCACTGGAATAGGTTGGAGGATGGAGGAAATTGTAGGACAAATAAGGGGGTACTGCAACAGCTAACCTGAAGGAATTTTTCCAGTGACTGTTTTCCTGAGCTGCTACTGAAGATAAAACAGCAAAATGAGAGGCAGGAATACAGAATCCAGAAACCTCCCGTCTACGGCTGTATTTTTGCTTCTGTTGTATTAAGCTCAAATTAGGTCATAATGAACTTTGAAGTATCAAAAGCCATTCCATTATTAAGGCTTCAGGACTTGAAAAAATTGCTGGAATAGCCTCATGAGGAAAGTTTAAATGAGATTACCTACCCTAAACTGGTCCAATAAACGATACAGAATGTGCATCTTTTATTCTGTAATTTCAGGGGAGAGGAAGTGGAAGAGAACAGTGAGAAATAAAATCCACCGCCCCCTCCAACCTTTAGGAGATGAATTTTGTCTAAAACACAGTGTTCATATCACGACAATAAATATTAGTCATGGCTGATGGTAGGTATATAGCACAGGGTGTCCAAGGCTGGCTGCCGAGTAAACAGAGTCACTCCCTGCCTTCCCCCCACCTCTGAAACTACGAGACAGGACAGCTGTAATTTACAGTGTGTTATCTTTGTCTATAGCAGCAAGATGATATGAAGTAAATCAAGGTACGAGTAATGAAAGACTGGAAATTTATTCCTCGGAGCACACTTTAAAGTGTAGTGTCTGTTATAGTGCCACTGCCTGAAGATCCCGAAATGAGAGTAGGATGAAGGGCAATAAAGAAGCATAGCAGCTCATGTTAATGTTGTTTGTCTGAGGTTAGTAATTGGGTTCCACTGATGAGTTGGGTGAAGACAAAGTGAGGATCTTAGCAAGTATTGTAAATCTTACATTGTTGGAACAAGAAGCAATCCTAACAAATATTGATCCTTCTCTGTGCCTAGAGGCAAAGGAAGAAAGCAGTGTGTGTTGCTGAGCCCGTGTTGTTTCAATCGCACCAATTACCGTGCCGAAGCAGGGGGACCCTGCATGGAATCACACACCAGGCTCACAAATCGCAAATGATCAATTATTAGACATTTAAGGATGCATTTCCCAGCCTCGCCCCTCGAAATCATAACCAGTTCGCTTCTTGCATTAATGTTCTTGTTTTTAATCCTCAAAACATTGATCAACCTGCTAATTGTTCAGTTGTTAAAGTGATTCAGTTCTATGAAAGTAAGGTTCTTACTGGTGCATCCAGAAAGGGGTGGAGACTTTAAAATCTTCATGTTTTATTTAAAAGGTATTTCATCAATATTTAAGTCTCTCCTCCTTTCCCTTTCCCTCCCCTTTCTGATCCACATTAAGCATTATACATACATTCTCTCTCCCCTCATCCTAAAACAAGGTTCAAAAGCAAATGAAATTGTGTGTGTGTGTCTATGTAATATATATCTCCTTATCAATTTCTATATATTATCTTCATTTTAATGATTGAATTATTGCCTTATATACCTTTTTGGGGGGAAATAAATTACACTGCCTGGGAAGGGTGCATTATGATTTCCTCTAACACATTTATGTCCAGACTGGTGTTCCCCTTGAGACCAAAGAGCTGCTTGAGTTGGATACTGTACAAACATAAGGAAGAAATACTAGCCCCTGCCTTGAAGAGGAAAAATGGAGGCATCGAGAGCTGTAATGTTCCAAAATATTTCACTGCAAGTGCAGGGATGGAAAGGGGCAGCACAAGAGTTGAAGGCCGCCACCTCAGTTGTTCTATGTTTCCTTCACCGGAGCATAGTATGTGTCACAGAAGGCTGCTTTTGGGGTGAAGGATGATTGGTTGACAATAACAGGTTATAATGAGGATTCCTAAACCTTTTGTACTAAGCCCCTTGCTTCAAAGACCCAGCCTAATTCCCCCCCTCCCCAATTACTGATGATTCCGTCTCTGCCTGGTGAATTGTAGGGATGTGCACAAAACTGGTGAGGGTGGGTTTGAAGGGCGGGGGAGGGTGCTCTTTCCCCTCCCACCACATTTTCCCCACTGGCGCTGCACTTTCCAATGGTCCGGCAGGGTGGCAGCATACCTCCCTGCCACCTGTCCCCTCATCACACTGGAAGTGTCCAGAAGTACCGTGCACATGTGCAGACATCAAGCGTGATGTGTGTGCACACATGTAGTATTTCTGGCCACTTCCATTCCAACGAGGGGTGGCAGGGAGGTACACTGCTGCCACGCCGGACCATTTGAAATTGCAGCGCCGGTGGGGGAAATGCAGTGGGTGGGGTAAGAGCACCCTCCCCACCCTTGAGGGTATCCCCCCCCACCTGAACCACCAGTTGTTCGAACCTGTTTGGAGGCCCTTTTATGGGCCTCCCTCCAAACAGGTTTGTGCGAATCCCTGGTGAATTGAAGCCCAACACTGCATCCTGTTGCATTAAACAAATAAATCTTTCTCATGCTTACCATTTTGTTGTTAGCTGGACTAGCTGTGTACCTTTTAGGCCAAATTTGTAGAAATTTGCCATTTTAGACACTAAGATCTCAGATACATATGAAGCGGAATGAAGTGCTACGGTTCTGAGGTTAAAAAAAAAACAGCAAAAGAGGAAACATGAAAGCATTGGCATCCACAAGAATTTCTTCAGAGGGTGGGGTGGGCAAAACATAAAAGAAATATATACATCAGCTAGGTACATAGAAAACTAATCTGTGTGCACACATGCATGCACAACTGTGCCCCCCCCGACCCCGTGGATGTCATGCTTCAAAGATGCACCAGATTTCTTCCTTCCTTAGAAGTAGAAATATCTCTACTACTGAAATACAATCCTCCCCATCTCTAACAATTTTTAAAGAGCATTTTAAAACCCACCTCGTCACCCAAGCTTTTTCAGCTTTTAAATTTTTTAGGTTTTAATCTGTATTTGATTCTAAATTATCTAAATTGCTTTAAGTATTTGTGTATGTTTTTAACTTGTTTTTATGTTATTGTTAACTGCCCAGAGACAAAAGTTTGTGATGGTGTACAAATCTGATAGATAGATAGATAGATAGATAGATAGATAGATAGATAGATAGATATTTCAGAAGGCTTCATAGTTCCTCAAAAGAAGAGTATCCACTTGAAATGCACGGGGCCTAATTTAAACAAGTACAGTAGTTCTGGTAAGAACTAATCTGCCTACTTTCCTTTCACTATCCCTACAACTGGACTAAATTGGATCCAAATTGGTTAGCAGTACAGGAAGTTGCATTCAGCTACAGTAGATCCTGGACAGTGCTCATGCTACTTGGCTTGTTCATGGACCTCAGCTTGAAATGAATATCACGTCTCTTTGCTGAGCATTTGATAGAGTGAAGCTGCAGAAAGGATGCTTGGAGTTTCCAGTTCACACTTTGGAGCAGCTTCTTGGTTATATAAATCCACTTTGTAGGTGAAGGTGCATCACCAATGGAAGCACACAGATTTCCTGGCTGACTCATGACCTGGAGGGAATCACCAAAAATGGTGGCCATGTCATACAAACTGAAGTGGCTGCACACAGAGGCCCCATGTGTCTGTGCCAGTTCATAGAATTAGTGGCTCTGTGGGTTCCTCAATGATCTGTGAGTCCCACAGCAACTCTGGGTATGGAAGGGGCCCCGAGAGTCTGAAGCAGGTCTGCATGTTTTGCAGATATGTTATGCCATGAATTTGGTCCTCCATATCCATTGGGGAGGGATCCAACAACTTATTTCGATCTACTTCTGTGACAGTACAGGTCATGAGATTTATTGCTCTAGGCTCATTTGTCACCATTAAGCATATATACTTTGTGGATATTTTTAATACATACTGGGCTCCTGAGAATAATCCAGTGTTAAAAATCTGTCTACTCCCTAGCCTAAAAGGGATGATGGCCATTCCCCATAGTGCTGTGTAAAACCCAGGATTTCTTAGGCCTAATATGTATTGAAAGGTTATTTGTCCCACTGTCCACACTAGCAGATAAACCTTTCTTGACAGCATTTGAGTAAGGTTAGGAAAGAGGAAGACGAGGTCAGTTCCAACCAATTTCCCCCCAAAACCGGTCATTTTCAGCTACAAAGTGAGGTTTACTGGAGGAAGAGCATTGAAGATGGGGTATAAAAGAGGCTATATAAACAAAACCTTGAGGAGGAGATGGTCAGGGGGAGATGATGCTAGAATCTTTTTATTACCACTTATTTGGGAAGGCTTATATAACTCACTGGTGACTTTGCCATTTGTGAGTAATGTGGTCATCCAAAGCTCCCAGCAGTAAAAACTTTATAGTGCTCACAGCATTGCACATCTAGCCAAAAAATAAGTGATAGGCCCACAGGTTGAAAAACTGACTTGCTGTTGGCTGTAATACCTGAAGCTTCAAGCTGAGGTCATTATTTTTGATGGGAAGCAACCTCTTGGCTGCTTGGAGAAAACAATAGTTCCTGTACACTAAAAAACCCACATCTTTCTAGACAACATACACCACACTGCTTCTGCTTAAAAACAATTCAGCAATAGATGCCTTTTAAGTCTACATGTGTACGCACTTCCTTGACAATGAAGAAGGTAACATCCAAAAGTCTGATTCATTCTGAACATGTCAAGCTGCTTCACACTTGTAAAGATCACTGGTCCATCTATCCAGGTATTTTCTCCTTTGTCAGTGGCTCTCCAGATTCACAAGCAGAGGTCTTTTCCAACATTGCCACCATAAGTCCTTTAAGTAGAGATGGCAACTGGAGAGTTTCTGCATGCAAAGCTGTGCTCTGCCACTGAGTAATGGCCCTTTGCTTGAGAGAAAGATAGATATGCTTCAGGGAAAAGCAAGGATGTAGCTATAATTGAGTGGATGGTTTCAAAGAACCTGGGCCCCCCAGCTCCACCTCTCTCTATTTCCTTCATTATCTCCTGCACTCTGAGGGCCCGCTGGGGAGAGCAGTAAACGTGGGCCCCCTCTCCCCTAGCTACACGCCTGGGGAAAAGGAACCCCATACCGTTCTTTAGTATTTTATTAAGAAAAATTGATCACCCAGTATGTTGTCCCATCACAATTCAGAACTAAATACCCAATCATGTGGTGGCGGCAGCAGCCACCACCATGGTAGGGGAAGCTGTGAATGAAAACCAAGTGGCTGAGAAGGGCATTACACTGTTTTGGAAAAAAAAAAGGAATGTGGATTTAATTTGATCTCTTCCATCCTTTGTGAAGTTGGAGAAACTTATTGAGAAAATAGAGCACTTTTATACATGTGCACAGGGTTCCTTTCCAGTTTTCCTTATGCCATACCTATGTGAAGTCATCACTGCATCTAAGAACATCTGTAATTACAGTAAGTGAGGCAGTGTCCTATCCATTTCATGCTCAGGAATAGTTTTATGTAATTGACACTACTGACTTGTGCTCATGGGACAGAAAGCACTTGCTGGGACTCTGGAATCACAATACTACTAAAGAAGAGGACCTTTGAACAAATGCAGAGTGCCCTCCCCTCACCACTGAGAGTGGGTTTGGATGCAGTCTTGCTACAGAGTAACAAGATAGAGAAGCTCTGTGTACTTCCTTTTGTGAAGCATTTCCCACCTTCCAAACCAGCTTTTGCATCTCTTGTGACAAGCCCTGCATTTCTGATATTAGTGGGCAAGGATGGCTATAGCCTCTAGAGTTAGTTAGTTGTTTATTTACGATCTTAGATCAAACAAAGCCTCTAGACAGGATGGGTATCTTTATTAATTTTTTGAAATTAAGCAGTTCATAGTGTATCTGCTGGATTGTATCTATTATGTTTAGGTTTGGCACAAAAAGGATCATGTTAGACATTTACATCTTTGAAACCTCTGGCTTTCTTGCAGGGAGACAAAAACTAGAGCACCTACTGAGCTACGAGCAGTTTCATGGAGAACAGAAATAATGGTGCCTATAAACTTTGTGTTTATCATACAAATATGACAGTATTTTTGCATTTTATGATGCAGCTAAGTGGTGAGCATCCACTTGTACCATCTCATCCCAGATGCCCATCATGCAGAAGTAGCGGTTAATCATACACTGATCACCTTCCCAAAGTCTAAACAAGAAACTAGGGGCCACTTAAAACATGTTGCCTTTCATTAAAGAGGAAATTATTACCATATATTTCTGTAATAACCAATAACATTTCAAATTACTCACATTTATAGGCTCTAATCAAGACTAAGCTTAACCTCTAGTTCCCATGAAATAATGCCTGATTTGTTCGTTAGCTACAGTATTTGTTGAAAGTTAAGGGCAGTCGGTTCATAACTTGTCAGGCAAGGTACTATCTTTAGTGACTGATTTCTGTGGGTGGTGTTGGGCATTATAAAGCATATTCAGTGGCTTGTAAAATTTTAATTTATAAATGGAAAATAATTCAGCATAATTCAGTTGCTGTACTCTGATAAAAGGGGAGAAGATGGTGTTTCTCACATCTGAAAACCATTTTTGACTGTTTGTTCTGCCAGTCAAAGAGTAACATGTTTACAGCTTCTGCTCTTAACAGTGTGCATAGGTCCCGCTAAAAAATAAGGATACTTCACGAGTCCATTGCTTCCCTACCAAGGGAAGTCCACCAGGCCCCATTGTCAGTTATTTTCCATTGTCCGTTAAACTGATGAGCTTTTAGATTGATTTTGGTGGTGCTTATTGTTGGCTTGTGAAATTCCTTGAGGGGTTTTGCCCCTTTTTGATTTACAGATTTTCATCTACTGTTTCTATTCAAATAGTAGTAGCAACAGTATTCTTGATGTACTTGTTGTTGCTATTTACTGGTGTTCAAATTGCTTTATTTCTTTGATGTTCTATGATTATTTCAAACTTTTTTTGATAGCTGTTTTGAGTTGTTCACATGAAAAAGGAGAGACAGAGTCTTTAAACAAATAATATTTACTAGCTGACCCAGCGCAGAGCATCTGCGCCCTTAGTTCCCCCTCCCCCCACCCACAATTGATCCAGCTCCCGGCCCTGTTTTCATTTTGTCTCAATCCCTTCAGTCAGCTTGCTCTCCCCACCCTCCCACCCCTTTGGCCAGTTCGCTCTCCCCCTCCATGCCACCACCTGTTTAGCCATCCTCCTGACAAAGAGGCAGGTGGTTGTAGCAGACATGCACTCTCCTGCCAGCTTGCAATGGCATCTTCTCCTCGACCTCCCTCCCGCCTTGGCAGGCTGGCTCAGAGAGAGCCCCCCCCCCCCCCGCTGTGCTCTGCTCTGGATTGTAGGCTGTTGGAGTCTGGAGTCCTCTTGGATGAAACTTCCTGCTGATGGACGGATATAGCCACCTGTGGCAATATGGCCACAGTCCTAATATATTAATGAATACAGAGGGAACATTTAACTAGACACATCTCAAGTTTATAGTATATTTAAATTATCCTTCCAAAGTTTCATTCTTAAGTTCCACTCTCCCAATATTCTGTCACACTTTAGAGTGACAAAGAAACAAAACTCAGGGTATAGTATGCATGAAGAAACAGCTGTGCTTTTTAACAGTTAAGGTCACCTAAAACATGGAACAGATCTAGCTCCTGAGTGCAGCCCTTTACTTACACCCCTTCTAAATGAGCAAAGAGGCATCTTTTAAAGTGGTGGCTCTTTTATATTTATTGGGGGAGAGCAACTGTCTCTATCTAACCCCAGCACAGCATCCCTCTAGTAGTATTTGTCTACCTTGTGTTGCCTTTTAGATTGTGAGCCCTTTTTTTAACCACAGGGAACCATTTTATTTATTATTTATTTATTTCCCCGTGTAAACCACTCTGAGAACGTTGTTGAAAAGTAGTATATAAATATTTGTAGTGGTACTTTCTCCAACGCAAGTTAATGGCTGTTCACTCCCATGGGAGAAAATAAAGCACAACACTTGGAGGGAGGGGGAGTAGAGAGAGAGAGTCCGTGGAGGTAGAGAAGAAAACTGCATAAATATGTTCAGGAATGGGGGATATGAGAGTTGGGGTGAAAGGATGGAATAGAAAGGGATCAGGCAGGACCCCAGTTGTAGAATCTCAAGTGTCTTTCACTAGTGTGAATGTGAAAAGGAGAAGTGGTTACTAGTGTTGGTTTAAAAGAGGGATGGCCAATTCATGGACTGGATACCCCAAAGTAATTTCGGTGCCCCACCAAATTTTAGTTGCTATGGTGAAACATTTGTCCATAGTTTCATTCATAGGGAAAAGTGAGTGGGGGGATATTTTCACATTATTAGGAGATATATTCCACTCTTTAAATGTTATTCAGTAATCTAAAAACCTGCCAGTTTAAGACCAGAGTTAAGGCTTTCTCAATCCAGCTCAAGCTCTACAAAGCTGGGAAACTGGAGCCTAAAGCTGATGTCTTAGAAGATGTGCCACGTGATCAGTAATGATGTTGTGCAATGTCGCAAACTGTGCTCGCTTCCAACTTGCCCTCCATGCACCCACACTTTTCCTTGGTCTTTGAGGCCCCTCCCTTACCCTAAAGAGTGAACCAGAAGGGAACCCTGTCCTGTCTGTCAGGCATTGACCTCTAGGGATCAGACACTCAGCACACGGTGACCGGGACTTAGAGGGCCTGGCGGCAGGAAGTGAAGGGGTTCTTTGTTCTCAGTTGGAGCCAGGCAGGGGAAGCAACAGGTTGGCTGGCCAAGCCATAGCAGCAACAAGGAACTCTGCAGGGGCCTGAAGTCTCTACCATGGTTTTGGTGAGTTCAGGGAAGAAGCCAGGGCTTGGCTTTGGAAAAAGGTTTAGTCAGGGAACCGTGTGTTAGGTATCAGGTGTCACATTTCTTTATTTTAGTGCTTTGGAGATCCTTACAACTGGTCTATTGTGTTTTATCTGTAACGTAAGAATGTTGAACCTGGGCCCTTTTTATCCATCCAGGGCACTGCAAAAGTCTCTGTAACCTCTGTAACCAAAGTGCTTTTAAAGGTTCCTTACAACTGGGGGTGCTTTTCAAATTATCTTTGCAACTGGGTTACCAAGATTTCAAAGTTTACCCCTCCAACTGGAGTGCTATTTTTGAATTATTCTTGAAAGTACTGAGTGCTTCTTTTAAAAAAAATCTGTAACTGAAGCTGAGAGAGAGAGAGCCTCAGACTGAATGAATCCATAGTATTTTGAATAAAGGCAGCCCAGGTTCTTTGAACTCATTCATGCAATGGTGGCTGCACTCCTGCCTGTGACAACGTTGGCACAGGGTGACTGAAAACCATGGCTGCCACAGACTCTGATTATGCAAATCAGCCCATAGAGAAGGGAGAATATTCCTTTCTTTGAGTACCTAGACCATGCCAAATAGTCTTTAGATACAATGTATGGTGTGTGTGGGTGTGAATGTTTACATTTGAAGCACCATTACTAATAAGGGCCATTGCTCATGTCTGCTGTTGAAATAAATATGGTGCATCTAACATGGCCTTTTGAGTAGTGTGAACTTTGGATTTTGGATGGAAAGCCCTCCAAATGTGTTTGTTCAGTACATTTTGCATGTAATTTATACTTCTGGTGCCCTGAGTGTAGAATCATGGTTAGAGAGTGAATAGACACATATGTCTCTATCTATCCTCAAGTAATCATGACCAGAATCTTGTTGGGGTTCTTCAGATGTGTGCCTCCTATAAAAAGAGATGCCAAAGCAGCTCTTAGTCTACTATCCTTAGTCTACTATCCTTCACAGAGATCACTGCTCACCGGTCAAATATAAACAAATTTGGCTCTCTACTTAACTTGACCCAAGATAGGCTGCATATTTCATTCCTGGTCTCGGTAGCCATCCAATCTTTACAGCAAGATTTGCCACCTTGGAGTCTGTAATTATTTTTATCTTATTTTATTCTTATTTATTTAATATTTCTCTATGTAAATCTTACACAGGTTTACCACCTTATTTATTTATTATTTCTCTCTGTAAACCACCCTGAGCCATTTTTGGAAGGGCGGTATAGAAATTGAATGAATGAATGAAAATATTATTATTTTTATTATTATTATTATTTTACACAGTCAGACAGGTGTTATTGACTGGTTTGTTTTATCCAGACATCGAGTCCTTCCCAAGGACCTGGGATGCCAGAATTTTATTGTCAATGTTGTTGCTGCTGTTATAGATATCGTCGCAGAATATAGGCTGTTCCCAGTAAAGCTGCTTTTTGTAATTGGCTGATGGTGATTTCTGTGGCCCCTATGGTGTTGAGGTGCTCTTCAAGGTCTTTTGGGACTGCACCCAGGGCGCCAATTACCACTGGGATTATTTTGGTCTTTTTCTGCCACAGCCTTTCAATTTCAATTTGTAGATCTTTGTATTTGGTGATTTTTTTCTATTTCTTTGTCTTCTATTCTGCTATCCCCTGGTATTGCTATGTTGATTATTTTTAACTTGTTTTTCTTTCTTCTCGACTACAGTTATATCTGGTGTATTGTGTGGCTGATGTTTGTCTGTTTGTAGTTGGAAGTCCCATAATATTTTTACATCTTCATTTTCTACCACTTTTTCAATTTTATGGTCCCACCAATTTTTGGCTACAAGTAGCTTGTATTTTTTGCAGATGTTCCAGTGTATCATCCCTGCTACCTTGTCATGCCTTTGTTTGTAGTCAGTCTGTGTGATCTTTTTACAACAGCTGATTAGGAGGTCCACTCTTTCATCTGCTTCTTTACAAAGGCGGCACTTGCTGTTTGTTGTTGACTTTTCTACTTTTGCTCTTATTGCATTTGTTCTTAGTGCCTGTTCTTGCACAGCTAGTATTAAACCCTCTGTTTCTTTCTTCAAGTTGCCATTCTTAAGCCATTGCCAGGTCTTGGTGATGTCTGATTTTCCACTTATATTGTGCAAATATTGACCATGCAGGGCTTATTTTTCCATTTTTCTGCTCGGTTCTTGACTTGTTCTTTCTTGTAGGCCTGCTTTCTTTCATTGGTGTTGAATAGTTTTGCGTTATTGACCATTTGAAGTGCATCTTCTTCACTGTCCTTGATATATTCTTCAAGGCCTCTTTTCTCCTCCTCTACAGTTTGATGGGCTTGCAGCATTCCTCTTCCACCTGAGCTGCGAGGGAGGTATAGCTTATCTACATCACTGCGGGGGTGCAGAGCATGATTGATGGTCATGATTTTCCTGGTCTTACGATCCAGCGTCTCTAGCTCTGCCTGGGTCCAGTCTATTATTCCTGCAGTGTATCTGATAACCGGTATAGCCCAGGTGTTTATGGCTTGTATGGTGTTCCCGCCATTGAGTTTGGACTTGAGGATTTTTCTAACTCTCCTGATGTATTCACTTCCAATGTTTCTTTTAACTTCAGTGTGTGCGATCTTATCAGCCTGGAGAATGCCCAAGTATTTGTAATGTTCTTTCTCTTCCAGGTTCTTGATCTTGCTTCCATTGGGCAGTTCTATTCCTTCTGTTTTTGTTATTTTTCCTCTGTTCATTATTAATGCAGCACACTTGTCTAGTCCAAACTCCATTGCTATATCACTACTGAATATACGGACAGTGTTTAGCAGTGATTCGATTTCTGACTGGGACTGTCCATACAAGTTCAGATCGTCCATGTACTTCTTCTTCTTCTTCTTCTTCTTATTATTATTATTATTATTATTATTATTATTATTATTATTGATTTATATCCCACTCTTCCTCCAAGGAGCCCAGAGCGGTGTACTACATACTTGAATTTCTCTTTCACAACAACCCTGTGAAGTAGGTTAGGCTGAGAGAGAAGTGACTGGTCCAGAGTCACCCAGCTAGTTTCATGGCTGAATGGGGAGTTGAACTCAGGTCTCCCCGGTCCTAGTCCAGCACTCTAACCACTACACCACACTGGCTCTCTAAACTATAAACTAGGATGAGTTTGATTGCCATACCAAAATGTGATAAGTATAGCCAGATACAGGGCATTTGTTTTATTTTTATTTTTTTGAACATGCAGCCTAAGGAGTGCTGCATCACTCAAAAGCTTGCACACAGGATTTAGAGCATAGATTAATCATAACATTGGAATTGAGATGAACGATCTCAGAATGGTAGTACATATGCTGGTAACTGCTAGGCTGGATTACTGCAATGCGCTCTATGTGGGGCTGCCTTTGTATGTGGTCCGGAAACTGCAGTTCGTCCAGAATGCATCAGCCAGCTTGGTCTCAATCATAATTCATATGTCAAATGTTAAGAGAAAGGGAAAAATTACTTGTTACTGGCATGCCAGTTTTATTTTAGGAATTATTTGCTATTTTGCAGTTTGCAAAAATTCTTATGCAGTGTATCTTGAACACCATGTATTCAAGATAGCCGTATCCTGTTAGTAGGGTGATTGTTATGGGTGCATCTATTGTATGTTGGTGTGTTTTCTCCCCCTTCCCACTGGAAGAGGATGTAAGTTCTAACCACAGTTTAACAGGAAATTCCAGCCTAGCTACAATTGCAATGTGATAATGCTTTATTTGGTTTCAGAGCAGGTTAGAAACTGATATCCCCATTATGTAGCATATTGTGAACTGGATGTTATTGTCGGGTATAAGGACAGGACATATTAGCGGTATCTTTTATTACGCAATCTTCATTATAAAAGAACAGTGAGTGCTAAAATGCTATCCGTATGATAGGTCGGGTTGCATTGTTCTTCCACTGCTGGCTCTGATTAAGGCTAGGATAATGTACAGTTCCTGCCTATTCTGTCCGTCAGGAAACAAGGCAGATCAAGGTAAAATAGATGAGCATGTGCTGGCAACAGATTAAAAAGACCAGTCTAAAGTCCATTAATAATTCTCATATTTAGGATTTTCCTCTGTACAGTACTTACAGAATCTACAACATTTAATCTCTTCTCAGAAAGCAAAGAGAACCCTTACCTCCCCGCCCTCCACTGCCCGAGTGATAGGCCTAGATTTTCCGAGGCAGCACATTTGTCTGTCAGAGCTGTTGGCTGGTGTGGTGATTTAGTTTCCGTCAAATGATGCTGGTGTCCGGTTGATGATATAGCCTTGCTGGATATGGGGAAATTTGTTACCTTTAGCTCTGACAGGAAGATAATTGCTGATGGTTAACAGAACTGTGCAGAATCCATTGGTTTTGTAGCAACACAAGCAATGGTATCGGCTTCAAGAAGTCAGTCTCTTCAAATTAACTTCTGGAAGCAGGTCTTTCATAAGACAAATTTTATTTTACTTTGTGCTGAAGTGTCTAGGGCTTTTCGTTAACACAGGAAGCTTATTGATCCGAGTAACTAGGAAGAGTCTTATTATTAGGAAGATTTGATATTTGTGTCATCACTTTATGTCCTGGTGTTCTATTAAGTCTGCTTTCATTACAGTTAAACCAAGGAGGGGAAAGTCTTTTACAGTTACCTAAGGAAGAAATTTATAAATAGGAAGTGCAAAACATAGCAGTTGCCTAGTCTAGCAGTAAGTGTAGCTGTCTGATCCAGCTGCTCTTATACCGTACAGTAGCCTTGTGCAGATGGTCGTCAAGTGTACTGCTTAACATGGTGGGAGGGTGGGTCAATATTTCTCCCACTGGCCATGCATTTAAGATTTGGTTTGCGCAGGGGACCGACTATGCACAACCCACACCTCCATTTTTGGAGAGTGCAGATTGCATATAGGGAGTGTTTCTACATTTGTTTATAGATGCCTGGGCAAAGCAAATTTTTGAACATATGAGGATTGAAGGTGACGCCAGCAGGTCTGATCCCAATCCTGCCATACATACACTCATTTGTACACTCTGTGACTGTCTACACAGAATGTAGATTGCCATTGCATGTCTACACAGGAATAGAGAGATAATCAATGGATTCATGAGGTTTTCTCTTCTTATTTTTAGCCCACCTCTTGTTAAAGAGCACTCTTATTAGTGCTGAAGGAATTTTTGCTTTTTCATGCAGTTCCCCCCTTCTATGGGAAGATGGTGTCCATAATCATGGCCTCAGTAGAATAAAGGTTTTGTGTATGACAAACTAGTTAGATTATGCAATTAGAGCAAGAATCTAAGGTAAGTAACTCTTAGGGATATATATTGGGGGTGGGGTGCTATAGTTTAAACCAAGAGTTCTCAAGCTTTGTCAGAACAAACTTTCACAAGACAAGGGAAAGAACCTTATAGGTCCTTGAGTACAAGACAGAGAAACAAATTACAAGCTGTTAGTGGTATTACAAATATTATTACTATTATTAAGTGCTTAAAAAGCTACTAATCACCACCCAAAAAAGAAAGAAGACAGATCATCACCAGAATAACTTGCAATCTAATACACATGACACAAAAAGAAGGAGAAGATAGGTGAGAGAATAGGAAAATGAAAAATACAAGTACATTAATGTTATCTGATGGCCACTGATTGACCCATCTGGGAGGAGACAAGTTATGTAGCAGTTGATCCCATCTAGGCTCATGGAGAGAGCCTCAGTGTCTTGTCTTGCACTCAGAAGTTGCCAGGTAGGAAAGACATTTACAGAGACACCTCTGGGAAAGGAGGAGCCAAGTGGCAGTTGGTCTGAGCAGGATGATGGCAAATGCTTTGCTGTCGTGCACACCCCACCCCCCTGCTCCTGTTCCATGTCTAAAAGAAGCAAGCCAGGGCTGTCCAACTCTTGGCCCGTGGCTCGGATCTGGCCTGCGGAGCTCCATTCCTAGAAGAGGCTAGGAAGCTGAGTCAAGCCTTGGGCCAAGTCACCTCCACCCACCATTCGGAGATACAGCTCCAGCAGCATCGACTCTTTATACCTTCTATCCTATTGGCCACTAGGGGCATTGGGAATAGAGATAGTAAACAAGGGTCTTCCTCCTTGTTTTGCCTCTCCTTGTCATGCTCCCCCCACCCCCCACACTCTGGCGTCTGATTGGTGGACGGATACTCTCAGATCTCCCCCTCCTTTTCCTACCTGCTTCTTGCGTTTTACTTCCCTCCTTCCTTGTTCTGCTCTTGTGCTATGAAGCCATAGAAAGCTCAGGGACACAGGCTTTCTAGCTAAGTACTAAATAAACCTTTACAGGCTTTGAGACCTTAAATGTCTGTCTCAAAAAACTCTTAATGGGGTTTGATTCTTCTCTCACACACTTGCTCTGTTATATTTGGATCACTGAAATCCCTTCCCAACAACATGCCCCACCCTGTCCCCTGTCCCAACCCCATGCTAGCTGAGCAAAGTGCATGGTGAGGCTGGAGCTCAAGCTGCGACAGTGGCAGCTTGGGTGTGTGTGTGTGTGTGTGTGTGTGTGTGTGTTTGATCTGGTATGGTGGGGCCAGGAAGGCTGCTGGGACTGGCAGAGGCAGAGTCGGTCACAGTCCTGTCCCCCCACTCACTCTCACTCCCCGCTCCCCACTTGCCACTTCCAGGCCTCTACTTGAGCCAAGCTCTTTCCTAACACCTCCATGACTCATCGGCAAGCCATTGTCTCCTGATCAGTGTGGGGAGTGGTGTTTTTTTCTTCTTCTTTTACAGGAGGAAGACAAAAGACATGCCAAGAATGTTTTGTTTTTCACCATGTCCATATAGTTCTTCTGCAGCAAAGATATGGGGAAAGAGAAAAGAAGAAGGCATGGTGACTGGGGGTCCATCTTCACTTCTTCTCCCAAAGTACCCTTCAACCTTGCTATACCCCTGTTGATGTCCACAGTTTTCAGAGCTCCAGCTTATATTGAAACTTTCCCCAAATATTTGGATTATTTATTAAAGCAGGTGTGGTTTTCCTCCCCCCTTCCCATCTCTCTCTCCCCATGTGTTTTGTTGTTGCACCAAATTTTCTAGGTCATACTTGTAAATAACATGTAAACAAGTCTGACACATTAAAATCTATTTGTTATTGTGTTTGGCACTGAAAATGCCATCACATATTCAAATTTATTTCTGCAATACTGAAGGTGAGTAAAGCATGATTTTGTAAAAACAACAATTTGGAATTCTTGGAATACAAATGGCAGCTTGGAATCCCCAGTGATGTAGAAGGCAGGGGAAGGACCACAATCTGCATAAAATCTGGCAGATAACATCCCAAACTTTCTTGGGTTGTTGCTGTGGTCGGGATCAGGAATGCTTTTGCGTAGCTTAGGTTGGTGTATCGGCTACAGTCTTTCCTAGTGAACTAAGAATCTAAGATTTTGTCACAGATAAGCATGCTTTGATTATATCCAAGTTAGACAACCATAACACACTCTATGTGGAGTTGACTTTCAAAGTATCTGGAAACTTCAGGCCCGCCCTTTCATGAGGTGGCAGATTGTTGGTGCACTAGAAAAGCATTAAGATGCCCCCCACTGTCACTATCAGAGCAGCTCTTTGGAAGCCATTTGATCTTTCCAAAGTTTGCAAGGAGATCCTTGCAAAGATCCAAGATCCAAGGAGGAGAGGAGAGGAAACTGCTAGCAATCTTCCCCGCTCCCTGCCTCCCATGTCGTTTTCAAAGCTTGCAGTGGTTGGTTTTGAAAGGAGGCTAATCCCCCACCAGAAGTATGGAAGCAGCATTTTTCGCCTCTTGCCTCAGGTGCCACCATACCTTGGGCTGTCCCTGCACAGCAGGTAGACTGCGTATAGAAGTCCAGTTTTCTGAGCATACACTGATTTCATTTGGCTCCTGAGTTGTTTCTGGGTCCAGTTCAAAGAGCTGTGTTTGACCTTGCCCTCAACAGATGAGGCTCATAAGTTAAGGGACATTCTTCTTCTATATGAGCTGCTCACAAGCATCAATTTTGAGGGAGGAACTGGTTAACATGCAGTTTCTCTTTAAACTGTGGTAGATGGGGTCAGGGGACAGGGCCTTCTTGGTAGTGGCTTCCCGGTCATGAAATTCACTTCCCCTATGTGACTTCTCTGCTCCCTGCCTTCTGGAAACAGGTCAAAACTTTACACATTTCTTATACGGCCACTTGGGGTATTCTAAGAATCTGGTTTATATTAAGGACCAGCTGAAAGTTCTCCTGTGAGAGCTTTTGACTTAAAGTGGGGGAGGAGCTTGAAACCATCAAACTACCCCTGCCTTGTTTTTTTTTTTTTTTAAATCAGAGCTGTTGCCAGCTGTTGTGAGAGTGGTGGTAACAATGATCTCCCCAAGAGCAGTACATTTTTTACACAAAACACCCCTCAGAATGTTACTGTGTCATCAAGGGGGGTGGAGTGGTAAGTGGCTGCTGGGAGGAGTACTGGTAGGTCTGTACTACCACAGTATCAGCTCATTGCCCAGACACCAGCCTTCTTCCCCATCACTGCCAGCTTCACCTAGTGGGGCACGATGCCACTCCTTCATGCTTGCATGGACTGTGAATTCAGCAGTGGCACCTTTGCCAGCATCTCCTCAATGCTGCTGTGCCAGTACCAGTGCCCAAAGGCAAAGTGGTGGAGGGGAGAGACACCAGGAGAGAAAGAGAGAGTGCCAGCACAGGGCTTGTGCTAGCACAGCAGCAATCAATGCCAGTCAGCAAAGCTGCCACTGCTGGATGCATGTGTGGGAGAGGATCCCTAGTTTGTGTGTGCTCTGGTGTTTGTTTTTCTACTGCTGCTGTTTTATTAGTGTTCGGGGTTTGTTTTGTGGGGGCTTGTTTTAATTGTTCTTTTTAAATATAGAAGATGAAAAAGGAAAATGTGACCCTGTTCATCACCAGAGTTTTAGCTGGGCTGTGTCTAAACAACTGTGTGATCTTGCTGGCCTAAATATATATGTCTTGGACTAAACTGACTTAACCTTAAGAAATAACAACAGGCCAGTGAGACCTTAGAGAGAGGAGTGTTTGATATTTTTTCACAGAAATATATTTAGCTGAAGTTAAGGCGTTTTAAGGCTTGTTGATTTTAATGGAAGAGTTAAGCGTGTGCATAAGTCTCTGAAAATAGTTAGTCTTAAAACTGCTTAACTTTCGCTGGACTGCATTTATTGTTAACATTATTTGGTACTGGTGTGATTCTGACAAACAGATCGACTGACTTTTTAAAAAATTGTTTGTTTGCCCTTTCTTTGGTCAACCATATTTTCCAAATTCTACTTTTTTTCCTATTGGGTGTAGACTTATACAGTCACCTGTGTTTGGGCTTATGCATCGCTTCCCCCGCTTCCCCCACCCTTCCTTAGTGAGAGCTTCCATAAAAGGGAGAACAGGTTTTTAAGTATTTCTGTTTTTTTTCTAGAATGCATGGTGTTCTCCACATGGCAGTGAAGCATGATAAATTTTATTGATCTGTTGCTGCCCTATTGGACAGCACAAGTCAACTAACCTTTGACCTAGCATTGTTTGACTCAGATTTCTCAAAGAGACCAATATGCTCTTTAAGAATTGCAGTGTAACTATTGTGCCTTGTCCCATTCTTGTATAAAAGCTGGGAATATGCAGCTTTATAGCGGGAAGTAATGCAATGAAGTTGTTTTTAATGAAATCCTTAGTGGCAGCAGCTCAAGTTTAATGACTTTTAAATTGCTTATAGGAAGGAAGGAAACTATATTGTGGAGTGAGTGAGTGATGCTGCTAGGATCTAAATTTAGAAGTGTTTCTGCTTTACCGGAAACCTCCCGAAGAAAAACAAAGACTCTTTAAATTGCATGTTGTACTTCAAAGTTTTTAAGTTTCTTTTCCCCCAACTGATTGTGCATCATTTTATTTTCCTTACTTGGATTTACCACAGTGTGACCTCATGTTGTATTTTTTCTGAATGACAATGAAAGTAATTGAAAATATTGATTGGCAGTACAGTTAAGTTGTCAACACAACCATTTAATTTGTCAGGAGGACTTGTTAAATTGTCAAAAATCATATAAAAAACTCCTTCAGTCACTGATGATATACATTAGAGATGTTCATGAATCAAATGGCCCATTTTTGAGATAAGTGTTGAAGAAAAATTCTGAAATGGTTTTCTCCTGATACTTTTTTTAAAAAAAGATTGAATTAAAAATGAAATATCTCAGTGTTACATGGCTGGTAAACAGTTTTCAGTGGATGACAATGGGTGTCTCACCCTAAAATTTAATTTTCAGTATGCCGCCCTTCAATTTTTGGTATTTGGAACAATTTTCTGAAAGCTTTGAAAGTGTGTGTGTATGTGTGTGCGTGTTGGGATATTGGTCTGACTAGTAAGTGGAATTAATGGTACTTTGCATGTGGAGAAAACCTGGCTCTGTAATTTCAGTGGAGCTTACCCTCTGAGCTGTTTTGAGATCCATTAACACAGGCTCTTGTTACAAATATGGAATACATAAAGTCCAGTTCATATGCAATATTTCTGTAGACAAGTGAAGCATTTTTTCATAAGCCTCTCAACAAAAAGGCCTAGGAGAAGTCAACATCATGGGCTTTGTCCTAATCATATACACATAAGCCTTTACAGACATTCAGTAAAGAAACATGGGGGTTGAGGATATGGCATCACATTGGCAAGTTGCACCCCCAACCCACTCTCTGAGGGCCAGTGTGGGTTAGTGGTGAGAGTGTTAGACTGGAACCTTGAGGACCCAGGTTAAAATCCATGAAACGTGCTAGGTGAGCTTGGTCCAGTCACTCTTTCTGTCATTCCAATGTGCATCACAGGGTCATTGTGAGGAGAGAACCAATTATATTTCCCTGAATTCCATAGAGGCAGGCTGGGATATAAATGCAATAAATTTAAATACACAAGTTCATTGAAAGGTTCAAAAACACCCCTGCAAATACAACTATGTGCATGGAGGGCACTCTCTGTGCATTTGGCAGCCCTGGGAAATCAGTTGTTTGTGCAAAGGTCATTGGTCATTTTTAGACATTGGAATGAGACACACAGGGAGGACTGAGACAGAGCCTGCCACCATGATGCCGCCCTCTGCTCCTTCATTGTTCACTGTATCCTTCTTGAACATCTATTAGGCTACACTTTCAGTCCCTGGGGGTCTCCTCCACCATTTCAGGCCCTGTGGGGCATGAAGGAGAAAGGACACAGCAGGTTCCTCACTTCAGGACTGAGACCCCTCTATCATGAGTCTGCGCTCACACATCCATGTCATGGGGAAACCTGTTTGAGAGTTCTGGATTTCACAGGTGACAGAGTTGGGTTGTACAAATGTACATAGTGTTTTTTATTTTATCTCTTTGTTTGAATCTGTATCCCACCCTTCTACCAAGAAGCTACAGGTGGTGTATCTGAAGTTTAATTTCTTTTATCCCCAAAACACTTCTGTGATAGAGGTTAGGATGAGAGAGAGAGAGACTGGTCCAGTGATTTTCACAGTGAAATGAGCTTTTGAACCCAACTAACCCAATCCTAGTCCAACAATTAAACCATGTATATCATACCAGTTCTTCACGTTTTATTTATGTACTAGCTGGCCTGGGTGCAGAGCATCTGCGCCCCTAGTTTGGCCTAGCCATTTTCTCCCATTCACCTGCCAATCAGCCACCCCTGGCCGGCCAGCCTCCTCCTCCTCCAGTCGGCCAGCGTGGCTCCGCCTGCCGGCTGCCTCCTCCCACTGGCCCATTTTCTCCCGCTCGCCCACCTCCTCCTCCAGTCGTCAGGCACGGCTCTGCAGGCCGGGTGACCACCTCCTCCCGCCGGCGCAGCTCCACCGGCTGGCTTCCTCCTCCCGCCGGCCACCTCCTCCCCCCGCTGGCCACCTCCACCGGCCGGCTGCCCTTGCCCGCTGGTGTGGCTCTGGCTGCTGCCTATGCCCGTCAGCCACCTCCACCCAGTCACCTCCTGGCGTGCGGCTCCACCACCTGCCCAAAGTACTTGCTGCCCGCATCTGTCAGGAACTCTCAAGAGGGTTCTGCTCACCACGCATCCCCACGGACTGGCACGTCTACGAGATAGATAGATAGATAGATAGATAGATAGATAGATAGATAGATAGATAGATAGATGCTCCCATTTCTGAATGTTTGAGCTAAATTCTAATGAATTTTGCATGGGTGATTGCTCAGGAGATAACTTTTCTTGCTTGCTCATTCAGTTGCCATGTTTATTTCATATTTATTTATTTATTTATTTATTTATTTACACATTTTCTATCCCGCTCTTCCTCCAAGGAGCCCAGAGCTGTGTACTACATACTTCAGTTTCCCCTCACAACAACCCTGTGAAGTAGGTTAGGCTGAGAGAGAAGTGACTGGCCCAGAGTTACCCAGCAATTATCATAGCTAAATGAGATTTGAACTTGGGTCTCCCCAGTCCTAGTCCAGCACTCTAACCACTACACCACCCTGTTTATCCAGGGGTAGTTGCTATTAAACAGCAATTGTTCATTTAATAATGTAACCTGTTGTACCTTAACTTAGGGCAAGTAAGCCTTAAAAAAGATAGAAAGAAGCAAAATATGAAACATGTTAACAATCAGACAACCAAAACATCTCCTACTCATCTAAGATTATGAAAAGCCTGCCTTTTGGCTTAGATGGATCCTCTGTTGAGGGGAGTTTTAAAAAAGGTTTGTGCTTGTGTGTGTGAGAGAGAGAGTCAGCTATTCCTAGAAGAAAAGGCACAGGCCGCTTACATTAGCTTAAATCACTCTATGGATTCTCACCCATGCAATTAAGTTTGTATACCCGGCAAGAATCCCAAGTGGCCTTTTCTAAGACCACCCCTTGTCCCAAACACACACTATGTGCCAAGCCTCTTGTAACCTGGGAATTTTCTCAAAGCAGTTCTCAGTGCAGCACGGGGACTGCTCAAGCAATCTGTACTGTAGGCCATGTACAGAAGGGGAAGCTGGAAAATCCTTTTTCTTTTAAAGGGACAGTGGCTTGTTTCATTGAAGAGAACTGCTGTTTAAGTGGGAGGGGTCAAGAACAGATTATGCAAACTAAAGCAATGTTAGGACATTAAAACAGATGATAAGGCTGGCCTCTCCACTAGGCAAATGCCTACAGCACCAATGCTTGGGGATGTGGGGAGGGTCAGGCACCGTTGCCTCCACCCTCTGCACTGTGGCTGGGGCAGGGGGCAGTAGGGGAGGCATATTGTCATTAAAAATCCATAAGATGTCCCACTGTTGCCCCCCTGCCCCTGCTGCCCTGCTCAGCTCCATGCGGCGTTCTCCCCCACCAAGCTCCCTGCCCCAGCTACTCACTTGCTGCACATGTGCAGTAATCTTATCAGGGGTCAACCTAGTAAAACGTTTTGCTGGGCTGACCCCTCATGCATGCGCATGAACAGCAGAGCCAGAACACGTGGTGGGCACCAACTGATCAGATCTGGGCAGTGGTGCAGGGCAGCAGTAGTCTTAGGGATTTAAAAAAGTCTAACGTGCTTTCCTCTCTACTCCTCCTGCTCCAGCCAACTCCAGCCACCAAGTATGCCTTTGTCACCCCCAAGAAGTTAAGATTATATTATGTCTGTTGTAGAATGTACTTTAGTTTTAATTGAATGGGATGTGCCAAAATTATACTTGGCTTAGGGTGTCAAACACCCTAGGACTGGCCTTGTGATAATACAACACTTGAGCAATAGTAGTTCTTCCTAGTACATAATAGTTTCCGATAATATTTACTAAGATGGGCCATTGCCTTTTGGGGGCTGAACATGGGAGGAAAAAAAACCCAGAACAGTGCCAGCTATTTGCTTTCAAATCAAATTGTCAGTGTATGTGCTTGAATAACGACAGAAGACAGTGATAAAAGCTGTAAGTTAAATATAAGCATGTAAAATTAGCCATGGATTTCATTATATTGGGGACTTTACAGTTTAATTATGATTTACGATGTCCAAATTATAGGTTGGCATCTGGGTCTTTGATGTAGTGGCTCTGTGATCCATCCGCTCATCCAAGCTTTAATTTCAGCAGTTATATTCTTTTTTCACCTCATTCAGATTTTAGAATCATCCTCTCAGGACAAGGAAATTGTCCATGGATTGCTCTCCCACTGAGTACTATGTCCATATGTGCTTGAGGTTGTTCTTCCTTTGTCCTGCTAAGGCAGAAACGTGTTCTAGACTCCTTATAGCTGAGTGAGGTAAACAATGCAATATTCAAATCTAAGCAAGTTCCATTTTTATATTTGTGGGTTGCTCCACATTTTATCCTCACAGGTATCCTGTGAGGTGGCATAGCTGAGAGAGTGTGTGACTTGCCCAAGGGCACCACATCTGCTTCACAGCTGAGGGGAGAATTTGAACTCTGGTCTTACTTGCCCAAGTTGAATTCTGTATCCACTGCACCACATTGGCTTAGCACTGGCAAGCCTCCAGGAATCAGCATCAATATCCAGGTGACTATTGAAAGCAATTCTTTCTAGATTTTCATGGCCTGATATTGTGCTAATATTGGGGGGGAAATATTGGAGGAATCTATCTTCAGGAATGGCTTCAGTCAGAGTTGTGATCGTACATTGCTTCTCTGTCTTAACTTTTCAGGATTCATGGGATAATGAATCTTGTGTCTGTTTTTAATGTCAGTGATATAACTTTGGTCATTACTGATTAAACTTTTTTCATATTCAGGAATCAAAGATTAACATCCACCAGCTGAAGCTGCTGCCTTTAGAGGCATAAGAACATAGGAACATAGGAAACTGCCATATACTGAGTCAGACCATTGGTCTATCTAGCTCAGTGTTGTCTTCATAGACTGGCAGTGGCTTCTCCAAGGCTGCAGGCAGGAACCTTTCTCAGCCCTATCTTGGAGAAGCCAGGGAGGGAACTTGAAACCTTCTGCTCTTCCCAGAGCAGCTTCATCCCCTGAGGGGAATATCTTGCAGTGCTCACACATCAAGTCTCCCATTCATATGCAACCAGGGCAGACCCTGCTTAGCTATGGGGACAAGTCACGCTTGCTACCACAAGACCAGCAGACTGAGGTGGTCGCTTTAAATGGATGAATTTACTTGGTTGAAATCAAAATTTAAGGCATGTTTTCAGGTTCATTTTGGCACATTGTTGCTGCTTATTGACTTCATTCTCTCCTGGAAAAACAGGAGTATTCCTGCAAGTCATATGGGCTTAAAATAGTTCCATTTAGAGGATTAATACATGTTACTTCCTCAGGAGGGACAAATGGGTGGTGCCAAGTTGCTTGCTGATGCTTAGTGATATCTATCTACTCCTTACACCACCAGTCTCCCTCCTCTAGAGTTGGCAACAACATGTTTGTTTGTTTTTAAAGTTAAATTTGAAATAAATTTCAGGACTACTGCCAAGGAAAAAAACATCTTGGAAATTTTCAAGGGAAGCCAAATAATTTTATATTTTAAAAAGGGAACATGCGCAGGAAGCTTCTGCCCTTCCCTAGGTTTGGCACCAAAATTTCACACACACAGTGAAGTTTGGAGAAAAATTCAGAGTTTGTCCCAAGGTAACACATCTGAGAATGTTCAAGGGAAACAAAGTGAGTTCCACAAATCCCTCCTTACCCTCCTCCTCCTCCCCTCTGTTCTAAAATGCTGTGATGGAATAGATAAGATCCTTGGATAGGTTCCAGAGATCTGGAGTTACATTTAAATCTCTAAATATTGCAGCCTCATATGCTAACATGATGATCTTTTCCCTGTTTCTGCCACAATTATGGTTTTTTAAAAGTTTTATATTTACATTTATGTCCTGCTCTTTCTCCAGGGAGGTTGGCTTATTATCATACATATCAAGTGGTGTCATAGTCAACTGTGCCTCCATTGGCTGGGTGGAGGGAGGAGGGGGGGAAAACACAAAAGGAGGAAATTTCAAAATGTATTGAAAGGGACTGGGAAGCAGAGAGAGCCCTTATAGTGTGTCTCTCTTGAAGAGGATACATCTGGAAGAGAGGAGGAAAGAATCAAGGAAGGTTTGATTTTGTGGTTTTCTGTTCTCAGCACTGAGTATAATATGCTGTGCTGTTGCTGCTATAACTATCTGGTTTTGCTGGATCTCCGATTGACAAAGGCCACATACTTTGGGTGCCTTCCTTCCTTGAGTTGTGGTTTGTTTTGTTTGTGAGATAGTGTTGTGGTGAGAAATGGACAGTGGCAGCTCTCTGAGTGTGAATGTTGTAATATTTCTTGGTGATTGCTCTGATGAAGCTCCATGTCCAGCCTTGAGACTAACGTGTGCTTCATTCATTGCTCTGGTCTGCTCTGAAATCACATTGCCAGGTGTACTCAGTCACACTGTGGCTGACATTGCTCTCGTTGAGATTATGGCTATGCTTGCTGCTAAGAGTGCTGCTGTGTCAGCTGTTGCAATGCTAGGAAGTAAGGAGTTATAACTGTGTGAGAAAGAACAACTTGTGCCAACAATGTTACTGCAGCACAGGTACTGTGGCTGGCTGTGGATCCTGGGTCAGTTATTCTTTTTTGGCCATTTCTGGGCTGTATTTGAAAAGTGTGTTCTGTGTTGGGAGGGACAGATTCTCTTTTATTGTGTGCTTCTGCAGTGTTTTTCAAGGCAGGGTTGCAAAATGCATTGCAAATTGCAATGCAAAACTTGTGTGCACTCTGTGAGTGTAGCTTCTTCCAGCCATAGGAAACAATGGGGAAACTTGAAAACCCCCATTGTTCCTCATAGGTGGCTCCTAGGGACACCAGTGTGGGTTGTGTGATAGAGCATGATGGATGCAACTGACCACCAGAAACCCAATGAAATGGGCAAGGATTCTATGGGGGTTTGGGGAAAATGTTAAATATTTGTCTGAAATCACCCACTTGCCCATTTCTTTTGTGGGTAGGGTGGTAGGTCCCACCCATCATGCCCTACCACCCAACCCCCTTTGGTGTCCCTTGTAGCTACCCATGGTGTCGAGTTTCCCAATTGTTCCCTATGGCCCAAACACTCAAAATATTTCAAGTTTTGTTCCATTGAAACAACCATTTTGGCTGCTGTTCTGATGAAACGTTCATCTGCATTCCATTTTGAGTATGAAATGGAATGCAAAATCATTTTAATGCACATCCCTGATTTGTTTGTTTTGTTTATCATATGTTTATACCACCAGATATGTACATCTCTAGGAGGTGTTCAAAATTTAAAATATTTAAAAGTCAAAACATTAAAATACATGGCACAATAAAAACAGCATAAAACAGTTATTAAAACAAATTTTTAAAATGATTAAAAAATTCTAATTAAAAGCCTGCAAAAACAGGAGAGTCTTGAGGGTCTTCTTGGAAATAAACAGAGAAGGAGATGCTCTTAATTCAGCAGGGAGCATATTCCCAAGCCCTGGGGCAGCCACAGAGAAAACTCAGTCCTGGGTCACCACCCAGCGGGCTGGTGGCAACTGTAACTGGACCTCTCCAGAAGATTGTAACAGGCAGCAGAGTTCATGACAAAGTAGGCACTCTCTTAAATAGCCTGGACCCAAGCCGTTAAGGGATTTGTAGGTAATAACCAGCACTTTGTATTTCACCTGGAAACATATCGGCAGCCAGTGCAATAATTTTAACACCGGTGTTATGTGGTCCCTTTATGTGGGTGTTATGTGTTTTAAACATAAATATTTCACATAATAAATATATTTAACTTTTCTGATATGGTATAAGAGAAGTATCAATAGATTTGAGTCCACCTTTAAAAAAAATATGACATAACTCTCACTCGATTCAGTTTTAAATGGTGATGATAACTTGCCTTGAATGGAGGGCTCCAATATTATTTGAAGCCATTTTCTTATACATGGTGGTCTACTTTCCCCCCAGTTAGTGACCATTTTAATTGTTGCTGATATAACAATACTGCCGTCAATGCCTTCTTTAATTTCAATTAAATTGTTAAGTAAAACTATATCTGGTTTATATGACACAACACTTCAACTCTTTGTCAAAATGGATTTATGTGAGGAAAAGACCACTGCATATGTATCTATTTCATTACAACTTCTCCAGCACAGAGATGTCTTTGAAAGATAAACCATATAATGTTCTATACCACTACATTTTCTTATAAGAAAGTTCTGTATCTGACAGCATTCATCAAGGAGTAGGCAGCAAATGTATTGGCACTTGCCACTCTTTGCTGTATCAGGCAGCATGTCCTCCCTTGGGTTGCATCGGTCCCTTTGTCTTGCTGTGACTGCACTCTCCCTTCCAACACCAAGCTTGTTCAATTTTGGTGCTAGATGGGGAAGAACAGTGGCAGTGAGAGACAGAGTCTAGCAAAACTGCACATGCCTGGAAGGTGAGGGGGAGAGCAGCGGCATCAGTGTGGTCTCTGAGCTGGCAGGCAGGGCCAGGGAAGAGAGAGTGGGGCTGTCTCGGCACCAGGCTCACCCAGAAAGCAGGGCTGGTGAGGGGCTGAGTCAGTGTGTTGCGACTTGCCTCAAGCAGTGACTCTCAAATACAATAGTGTGATCCAAGAAGTTGCCTCCGAATCCCAGGCAACCCTTCTCTAGTGCTAATCAGAGATCTTCAGTCAAAGCTTTGGATGCCAGTGAAATTTTAATATGTCTTTGTCTTACATGCCTGTCTTTAAAAAAAAAAAATTAGTTATGTTTCAGACAGTTCTCACATTCATGCAGCAGTCTTCACTAGACAGCTAGACAGCTTAGGCGCAAGGTAAAATGGATCAGCTGCAGAAGACGGATTAAGCTGTCCATCACCAAAAACTGACAGTGGACTTTCTCTTCTACTAACTTCCCTTGTGACTTCATACAGATGTTGATGAGAATGTGGATTGAAGGGAGCCTTCTTCCAAAACAGCATGCAAGTCTTGAGGATTTCTGTGGCACAACTACCATTTCTGCATATTTGACAGGAAAGAGTAGAACCAGTCCAAGAGTCCTTAGTGCTGTCATACCCATACATAATCTTTTTCTGGTGCCACAGAACTCTGTTCTGTTGCTGCCTTGACACTAAAATTTTCTGTGAAATGTGAAATGTTGGACGCAGTAGTCAGAATGGTCAAAGTCATGACTCTTCTTCAGATCTCGAAAAAGAGAGTGCATCCACAAGCCCTACCCCACACTTATATGCTCAGAAGCCCCACTCACCCAGTTTGCATGTTTCCAGCATTTGTTGGAACAGAACAGATTTTACCTGAAGTCACCTCAGCCTCCTGATCATGGAAAGAATCTGCCCACAGTTACAGAGACATCCGAAGAGGGCTCTGGAATGTAACAGATCTGGACCTTGTTCAGACAGTATTTTCTTGAAAGACACTGCAATCTGATAAATGGTCTTCATCTCTCTCTCCTGTTTTCTCTCTGGCCCCTTACCTTATGAAGTAAATAATGAGCGAACTGTGCTCTAATAGATGTGATACATCAGGGCTTACTCAATACTTTGTCCATGAGATAAGTGTATGGAGTGTCTTTGTGAAGGTTTGTGAGTGTCTGTGACTATCACTGGATTGAGATTTCTTCCTGAGGAGTACTGTCTGAACAGGAACTTTTGTCTCAATATAGCATTATTTCTTAAACTATGGGGTGGGGCCCTTTTTGGAGGATATGGGGTTGCTGGAGTGGAGACATAAAATCCCTGGGAGGGATAGACAAGCTGTGCAGCAATGGTGCATGTCTTCCCACAGCCAAGATCTGGGTAGGTTGAATGCTCCTGGCAGTGGGCCTTCACTCATCCACACCTACTTTGCTAGGATTACTGCACATGTATAAGGGGTGTGCACTAAATGGATTTTGCCTTTTGTTTTGAGCTCAAATGAAATACAGACGGCCAAAACCTTTCATCAAAACAGCAGTCGAACTGGTTGTTTCAGTGAAACAAAGCTCAAAATGTTTCAAGTGTTTTGGCCATAGGGAACAATGGGGAAATCCAAAACACACATTGTTCCCTATGGGTAGCTCGTGGGAACACCAAAGTGGGTTTTGTGGTAGGGCATGATGTGTGGTACCTATGGTCCAACCCACAAAAGAAATGGGCAAATGTGCTATTTTAAACAAATCTTTAAACTTTCCCCTGCAAAACCCACAGGATCCTATGGCCTGCCTCGAAAAACACTGCAGAAGCACAGAGATTGCAGAGCAAACCAGAGCAGGGAGTGAAACAGTGAGTGAACTAGGAAAACCAGATAGCAGCAATAGCACAGCATATTAAACTCGGTGCTGAGAAAACCACAAAACCAAACCTTCCTTCCTTCCATCCTGCCCTATCCTCTTCAAGAGAGGCACACTATAAAGGCTCTCTCTGCCTCCTAGTCCCTTTCAATACAATTTGGAACTCTGTCCTTGGACTCCGCCATCTTTCCCCCAAGCCAGTGGAGGCACAGTTGTCCATTACAACACTTGATTTGTATGATAATAAGGCAACCAAGAAGCAAGGAAATTGCAAGCCAATCAGAAGCCAGTGCCAGAAAACCAATCAGTAAGGGGAAATAAATATTCCCTTCCTCTCCCTGGGTCCTCAGCTCCCTCTATTAGCTCTCTTTTTCCTGATTCTTGTTTGGTCTCTGAGGAGCTGCCTGGGGTGAACTCCCGGGATGATTCCTATCCTTTTTCCTCTGCAACTTCTTATCTTCATTCCTTCGCACCTGGTCTGTCTCCTCCTCCTTAGCTCTTTCTCCTGAATCTGTTATTTTTCTGTGCTTGGGCTCTGGTTTTGTTTATAAGGTTTTTATTTTCTTTTTGTTGTATAAGCTATGTTTTTATTATTTCTTTTTTCTTTCTTTCTTTCTTTCTTGGGCTCCCTGGCGAGATGTGGGAGCCTTTTGGAGCTATCTGGGGTGGGTGATTTGGGGTGGCCTATTCCCACAGTGTTGGGATTCGGGAGGTATAGTGTGAGGAGGCTGGTTAGCCAGCTTAGGGGTAGCAGTCCTTGCAATTTTTGTGTCAGCTTTCTGCTTCTGACTTTCCTTCCTCTTCCCTGGGACCAGGTGACCGGATTTCTGGTTCTCAAGGTCTTGGGTTGCTGCTTTTGAATGCCAGGTCAGTTCGCAATAAGACCTCTTCTATTTTTGATTTTATTATGTAGGAGCAAGCCGACCTGGTTTGTATTACGGAAACCTGGCTGGGTCATGATGGCGATGTTGCCTTATCTGAGATCTGCCCACCAGGTTTCCGTGTGTTCCATCAGCCCCAGGTCCTTGGCCGGGGAGGTGGAGTGGCAGTGATCTACAGGGAAAACCTCACATTGATTAGGGGCCCTGCCCTGCAGGCAGCAGGTTGTGAGTGCCTTTTCGTGATGCTGGGTCTTTGCGATAAGCTTGGGCTATTGTTTGTGTACCGGCCGCCCCACTGCCCAGCCTCAGCCTTTCCTGAGCTTCTCGACTTTGCTGCAGGCCTGCTGGTTACGAACCTCAGATTTGTGATTCTGGGGGATTTCAGCCTGTCAGCCCTGGGTGAGAGTTTGATGATGGCCCGGGATTTCATGGCCTCCATGGCAGCCATGGGCTTTTCGCAAATTATTTCTGGCCTGACTCACGTTGGTGGTCACACTTTGGACCTGGTTTTTGTCTCGGAGCAGTAGTGACATGATCTTAAAGTGGGGGACATCCATCTGTCCCTTGCCGTGGTCTGATCACTCCCTAATTTGTCTGCAGATCACTGCCGCTCCTTCCCTTCACAGGGGCACTGGACCTATTAGGATGGTCCACCCTAGCCGCCTTATGGATCCTGATGGTTTTCAGAGGGCACTTGGGGAGTTTCCCAGCAACCTGGTAGGCAACTCGCCAGTGCTACTTATTGAGGCCTGGAACATCGGGGGCTACGAGGGCGCTTGATGAGATTGCTCCTGAGCAGCCTCTTAGTGCATGTGGATCTTGGCTTCCTTGGTTCTCTGAGGAACTTTGAGAGGTGAGGCGAGTCAAAAGACGTCTAGAGAGCTGCTGGAGGAATACTAAGACAAGCCTACTGAGCACAGTTGCTTGCCCATTTTCAGGAGTATACAGTGGTGCTAAGGGCAGCTAAATCTACTCATTTCTCTGTGCTTATTGCATCAGCGGATTCCCATCCAGTGGCCCTTTTCCAAATCCCTCATTCTTTGCTGGGAAGGGTAGATTCTGGTGACCTTCTGTCTGGCCACTGTGACATATTTGCTAGGTTTTTTGCTGATAAAATGGCTTGCCTTTGGTCGGAGTTGGATTCCAATTGCTCAGAATCTGTTGAGGTAATAGAGGCTGAATCTTGTGATACTACCTGGGATATCTTTGAGCTTGTTGAGGCTGATGATGTGGACAGGATTCTCGCCAATGTGAGCACAGCGACCTCTAGCCTTTCCCCTCCTGACTCGTTAGGGCTGCAAGGGAGAATGTTCTGTCCTGGCTTTGGGAGACGGTTAATTCCTCTCTTCAGGAGGGGTTTGTTCTATCAGCCCTTAAAGAGGCGGTGGTCTACACTCTTCTGAAGAAGCCTTCTCTCGACCCTGATAATTTGGATAACTATCGTCCAATCTCCAATCTTCCTTTTCTTGGTAAGATTCTGGAGATGGTGGTTTGTGCTAAGTTGAGGAAACTGATTTCCTGGATACTTGCCAGTAAGGTTTTAGGCCGCAGCACAGCACTGAAACGGCATTGGTTGCTCTTTTGGATGACCTGTATTGTAATCTCAATGTGGGAAGCACACCTTACTTGGTTCTTCTTGATCTCTCAGCAGCCTTCGATACCATCAACCATACTATCCTTCTGGAGCTCTTAAGTACACTGGGGATTGGGGGCACTGTTCTTCAGTGGTTCTGATCCTATCTCACTGGGTGATTCCAGTTGGTGTTGATTGGGGGTGAGTGTTCTGTGCCCTGGCCCCTTTCTTGTGGAGTTCCACAGGGTTCAGTCCTTGCTTCCATTCTCTTTCACATCTACATGAAGCTGCTGCGCCTGGTCATCTGTTGGCTTGGGGTAAGTTTTCATCAATATGCTGATGATATTCAGCTTTATATCTCTACCCCTGGTCAAGCAGGTGATGCCGTCCATGTGCTGGCTCAGTGCCTAGAGGCTGTCAGGACCTGGATGGGCCAAAACAAGCTCAGGTTTAATCCCTCCAAGACTGAGTTGCTCTTGTTCATTCTGCAGCCTGGCCAATTGCTGTGTGTGAGTTTATCTCTTGATGGTGTTGCGCTTCCCTTGAGAGAGACAGTTCGTGATCTGGGAGTTCTTCTGGACTCACAGCTCCTTCTTGAACAGCAGATGGAGGCCATTGCCAGGGGTGCCTTTGTCCAGCTTCAGCTGGTTTGCCAGTTATGGCCTTTTCTTGACCAGCAGACCCTGGCAACAGTAACTCATGCCTTTGTTACCTCTTGTTTGGTTTATTGTAATGTGCTCTACATAGGGTTGCCTTTGAAAATTGTTTGGAAGCTTCAATTAGTCTATAATGTAGTGGCACGCCTCCTCATGGGTGGCTGTAGATTTGATAGTGTCATACTTCTTTTACGGTCGCTGCACTGATTGCCTGTTCACTTCCGGGTCCAATTCAAAGTGCTGGTTCTCACCTACAAACCCCTTATGGGCTTAGTACCTGTATATCTCTGGGATCGCCTCTCTTGGCCAGTTGTATCACGACCTGTGAGGTCTTCTCAGCTGGCCCTCCTTAGTGTCCCAGGGCCTGGTGTAGCGCATGGTGTCCAGACCCATAGGAGGGCCTTCTCTGTGACTGCCCCTCTTCTTTACAACACTCTTCCCCCCCAGATTCATTTAATCCCCTCTTTGGCTGCTTTTAAGGCCCTTCTTCAGACCCACCTGTTTCACCAGACATTTGCTATTTAATTATTACTAGCTGATCTGGCGCAGAGCATCTGTGCCCTTAGTTCTCCCTGTCTCTCCTCCCCATCTTCATTTCCCCCTTCCTTCTGCCCCAGTCTTTTCTCCTCCCCCCCTCACTTCGGCCCCAGTTCATGCTCCTTTGCTCCCCCTCTCAGTCCACTTTACTTCCCTGACTGGCACTTTCCCTCCCTATCCACCTGTGGTGGTTTCCCTTGCCAGCCAGGCCAGAGTTTTCCTTCCCTGCCAGCTTGGTGGGTGCTCTCTTTCCCCGACTGCCAGTGGTGGCAGTTTCCCTCACCAGCCAGGCTGGTGCTTTCCTTCCCTGCCAGCCTGGCAGGCAGTTTCCTTCCCCGCCAGCCAGCGGGGGTGGTTTCCCTCACTGGCTGGCCTGGCTGATGCTTTCCCTGCCTGCCTGCTTGCCCACCGCCCCTGCCACCATTGCCATTTTCTCACCCTGTACCCATGGCTATCTGGCAGCTGCTCGCAAACTCTCACAAGAGCTGCCATGCATGGGATTAGCCACGGGTACATCTTAGAGAAATAAATATAAAGATATTATTATTATTATTGTTATTATTATTGTTATTTGTTATTGGTATTGTTGTTCACGGCCTAGAGACTTTGGAGGAGGCGGTATATAAGAATGAATGAATGAATGAATAAGGGAAAATCAGGCCTCCAAAATGGCACTCGAGATGTCGAAATGTTTTGACTTGAAACAGGGTTGTTTTGTTCTGAGCTCTCCATGGTGGGTAATAATAAAATTTATTTTATTTTATTTTATTTATTTAGTACATTTATATACCAGTCTATACAAAAAGGTCCCTGGGTGATTCACAATATAAAAATATAATATAATATAACATCAATAATCCTCAAGCAAACCATTGTATTATTAACTCCCCCTTAGAAACTAAAAACTACAGCCCGGTTGGTGTACTGGTTAGAGTGTTGGCCTAGGACTGGGGAGACCCAAGTTCAAATCCCCACTCAGCCATGAAACTCACTCGGTGACTCTGGGCCAGTCACTTCTCTCTCAGCCTAACATATGTCACAGGGCTGTTGTAAGGAAAATACATACAACCACTACAACAACAAATATTTAGATACCACTTTTCAACAAAAGTTTCCAGAGTGCTTTACATAGAGAAATTGAAAATAAATAAATAAGACTAGCAGGCCCAGAGCAGAACGTCTCCGCCTTCTTCCCCCGGGCGTCTCTGACACCGGCCTGGCCCGCTTCCCCACCCCTGTTTCTGGCCGGCTTTCAAGCCGGCCCAGTCCTCCCCTTCTGCTGCCGCCTCCTCACCTGGTGGCCAGCCCGCTGCTGCCTTCTCCTCACTGCTGTTGCCTCCCCACCATGGCCGGGCCCACTGCCGCCACCGCCTCACCGCTGCTGCCATCTCCCCAACCCTGCGGCCACACCAGCTGCCACTGCCTCCCCTCCATATCCCCGCCCCCGAGGCCAGGCCTACCGCCGCCTCCCCAACGTGGCCCGGCCCGTTGCCGCCTCACCTGCTTCTTCTCACTGCCAACAACAGCCAACCAGCGCCCAGCCAATCAGGTGCCTCCCTCACCGGCACGCATAGCCTTCCCACATCCCTGCACATGGCTGCGCATGGCTGGTGGCTGGCTAAGAGAATTAAGTATCATGATGGATAACATAACCATGTACATACCATTCTGGGATCCCTGGAGAAAGAGTGAGTAAAGAAATAAACAAGTCCATTTTGAGTCAAAATGTTCCAACATCAAAAAATATTCTGCATATCCCTGTCATGCACTGCCCCATCCCCCTGTGATTTGGAAAGAAGGGGTCTTAAAAAGAGCTGGTGTTTTTCTTCTTATGTTTGCCTGTTCATGACTTCATGTGGGAGTCAGTCAGATTTTGCTCTGATTCTCTTATAATACCAGAGTGGGATTCCTATCCCAGTCCAAAGATGCTTACATCCAGCAGCTACAGCCAGCAGGCACATAGCACTAATGATGGGTGAGAACCTTCATTCTAACTTTGGAATTGTTTGTAAATTATCCAGTTTCTTGAAAATGAAAATGAAATAATTTTCTGAAGAACTTCAAGACTTGGAAAATTGCCTGTTCTTTCCCACAAACACCTCCCAGCTCCCCTCCCATCCATAGTCAACTCACTATCCCCTGCCTTTACTTACCAGTCCCTTAGGGTGAGCAGTTGCAACAGCTTCTCTTTCTGCTCCTGTCCTGTGCAAAAGGATGTGCCAGATTCTTTCTCTCTCTCTTAAACTTAGCTTCCTGCTAATGGAAGGAAAGACCCAGTAGCTTTGGGGACCAGTAGTCTTTCTTTCCTCAGGGCTGCTGCAATGTATGTTTGCTTGCTTGTGAATGGCACATCTAGTGTACTATGGTAAATAAATAGGGCCAGTGTAATTATTGTGCTAACCAAGCTGTGTAGTGAGCCTCCTCTCTTGATATAATTAATCATACACCTTTATAGTTCTTACAGAGGCAGTAAACCTGTATCTGTCCACTACCAATTTGATTACAGGTGGGAGCTGCTATGATTGAATGTTCCTCAACACACACCCTCCCTCCAGATAGCCCAACAGTGTACTGGGAAAGACTAATTTAGAATCCTTTCACCTAACATGCTAGTTTTCTATTTTAGGGGAAGGGTTGTGCACAGGATATCATTTACTGATGTGAGCCCCCACCCCACTTGCAGTCTAAAGTGATAGAGACCAGACAAAAAATTACCACTTCACTGAGAAACAGGCCTTTGAGGTAGAACAGATGCACTCAACTCCACGCACTAGACTCATTTAAATTATCTGAAGTCAGTTTAAGTTGTCCATGCCTCATATGGCAGGCAAGTACCACATGCAGTGGCGCTCTTACCCCTGGGCTTTGGGGGCGAAGTCCAGGGCCTTCACAGCCCCTGGGGGTGCCCAGATCATCTTTAGACTGTCCTAGGTAGTGAGGTCACTGCTGGCCTGCACTGAGTATGATTATGGCCTGTGCTGGGTGCTTCAGAGACAAAGCACCTGCACCATGGCCAGTTACAATGAAGAGATGGCAGAAAGTCCTTGAGTTTGTAGTACATCTGAAGAAAGAATTACTTGCGGAAGAGAATGCATGGCCTCTTCTTTAGCAGTAAATGCATATGTGCTTAAACCAAATCCTGGTAATAAATGCCTAACTAACTTCACTTAATAAGAAAAAGGAAAATCCAAATTATTTCCAGGTCATGGTTTTTCTAAGTTCGTAGCAGTGTGCTTTAAAAACAAAACAACACAACCCTGGTTACACTCTGTGCTGCCATTGTTCTTTTATGGGCGTGTTGACAAGATAAAATCATCTGACCAGCTGCCTGTTTTTATTGCCCCCCTTATAAAAACTGTGCTAAATTTCTCATTGTGCCCTACATTTTTTTATGTCTACTGTTCTCACAGATGCTGGTTATTCCCATTAGAGAGAAGGAAGGAGAAAGGAGTGGAAAAGCATCTCTGCTTCATTAAAACATCTAAATGTGGTTTATTCATAATTCTCCTTTATCTAGAGAAGAGACCAATATATTTGTTTTAATGTAAAATAACTAGTGCATATTATCCTAAAGCTGGCAGAGGTGACAAATTAGTGGTAGTACATTGCACTTGTACCTCTAAAATTATATTTACCTCTTGCAATAAAAAATTATTCAGGAGTGGGGGGTGGGGTAAGAGTTGGATGTGATCTTCAAGCAAACTCAGAAAACAGATGTTCCTGTTCGACCCAAGTGGTTGAACCCTGGTCATGGTGATGAGGGAGTATTGCATTAATCTCTGCACCATTTAGTCTCCTTATCTAATAGCACAGACTTATTCTTTGTAACTAACAACAATGAAGGGTGCCTTTAAGAAATCTCCACTGAGCACCGAGGCATTACAGATTAGGTCAGTAGAACTGCTGCTAGGTTGAACATGATGGATGAGTAGGAGAATGAGTTTCTGCTGCACCGGTATTGTGAAATCTTTTCATTGTCACCAACGGGCCTACGAGGGGGCTGATGAATGAAAGAGCAAGTGTCAGAAACGCCCTTCCTTGCCCTGGTACACTTCTAATATCTCCCACAGCTACAGGATGAGTATTGATAAAAGTAAAGTTTAAATATAGCCATGGAATGATGGGCGGCGGTGATTTAAGGAGAACGGAGCGATGGGGTTAGAGAGGGTTCATTTTCCAAAAGTGCATGGAAGGGAAGGAAGTTGAACCATGTGGATCAGAGGGAAGAGCAGGAGGCTTTTTGTAAGAAGCTAATTCGATGAGGACGGTGAGCTCTTTGATGGATGAGTTACTTCCATCTGGTTGCAGTATATGTAATAAATAGCTGGGCTCATGTCTGACCTCTCTCACTTACTGGGCCTATCTTTTTCTTTTGGGATATCCAGGAAGGACTCTCCATTAAGGGGAGGGGGAGGCAGCTGTGGAGGGGGGGAGGAATTATCTGGATAACAGAGCTTGGGGGTTTATCATTTTGAGTTGAAGGAAGAAGGGTTTTTTTTTTTCAGAGTTACAGATCTTATAAAGCAAGAAGTCCTTTTCCTTGTCTTGCTGCATAATTAAAAATGTTCTCTTTGGATAAAATGTGAAGATTCCCCCTGCCCCCTGAATTTAGTCATTTTCAAGCTGTTCATAACATAAGAACAGGATTGACAGAATGACAATAGTCCAACAACATCTGGGGACTCAAGTTTGAGAACCCTAATATAGCCTATAGCTTTGCCCCTGGAACAGGGTGCAGGGTCTCTCTCTCTATATAAATACACACATAGTATATGCTGTATTAAGTACATCACAGAGCTAAAGAAATTCAAATATGCAACTGAGGTAGCTTGCGACGTAATTTCAGAATTCAGTCAGTCCTGTGAGCAGGAGGCAACCAGTCTGCTGCATCTTCGATGAATGAAGTCTCTCCCATAGCATTAATGAGACTTAAAAGTCCTCAACTTTAGCTGGATCGTGTCCTAAAGATTTTTTAAAAACTGAATGTCTTTATTCATAATATAATAGAAAACTTTCTCTTTCCCCAACTCTTACTCTATCAAATATCAAGATAGTTTAGTCCCGACTCCAAGGCATTTATTTTGCACCTGAAATGAAATATCAAAATGATGTCCCCCTTTCTGCTTCGAAATGCATATCATTTCTTTTAAGTAGTATTGACTGGAGGTGGGAAACCAGCTCCACTTCTGAAATCTTCCATAACAGGTAAAATTGGTCCTGCCTTGTAATGCTAGTATGCTTGAAAATGCCCAGCAACCTTGAGTTTTCAAATAAATGCACTGGGTTCAATCTAAAAAACTGTTGAGTGGAAAGAAAACAGTCACTAAACTCCCTCCTTGGGCTTCCTTCCTGCTACCCCCAGCCAATGGGGGCACAGTTGCGCATGACAACACTTGATTGTATAATAATAAGCCAACCAAGAAGCAAGCAGATTGCAAACCAATCAGACGCCAGTGCCAGAAAATCAATTAGCAAGGGAAAAGCAGGCCTCCAAAATGGTGTTCGAAAGGTTGAAAAGCTTGGACTTTAAACAGGGTTGTTTAGTTCCCAGCTCAAAACAGGCCCTTTATTTAGAGCAGGCATCCCCAAACTGTGGCCCTCCAGATGTTGCTGAACTACAACTCCCAGCATCCCTAGACACAATTTTTTGTGGCTGGGTATGCTGGAAGTTGTAGTTCAGCAACATCTGGAGGGCTGCAGTTTGGGGGTGCCTGATTTAGAGGGTGTTTTGTTTTGAGCCTGAAACATTTGAAATGGCTCATTTTGAGACCAAACATTTCAACATCAAAACATTCTGCACATCCTTATCATATACTGCCTTACCCCCATGTGATTTGGAAAGAGGGGATCTCAAAGAGAGCTGGTGTTTTCTTCTTATGTTTGCCTGTACATCACTTTATGTGGGAGTCAGTCAGATCGTGCTCTGTTTCTCTTATAATGCCGAAATGGGATTACTACTAGTCTTCAAATAAATGTAATGGGTTCAATCTTTAAAAAAAAATGTGAGTGGAAAGAAAACAGACACTAAATGCTGCCCTGCAAACACTTGCAACAGCACTGGCACTGGCAACAGAGTCCACTAGGGTTGTGCGTTTTGTTTTGTGTTCTGTTTTGTTTTTGGCCCGAATCCAAAACACCCCTGTTTTGTTCTTTGTTCTAAATCAGCCAATCCGAAACACCCCAATTTTGTTCTTTGTTTGAAATTGCAAAATCCAAATCTGAAACGTTTTGGAATTTAAAAAATGGCCCCCAGTAAAAACTAGTGGGTGGGGGTGGGAGTGCCCAATGGGTGGAAACTACCACCCAAATTTCAGAGAAATTGGGCAAAGGGTTGATTTTTGGTGAATTTTTGAAGTATAGGATTTTTCCCATAGGGAAGAATGGAGGTTTCAGCAAAAGTATAGCTTCATGTTGGGGGGGAAGGTGTGGCCCAGAGCAGAGTAGGGTGGGTGGCAGTGCCCAGTGGGGGCAAGGAAGCTGCCAGAATTATTTCAAAGGAATTGGGCAGAGGGCTGATTTTTAAAGATGTAATGGAGTTTGCACGTCTGTAAAGTTCTTCCTCATAGGGAATGATAAACCTCCATAATTCCTGCCCCATAACTGCACTTGGGGGGCACCAGGATGGCCCAGAGTGAGTGGTGGTGTAGAGCACATAGGGTGCCAACCACCCCCATGGGTTGCTAACCCATGGGGTACTGGGTTCTGTTGCTTCTGAGATGTTTTGAGTGTAGATTCATATTCTCTGGTAGCATATGAGAGTGGATTCATGGTTTGTCGTTGAAAATCTCATATGCTACCAGAGAATCTACACTCAGAACACCTCAGAAACAACAGAACCCAGCACCCCATGGGTTAGCACCCCATGTGCACTACACCAACACTTGCTCCCGGCCACCCCAGTGCCCCCCAGGTGGAGTTATGGGTCTGCCAAAACCTCCATTATTCCTTGGGGGGGGGAACCTTAAAGAAGCGTAAATTTCAACAATTCCTAAGAAATCAGCCCTTTGCCCTATTCCTTTGGAATCTGGGTTGTGGCAGGCACCCCTTGGGGCACTGCCACCCAACCCACTGTTTTGCCCCTCAGGCCCCCTTTCTGCCTGAATCTCCCCCAAAGACATGTCAACTTCAGAAATTCTTTAAAAATCAGCCCTTTCCCCAATTCCTTTGGAATCTGGGTGGCAGCAGGCACCCATTGGGGCACTACCACTTGAACCACTCTTCTGCCCCAAAGCCCCCTTTCTGCCCTGAATCCACCCCAAATGACATCAACATCACACATCAACAACAGCAGAGCTTTGGAAAAAATCAGGCAGATTTCCAAAGGTCATGCACATCCACATCCTTCCTGCCCAAAATGCAATTGATCTACACACAACAGTGTGAAACAACAACAGTGAAATGCACACTGCTCCACTGGCCAATGAGGATAAAATTTACCCTTAAATTTGCTTAAAAGGAATAAGGAGGCAATTGCCAGCAGATCAGCCCATGCTTTCGCTGGACAATCTGCGGGCTGGAAGGGCTGAAAATTCAAACAGATGTCAAAACTCAAAATGGAGACTGAAGGAGAAAGACTTTCCCGACTGCAAAATGGAGTTCCAAAACAGCCGAAACAACAAAACGTTTTGTATCCGAAACAGGGACATTTTGTTTTGGCTACAAAATTTTCTGTTTCTGGGTTTCTTGGCTACAAAACAGCCAAAATGTTTTCTGTTTCTTGGCTACAAAACAGCCAAAATGGCCTGTTTTGTGCACAAAACGTTTTGTATCCAAAACGAAACACACATCCCTAGAGTCCACTCAATAGTTCAGTAAGTAGGTTATATCCCAGTTCTCATTCTTGCACAAGCTCTTGTGCAATTTGAATTGTGCCTTTACACATAGTTTTTCTTAATACTATATCATAAAGCATAAAACAGCCTTCAGGAGACAAGACACCTGTACACAGAAGGGCACCTTTGGATCCAACCCATACATTTAATAATGTGTTAACCCCTGACAGCAATGCAGTTTCATTAGCTCAGAGCCAACTTGAGGTTGTTGATGTCCAATGGGTACAACTCACTCACTGTTCCTGTGTGTCCTCCATTCATTTAAGTTGCACTTAACATGGAAGCTCTGCATAAGCCCCATTTAAACAAAAGGGGAATATAAATTGCTGTGCTAGATAGTTTATTCACTAAAGCTGCATGTCCTGTATTGTTACACTTAAGAATTTGAATGAAGCCCACTGAAATATTTTATTTTGGCCTGTGCTGTGTGGCTGGACAAAACTTATCTCCAGTGAGTTCAACTCCCAGCCTCTGAAGCATAATTTTTATTCCTAGAAGTTCTAGGTGATTGTTTAAATTAAAGATTTTTGTAATGTTTAACTGTGAGAAAATCTCCCACAATCTGAGTCCCAAGGGTTGTTAGCTTCAAAGGCAGTTGAATACACTGGGAAATCAGCCAGTTTTCTCACATAATCCTAATGTGATTTTAGGAGTACATGCTATAAAGGCTCCCTTGCAGGTACTCCAAGGCCTACTGTGAACGGGTATTAAGTGCATACATATCTGTATACTACATGACTGATCCATAAAATTGATGAAAACATTATGCAAAAACAAAAACCTTTCTGAAAACAAGTTATATGCTGGCAGGGGTAACATTTTAATACATCATCTCAGTTTAACTTTCTACACACTAATTATTGGACCAAAATTATTTTAAAAAACAAAGCTACACAGGAGCAAGGAAACTGTTATCCCTGTTGGATCAGTACAGTTGAAAAAGATGTTATATATGTTTTAAAATGAAGCACTAGATTAGTCTCTTAGAGCATATCTATGCTATGGATTCAGACTGGTTCAACTGGCATGTCATCTGATCTCTCCAAGGAACCATTGTTTTGTGAGGAAGGCTAGAGTTCTCTAATAGGGAATTCTTAGAGTACCCACCAAATTATAACCATCAGGATGTTTTGGGGGAAGCCGTTACACTAAAACTCTTCTAACTTAAAACCATTATAAAGGTAAAGGACATATTTTGTCAGTGTGCTAGAATTAGCTTTAATACACATGAACTGAAACTCTCATGAAAACAAATGTCTCAGAGTGCAGCTAATATGTTTTCAAACCATTTCCACCACACTTCAAAATGCCTGCCTGACTTAAATTTTAGGTGTACATATGCCCTTAGTCTGCACTTCATTTCAGTGGACAATGTGCAAGAATAATGGTCAATATTAAAGCACTTTGCATACTTGAAGTGTTATAGAATGGATTATAGCATGCATCCACTTGGGATGCCATGTGGACAGAAGATGGAGATGAAAGAATCTGAACTAGTAAGATAAAACAAATGTTGACTTTAGCCCTTAGCTGATCCTTTGAATACAGATGTTTAGTATCAGTTTAATCATGGAAACATGGTTTTTGATTTGGGGGTGGGAGTAAGGCTTTACTACACTACTCTGAAAGAGAGAAAGCTACCCAGCTCTTCCCCCTGGTTGTAGACTGCATCACCTATTCTGTTCCTGTAACCAAATGTGGGGGTATATAGCAAGTAAATTTTTCTTCCCTAAGTTTCCTTAGCAGCTGATAATCACTAAATTACAAGAAGCAGTATTATCTGAACTAAAAAAATGCTTGTTGAGTATGCAAGATTATTACCTTTGATCACTCCACCCTTGGCTTCAGGCACACCAAGCCAAATGCAGCCCAAGAACCATTTATAATGACCCAATAAACCACCTGGTTTTTCTGCTTACCTTGGCTGCAAAACAAGGGTAGGGTATATTGTCAAGAACTTGGCAGGCCTCAATACATGACTGGGGGCCTGTATTTTGCTTGGTGGGTCATAAATTTTGCAGGCCTGTGTTACACCATCACCCACAATGCCAGTACCAGGTGTGTGTGGGCCCTTAGCCAAGTGCCATTGTGGGCCCTCGCCCTTAGCAATGCAGTGGGGCAGTGTGCTAGTGACCTCCATCTTTGTTTACCAGTAATGCAATGCACTGCTGCTATTATGATAGGCCTTCCAAAAATTTTGGAGAAGGCTTATCTTGGCAATGATAGTAGTGACAGCTCAGAGCACTCTTCGACAGCCTTGCGGCTGACACCAAACTTCTTTGTCTTCCTATAATGCAGTACATGTGTCCCTACTGTTGTCACACTAGAAACATTAATGGAAATGCATGCTTTGCATTATAGGTGGACCTCATTATCCCAGGGGTTCCGTCTCCTGCAGGTTAGCATGGGTAACGAAACAGTGGATAATGTATCATTACAGTCAATGGGATTGCAGGGGTTAGGTTCCCAGACTTTGAAAATATCACTTTAATTTTTTTTTAAGCAAGCAAAAACAGGCCAAATAAAGTATCCTGCCATGCTCTACAGGCCTTCTGAAATCCAGTGACGCCCCTGCCCCAACCCCCAAAGTCTCTGAAATTTCATGAAAAATCACAGGGTTTTGGTGTTTGTTTTTGAAGAGCCACAAAATGCCACTTCTCTACAAAATGGCAGCCAGAAATTACCTCTGAGGTCATTTCTGGCCACCCTCAACCTGCGGATATGCGGGTTTAACCCTCCCCCCATTTTTTTGATATATGCTGAGGTTGGGTGTCAATTACCCAACCGTGGATATGCAAATCTGCATATGGTGAATCTGCGAATAGCGAGGTTCTCCTGTATAGGTAAACAAAGATGGCAGACAGCAGTAGCACTGCTGCTGGAGAGTAATCCAGTAGATTTGCTTGGTGGCAATGGTAGTGGCAACTTAGCAGCCACACTGGTATCACCATCTTTTCCACCAGAGCCTCAGGAATCAATTTCATGGTCCTGGGCCATCAGTCAGTGCCCCAGTTGGCTGATTCCTGATGCATGTTCTGACTGTTGAGT